>NC_050069.1:30007925-30339616 GCF_009764565.3 Dermochelys coriacea | reverse complement strand
CTATTTGATGGATCTGGATGATCCAGTTGATCTAAGGCCTTTGGCCCCTTTATCCTCCATCCCCTGCATAGATTTTTTTGAAGGAACAGAGGTATGGTAGATGAACCCCATATCAATCCCTATTGAGTCTTTTATTGGGATAGAGGGACTCTGGGTGAATCCCATTAGATCTCAACTCAGCTGTATTGAGGAGACCTCTAGATCTGGCACTTTTTTAGGCCTTGCATCAATAAACTTTCACTCCATCTCCTTTTCATCTTCTTTGGTGGGATTCAGGTGGTCATTGCTGAAGAAGTGAATATGCACAAAACATGTCTTGCTACCCTTATGATTTTTGTTCATGTACTGGCAGTGGCAGTATCTCTGGGCCAAATTCAGAGGTGAGACTAGAGGTAATGATACTGATTTTCTTCTGTAGTTCAGATAAATGGCTGAGACTTTAAAAAATTATAAACTTTATTTGGTTGAACAAACTAATCAAAAGACGAATGTGAAATACAATGCTAATGTCAACACACTAAGTAATCTGTTTACTAAATCAGGTTTCTAATGACAGCCATGGATTATGAACCTGGTATAGGTTTCATTTATAAAAGACCACTATGCTGAAAGCAGTAAAAGTATGTTGTAAATTTGGAAATCTTAATTTTGCTTGAAATATTCCAGAAAAATAAATTAAAACAAAACCATCAATGATATCCTTATTTAGCAAAAAAATCCATTTTCAGTAAATGACACTTCCCATAGGTATCGTGAGTAATAAAAATTTGGGTATCATAAGTAATAAAGCTATAGGGAAAAGAACAATTTCTTGTAAATAGATGGGGCTGATTTAATAATTTCTTATTAATATATAATTATTTATTATTAATAATAAATTATAATATGTGAATAGCTAAGTGCAGAGGTAACAGATCCCAACAGATTTACCTTGACTGAAGCAAAGACTGAAAAGAAGAAACATCTATATTGGGTTTATTGGGTCAGATCTTCAGTGGAGGTAAATTGGAATAGCACAGCATTTATTTACACTAATTGAAAGCTATAGCCCATTATTTCTATGGATTTCTCCTACAGGTTGCAGACAATGCAATCTGTAACCAAACTTTAAATGGTAAAACAATACCTCTTATTAATATTACAACAGAACAAACAATCTAATAGTTGTATCATCTTGCTAGAATGAAAAGTTTGCAAGTGTAATTTAACATGCATCTCTAGAAATACTGGCTTTCAATAGCCCCAACATTTACCTATTTAAAACACTCTCCAACACACATCCAGCTGGAGGCGTTGCATAGGCTTTTGAGAACCAATGAATAAAATGAAAACACAGGAGCACAGATGAAACTGTGAGATTCCCCACCCAATGTTCCTATTTAATTTTCTCCTCAGGACAGAAGGATTGGTGAATGAGGAGGTGGGAAGGAAACTGTAATTACTCTATGTCCTGTGAGAATTCACAGGAATGGAAGCTGCAATCCTGTGGTTATTGATGTGCCTGTGTAGAGGGCTGATCCCTCTGTTCTGCTGCTCTGGCTTCCTTGCCCCAAATAGCAGAGCTGCTGTAGAAACATGCTCCTATTGACCACCTATGCTCCAGCTGTGCTAAACCCTACATTCAGTAGATTGTAGGCTTAGCACTTAAATTAGTTCTGCTTCCACAAACAGTAAAATGCAGATATGCACCATCAATGATGAGAAACATGCTCTAGAATCCAGTCCTCCTCCTGCCCCCATATATACACAAACCCTTTTTCAGCCTCAGCACTATACTCGTATGCATGCAGAGTGCTATCCTGTCAGATCTATCTACTGAGGTATTTCAAAGAACTGCTCTGTGTATGGAAGCAGAGAGAACAATCAAACTCTTCATCATTTTTAGATGAACAAAATTAAGATATTTTTATTTTTTTAATGTAGAGATCACATGCCCAGAAGAAATGTCTCAGATATAACTGTTGGTAGGTTCCTGCTATGTGCACTTGAGGAACAATATAACCTATGGAAACTAGGAAAAAGTCCAGGAAAGAGTAAGAGCAATAAGGCCACATGAAAACCAATTACGACTGTGTTCCTTGATAACTTGTTGAAGACCTATCAACATTGGCAAAGTTCCACTCTCTTACACTTTTTTTTATAGAATTATGTCCATCCACTATAGCTTTTCAAGATGTCATATTGCCAAAATTCAGCTTTAGCATCATCAAAAGTGACTGAGGGGAAACGTGAAAGGAAGTACTATGTGAAAAGTACACTGGTAACCCTTCTTGAATTCCCTGTTGGGTAATCTGAGTATATCACGCATAGGTGCAAAGCCTAAGAAAGTTCCCAATGAATACAATTTGATCCACCATCTGTCTTTCTTGAAAACAGTCAATTAGTGATTTAATTGACTTGGCACCCAGTACAGTGCTGTACATATGCTACATTAGATCAAGCGATTCAGCTTGCACAAAGTTGTGGAAAAGGTGCCTTGCAGCTTTTTTGATTCCTCTTATTTGTTGGTGTTTTCATTTTAGAAACATTTTGTACTTTGACAAAACTATGCCCACGGGTTGAAGTCTTCCATGTGCAGCTTTCAGTATTTTCAGCACATTGCTTGAATAGACAACAATGCACCATACTGGTATACCAAATGTTATTTATTATATATTACATTGTTTCCATGATGCCTGGGGGAGGACTCTTAGATTTCCAGTGTCCTTTAGGAGGATGTTAAGAGATTGCTACAGAAATGGAAATGTTATAGTACATTGTAACCATCTACTGCCCCACTGCATCTTTATTTCCTGTTTATGAGCAATTATGTTAATATAAGTTTCAGGACTTGCCTTCATTTCATTCCTCCATTTCTTCCAACATCCTTCAAGACATAGGCTCAGTTGCTCAAAAAGTACTGGAAGTTTCTTTGTGTACAACCACTGAGCAGGGAGAATGGACGTGAAGGATTTAAGAAGAACTGGGTGAACTACGTCTGTGTGCCCCTCACAGTTCAATAAAGATGGTGTCTTTATAATGGCCCCTATTCACGCTTTAAATGTATGTTCTGTCCAGTTGCTCCCCAATTTAAACATTTTTAGGCAAAGTGTATATCACACTGAGATAAAGAATGGAACAGCATATGCAATCACAAACATTAAGCACCAAATACATAGGTCAGATGTATAATCAACTTATCAATAGGATTCTTACCCCCAAAATGTGACATATATGTAAACAGCAGCACCAGCAGCACAATATATCAAAAGATTCAACAACATTAAATGAATCCTTAAGATATGTCTTAAGGCCCAAGAAAATTCTCCTAAATTGTTAGCACTGTGTGTACTGCCATCATAATAACACTGAATAATTATAATAGAAGAATGAAAAGAAGTCAATGCAGGACAGTCAGTAGGCCTAATATTCCACTCATTAACACAAGTTTTTATACCAGTGTAACTCCACTGATTTCAATTAAGTTACTCATGACTTACATTGCTGGGTCCTGATGAGTTTATCTGCAGTTCAATAATGATATGTAGCCTGGGAAACAGAGGAATTAGTATCCAAAGTATGTACTGAATAAGGCAATAATTGAGTGTAAAATATCAATCCTGATTCTCATGGTAATTTTAGGGAGCAGGATTGGTTGGTTTGAAGGGTCATTCAAGCAGATTTTTTTTACAGATAAGCTAGACTTTTGCTAGGCATAATATAGTTGTTTTCATTTCTCTTGTCATAACAGTGGCACTAAAAGATGTCTCTGTTGTCCTCTTGTTTTTGTGACTACTCTTGTGAACTTAAAACAATCAAGTTTAAAACAATTAAAGTATTAATTTGAAGTGACTTTATAAACAGCATGTCTTAAAATCAGAAGAAGCATTATATAACAGTCTATGCAGTACAAAGCAGAAAATAAAATAGCTGTGGCAAACACACTATTGATTATTTTAACTAGGCTTCCAAATCTAAGGGTCAAATCCTGCAATTTAAGTTAGTTAAAACTCCAATTGATTGCAATGGCACTTTTGTCTCTTTAAGAAAAAAACTGAATTAAAGATAATAGATGAACAAACTAAATTGAAGCAAAAGCAGTACCTTTATATTACCACAGCCATTCACTCAAAGACTTGTTGCTCTCATATTTGGACATGAGTTTTAATGAAAGATAGGGCATACATTTAATTTGCAAAAATGTTGCAGGATTCAACTTCAGTTCATAAACTGCATTCTATGCCACACTTTAGTAGTTGAAAAATAAATATCTTTAAAATATGTTTACAGTAAATTTCTATCATTCCTCTTGGTGTTGTATGGCCTGAATGAGTATGAACTGCTTTACAAAATTATTATGATTCTGTGTGTCACCCTAAACAAATTATTTTAACATAGATTTAAGTCACAGAGAGATACATTATTGGGAATCATTTGCTATGTTCCATTATGTAATATAGTGGTTAAAAAGTTTCTCACATGTTGAAAAATTACCACTTTAAAAGAGATTCTTTATACTTACAATGTGAAATACTGCTGGAATTTGTACTTTCTCGCAAAATAGTATAAACATCTAAAGAAGTGTGTGTGCATGAGTGTGAGTGAGAGAGAGACAGAGACAGAGAGACTCACTCACTCACTCTCTCTCTGAAAAAAATGTCCTTACAAAAGTCTGACTTGTGAAACATATATTTTATTAGATTTATAATTTTTTTATAACTTTTTGTGATTTATTTTCCATCTAGTATTGTGGAATGTGCTATTTCATCAATCTGTTAATGATTTCCCTACTACTCATTGCAATTTTCTTCATCAGTCTATCATACTGACTGAAAGGAACACTTTCTCTCCTTCTGCCCCCGAAACAGCATTATGCTCTTATAATAGCTCATAAGACTGTCTCAAACACAGTCACCAGAAATTCACATCACCTATTTTTCTCAACAGATGGCAGCAGTTCATAATCCAAAATAAAATGCAAAAAGTAGGACTGACATTTTCAGCATAACATTTGAACTGCATCCTTCTAATAACTGAGAATCTCTGTAAAGCTATCAATGCTATTAAATGAAACAAAGCAGCTAAAAACATAAAGCCTTTAAAATGTTTATATATGACCTTAATTTCCATATTAAAAGAAGGCAGATTTTATTAAAAATTATTTAAAATTGATAATTTCTCAAATATTATGTATTTCCTCTTCTATCAATTTGAAGGTATAGATCTAAATTTTAAGGCAGCCTCTAAATTTCAGGAGTAAATTGGATATTTGAACACCCAATAAACCAATTTGTGTGCATAAACACCTGATTTGAACATGCAAAATTTAATACTTTTTTTTTAATATTCACTCATGTTTTCTCCCTATTTGATTAATTGTTTACTATTATTCAGCCATAGTTTAGGGGGGAAAGTGAAAAGTTTGAATTTGAAGTATTGATTTTGTTGTTTAGCAACTGAACACTTGTATTTAACAATGCCATCAATGGGAGAATAGCATACATCACCCAGAAATTCAAGATTGAGAAGATCCTTTCTCTTCTACAACTGCTTGATATTACTATGACTATATTTGTTTAGAGATGGGAGAGGTAATATCTTTTATTGGACCAACTTCTGTTGGTGAGAGAAAAAAGCTTTTAACCCAAGCAGAGCTCCCAGCATCACAGCAAAATGGAAGGTGAAACAGTTTGTTCAGCAGAAGTAGCTAGCACATATTGCAAGGGACCATTCAAGACAAAGTGGCCCATTAACACCTCTGCAGGCATAGGACAAAACGAACTGGTTAGTGGGAATCAGATTGTTATAATAGGTCATAAATCCAGTGTCTCTGTTCAGTCCATGATTTTTAGTGTCTACCAGACTAATGAATTTAAGCTCCCAGAATCATCTTTTGAAAGTACTGTGTAGGTTTTATTTGAGAACGAGGACCAATAGGTCAGATACAGAGCGATCACTTTGTGAAAAGTGTCCAGTCACCGGTGATATGGTGCTTTGAGTCTTTTATCATTTTCCTGTGTGAGTTCATTCAAGAGTATAGTGATTGTCCAGTTTCACACAAATAATCATTATTGGGGCATTTAGTGCACAATATAATGTAAACCACATGTTTATATATGCATTTATAGGATCCATGAATTTTGAAAGGTGTGTTGTGGGCAGGGACGTCCTTAGGATTTATGGGGCCCTACATGGTATTATTAAACTGGTCCCCTATGCCTGATGGCAGCCTGAGCTCGCAGCCCGGCGGGGGGAAGGACGAGGCAGCAACGGATAATGAGATGCCCAGATCGGCTCACGGTGGCAGAGAGTCACAGTTCCCCACAGAGATCCCTGTACCCTCTCCCTCACACAGAATGGAAATGCGAAGGTACCCAATTAAAAGCACTAACTTTGGGAATAAAAAAAAATGTCAGTCACAGATTTTCTGATATGCCCTGAAGTTTAGTGTGTTCATAACAATGTTCATTGCTTTTAGAAAAAGGGAACACTAATTTACTTTGTGTGATATACATAACAATAGACATGTTTATGAAATTTCACCAACTTTAAAAAATGTTTTCAATTATTTTAGGAATAACAAAGGATTTTATATCTTACTAAGGTACTGATTTTGCTGGAGGGGACTCTTAAAACTAGTTCATCAGATAGTTAGAAATAAAGAAAGGGAAAATCTGGAAGGAAAGGGATGTTGTCCCTTTAAGGGCTCTCTTCAATGGGGGGGGGGGTGTTGGGGGGGTGAAGGGAGAAAGGGATGGACAGAAAGGACAGGAAGACTTTGGAAGCAAGTTTTTTTTAAAATGTGTATTTTAGATAAGGGTGGTCTTTTGAAGGATTTATTTAAAAAAAACTATATGTCTGAAGATCCAAGCATTTAAGGCTAAAGGTGATTGTGCATCTAAAAATCTATGCAAAGATTTTTCACAGATGTGATTTTATAATCTTCACCAACTCACTAATGAAATATTTTAAAGCAAATTTTAAACTAAGGTCCTGTAGACTGACAAATTTTAAACTAAGGTCCTGTAGTTCTGAATAAATATTACAGTAATGCACAAATGTTTTTTGTCACTAAATTCAGAAACTGACAGTATATACATGAGGTTTGGCAAGTACCTGTTAAATGGCTTCATTACTCCTTGAATGGCTCTTTAACAGTTTCAATGTTGTGCTAATAGGTCTGGCAGGCTGGAGACTTTTTCACTTTTAACCACTAGATCCCCTCTGGAGGAAGGTTTCAGAGTAGCAGCCCTGTTAGTCTGTATTCACAAAAAGAAAAGAAGTACTTGAGAACGTAAGCTTTCATGAGCTACAGTTCATGAAGTGAGCTGTAGCTCACGAAAGCTTATGCTCTAATAAATTTGTTAGTCTCTAAGGTGCCACAAGTACTCCTTTTCTTTCTGGAGGAAGATTCACCAGGCTACAGCAGCCAGCTCTGGGAGCCTGCAGGAAGGGTCAAAACAGGGATAGGAAAGCCAGGAGGGTGGACACTAAGATCCAGTGGTGCCCCAATTTTCAGGTGCCCTACGCAACTGCGTATGTTGTGTATGCCTAAGGTCGGCCCCGGTTGTGTGAAGTTTTGATTATTGCAGCAGTACAGATATGTCTGCAGGTTTTGCAGCTCTTCTGGTAGGGTCTGGTGTCACTTTGAGTTGGTTTCTCCTGGTCTTTGGGGAGCCCACTTTGCTTTGCTTCTTTATATGAGCTTGGAGAAGTACGGGGGCTGTTTGAAGACAGAAGTGGGGATTCAGGAAAGATTTCTTTCAGAAGGCAGTCCTCATTGAATATTGGTTGTAGTTGTTTAATGATACTCCAGTTGGTTCCAGTGTGGGGTGGTACTGAAGCAGGTTCTCTTGGGGAATTTGAGTGGCCTGTTCCATGATGTGATCTACTTCTCTGGTGCAGTGTCCTTGTTTGGTGAAGGCAGTTTTAAATGTGTTAAGGTGTGTATCCTGGACTTTCTCCTTGGAGCATATTCTGTGGCATCTGAATGCCTGGCTATAGATAACAAATTTCTTGGTATGTTTAGAGTGTTTATTGGATCTATGGTGGTAGGTGTGGTGATCAGTGGGTTTCTTGTATATGGTTGTCTGTAGGTTTCAATTGCTGAATCAAATCATGTTGTCCAAGAAGTTGATGCTGGTGTGAGAGTGTTTCAGAAAGAGTTTAATGGAAGGGTGGTGGTTGTTGAAGTTGTGGTGGGAAATCCAAGAGGGAATTTAAGCCGTCTATCCAGAGGATGAAAATATAATTGATGTATCTCAGGTATATCATTGGTTTTGCGGTGCATTTCTCCAGCAATTCTTCCTCAAGGTGGTCCAGAGGTTGGTGTATTGGGGAGCCATTTTAGTACCCATGGCTGTTCCCATGGTTTGGACAAAGTGTTTGTTGTTGAATGTAAAATTTTTGTGGGTAAGGAAAAATGGATTTGTTTGGTGGTGTGTTTGGGGTGGATATCTGAGGATTGTCCATCGTCTTACAAATATTTGAGGCAAGCAGATATGCTGTCATTGTGAGCGGGTGGAAATGACATCCATGGTGGTGAGGATGGTGTTCTGAGGGAAGTTGTTAATACTGGGGAGTTTGTGGAGGAAGTCAGCTGTGTCCTGGAGGAAGCTGGCCCTTTGTGTGGTGGGTGGTTTGAGGATGGTTTCTATGAGTCCCAATATCAATAAGAGTGCCATGGCCAGATATGATGTGTCTTGCTGGGTTCCATTCTTCGTGTATCTTGGAAAGCATGTAGAAGGTCCTTGGGGTGGGTTTGTGGTGGGGTGAGTTTGTAGAGTGTCTCTTGGGGAAGGATTTGGGAAAGGATTTGATGATAACCTTAAATTCTTGGAGAAATTATGGTGTTGGGTCCTTTTTGATTTTTTTTTTATGGTAAGTGTTGTCAGACAGTTGTTGGTTGGCCTCCTTAATGTAGTTAACATAGTTGGTCCAGTAAAAGATATTACCTCACCCACCTTGTTTCTCTAATATTTTGGGACTGACATGGCTACAGCTACACAGCATATACCTTGCTTATGTTCTTAGGATATACCAAGGCCACATACAGATAGTCATCCTTGAGTAATGAAGACAGGTTCTTCAGCACCCAAGTAGGAGGGTTTTATACTCACTGGGGACAGGCCAATACAGGAGGCCAGGCAATTTGCACTGTTAGTGGATTAGAGAATGCTATTCCCTTTGGAACATCTCACAAAACAACATTTTCTTAAATAAAATCAGATATGGCAATAGTTGTAGTATAAGAGCCTGCACAGAACTGAATTTATCTAATTTATTCATATAGTTTTTATTCTGAGCCAATTATATATGTATTCATGTGCATTAAGTAGTTTTAAAATAAATGTTGCCAAAAGCAGGTAATAAGAAAAAATTAATCTAGTCCTTCATAACCATGTCTGCCAGAAAACCATCCCATCTAGCTGGGGGTGTAATTCTCAGCTTGAGGAGATATACTCACACTAGTTCTGATATAGCTAGTGGGATAAAAACAGAGTATAGCCATGGCAGTATGAGCGGTGACAGGGGCTAGTTGCTGTGAAGGTTTTTTGGGGGGGGATGGGGGAGGGACAAAAATCAAAACCCAAAACTTAAAATGAAATAAAATATTGTATATTTTACTATTGTTTTAATCAATACACTCATTACTTTCTTCTCTTCTTATTTTAATCTTTGGGAACTACTGTATTAGAAGAGTGGATCTTATAATTCCATATCTATTAAGACTAGTTACTATTTAACATTTTGGAGACATTCTTTATAAGCACAGTTTTGCTAAATCGGTTCCCTTTCTGACATTCCACTTATTTCTATTTCTGATTTAAATGGTGTAAAATATACTACAATAATAAAAATGCCTCCAGAATATTTGTGAATAGCAAAGGTGTTTCTTATTCATGGCTTGTATGGACCAAAAATTATGTTATGAAGGTAATGGGATTTGCCTCTCATATTTTACTATCATTATTTGTTGTGTTTGTCTGACTGTGATTGTATTGTTTTCCATATGATGACAAGGCATTAATTATAGCAGAAGCTAACACAATACCTAGGAAAGCAGACAATAAGATAGCTCAATTTAACATTACCTAAAATGCACAATGCAGGTGTCAATCACTTTGAACTTTTTACCTCCAACCATGCTGTGTATAACAATCTGGAAGAGGGGACTGAACCAAGTCAAACCTGCTGAGCAATTACAGCTGCTACATGGGGTACTGTAGCCTTGCGCCCAGGCTGGAAGAACTGCAGGGCTCAACCCTGGGACAGGTAAAGGTACAGGACTGTCACCAGAAAGGGTGCACTAAGTGAGACTATAAAGGAATCAAAGTCCATAGAATATCAGGGTTGGAAGGGACCTCAGGAGGTCATCTAGTCCAATACCCTGCTCAAAGCAGGGCCAATCCCCAATTTTTGCTCCAGATACCTAAATGGCCCCCTCAAGGATTGAATTTACAACCCTGGGTTTAGCAGGCCTATGCTCAAACCACTGAGCTATCCCTCGCCCGCCAAGTTGCAGCTAGCTCTCAAACATAACATACATTATAACAGAGGGATAGCTCAACCATTAGGGCATTTAGGCCAGTCTCCCTATATGTTTGTTTTTGTTTGTTTGTTTTTAAAGATAATTCGAATTTGATTCACCACATGCAAGATGTGTATTGCAACAACTTACCCCAGAGGCTTTTTACTGGGAAATGGTTTGTGTATGGGTAACATGGTGTGGTGGTTTCTTTGTTTTATTATTTTTTTTTTTTTGAAGAATCAAGAAAAGGGATATTGTTGGTAGGCATTTGCAAGTCAGTTACTGGAGATAATCAAGATAACAGCACCTATTAGTGGCAGGTCATCTAGTATATACCCCTGTCTCTACCCTACAATATATTTTCTAGAACTTTGTGCAATTCAGCTTTAAATGCCTCAACCAATAGGATTTCTACCACTTCCAGTGTGTGTGTGTATGGGGGAGGAGAGCGGGGATGGACTAGATGACCTCTCAAGGTCCCTTACAGTTGTATTTTCTATGATTATTCCACAGGCTACTAAGATTTCAACTTTATGGACTTTACGCCCTAGAATGTTAAAGGCCTTCTTTCCTACAAACTGAGAAGGGGTTACCTCAGATTAATTGAAGACATCTGATTCCAATTAAGGGCAGCCTGAGACCTTTTAAAACCTCTCCCCCAGTGAGAGAGAGAAAAAGAAAAAGAAAAAGAAAAAGAAAAAGACCTGCTGCTACCAGGCTAATGGCAGCAGGGAAGTAGCTTCTCCAGGAGGAGAGGCTGTGTTCCTTCCCAAAAGGGAAGCAGACAAGTCCAAGTGCCAGCTAGGGAAAGGACGGACACCCCAGGATAAATAACAGGATGAAACCCCATCCCAGCGAGGAGGCAGGGAAAGGTATCACCCATTGTTTGGGTCTATTTCTCCTTTTTGAGTGGGGAAGGAGCACCCCTTAGGCTTACTCTCAGGCCTACCCTGAAGACACAACCAAGGGAGCACCAAAGGGAGATGGCAATTACCCCAGGCCCACCATTGCCAGAGGGGAGAAACGCTAAAGCTGGCGAGGGAAAAGAGGTGCTTTGCCACTCTCTCTCTCTCTCTCTCTCTCTCTCTAGTCTGTGTGTGTGTGTGTGTGTGTGTGTGTACAAAAAATTAACCCAACATGTTCCATTGTTTAATATCATCTCTAACTTTCTACAGGTCAAACACCAAGTAAACATACCCCCTCTTTCATTATGATTCAATAAAGTAACAGTATACTGTGCATATTTAGTTTAATTTCTTCCTATAAACCAATCTCTCTAGCCACTTAAAGAGTTAAAAAAATAAGTGAAAATTCTCAGGTGACTAACCACAGCAGTAACTGAAATTAGATAGTTTAATTTAACCACATTTTCTAGGAGTCAAGTTTTCAAACACTTTGTCTTCTGAACTAACGTGACATCAAATTAATGTTATTCCTTGTGATTTTATGAGAGGATAATTTATTTATTTGTTTTCTAGCAGTAAACATTCTATCTGCTACATTACTTTTCAACTAGATGACAACAGGTGCAACTTGTAGAAATGAATGAGCTGCTATTTACTCACCTTTTGAGAACATTAAAAAATAAAACGTGAATCATTAAACTTGAACAGAGCAGTTTAAAACTGCACAACATTCACTTATCCAAAATACTATTATCCTAAATCTTCAGCTTCTCCAGATGTACTTCAATTATTAAGGCATTTCACAGACTCCATTCATTAACTGTCTGAAGAACTTGTCAATCGGCATTTATATAATAAAAAGAAAAGGAGTACTTGTGGCACCTTAGAGACTAACAAATTTATTAGAGCATAAGCTTTCGTGAGCTACAGCTCACTTCATCGGATGCACGAAAGCTTATGCTCTAATAAATTTGTTAGTCTCTAAGGTGCCACAAGTACTCCTTTTCTTTTTGCGAATACAGACTAACACGGCTGCTACTCTGAAACCTGTCATTTATATAATGTTTTCCATAATAGTATCTACATTATAAGTGAACATCACACATTAAAGGACAGAGTTTCAAGATGTGCCTCTTAGTCTCTTAGAAATGTGCAGACTTCTAGGGCTTATCTATATGGCTCTGCAGTTTGGATTGCAGGGGTGTGAATTGCAGCAAACACCAAAGTACTGTGTTGTAACGGCTCCCTGTGGACTCTGCTGGTGCAAACTGAAAGGTACCTAAATTAATGTTAACATAATCCTCTTCAAACAGGACTTAGTTGCTTCTAACTAAAATAATTATGCAACTTCTGTAACCTATTATTGAGAGTGAAAGACAATTAAAAAAACAAAGAAAATAAAATCACTACTGTTTGTTCTCTCACTTCCTAACGGAAGGCAGAATAATCTACAATTGGTCTCTCTGATTTTAGGAAGTTCAATATTAAATATGAAAATAATCTTCACATAAGTAATTTTGACAGAAAATGTCAGACTTGAAATATGAATACACCCTTGTCTTGATATATTAGTATCACACACTAAGCACAGCCTAGACCTGGGATCTCAAACTCAAATCACCACGAGGGCCACACGAAGACTAGTACATTGGCCTGAAAGCCACATCACTGACACCTTTTCATACAAAGATACAAAAGGCCACACCTCTTCCCCTGGCCCTGCCTCCACTCCACCCCTTCCATGAGCCCTGCCCCTGCCCCGCCTCTTCCCGCCCCTGCCCCTCCCCCATTCCAGCCCCTTCCTCAAAACCCTGCCCCTGCCCCGCCTCTTCTCCACCTCCTCTCCTGAGTGTGCGTCTCTCCGCTCCTCCCCTGTCCTCCTGGAAAGCACTAAGCACTGCCAAACAGCTGTTTGGTGTCGGGAATCATCCGGAGGTAGGCAGAAGAGTGGGGACGCAGCATGCTTGGGGGAGGGGAGCTTGGGGCCACAGGAAATAACTCTGGCGGGGCAAGGAGCTTGGTGGGCTGCAGGCTATAACTCCATGGGCTGCATGATTGAGACCCCTGTCCTAGACCTAGGACTTGAGCATTACAGACTTAAGAAAACAGTTTCCATTTTGAATATTCAATTCTTCTTGTTACTGGAAAAAATGAGATATACCCAGGCCTACGTATGCTCCACTTTATAACAAATTCTGTATCAGTAACCCCTTAATTCCATAACAATATTAAATTATACTGTCACCATAAAAAAAAATGACATTCCGCTTCATCCTCAGAAGCCCGCACGAACACATACAACTTTAAATAATTGTTTAAAATAGTCATTGATATACAATGCCTCTAATTTTGATAGCGAACAAACTCTAGTTTGTTTTTGTGTTCCTACACTCTCCAGGCAGCCCAACTTCACTCACTGGGACATGACTCCTGGGTTATTGTTCAGGTATTCTAGTTCAGAACCTCCTCCCCATTCATATGTCCCAAAAGAAGGGAGAGCAGCTTCAGTCATTCACCTCCTTCATTTCCCAGGCCTCAACTGCTGTGCTGTTCCTTGAGTATCTCAGCACACCAACCTACACTCTGGCTCCCACCACTGCTATAGTTTCACACTCACTGCAGCCTTAGGGAGTTATCAGTGCACTGGATTACACTCAATTCATATTTTCAACATGATCACTGCAACCATAAGGACTTGAAGCATTGAGGGTTTTGCTACAAGATGTAGATTCCAAGGCAAATTTCCTTGGCCATGAAATTGCAGGATGTATGGGGTCTTGATTTATATTAAAACTGAATTTGCTGGAAATTACACCATTTTTTTCCTTTTCCCACCTTGTCTCTCTAAATTTCTTCACAAAGTGAGACAAGTACAAATTGATCACAATCACTCCTAAGAGTTTGTTAATAAAAAGTAATGAACAAATGCCTAAAAAAGAAAAACACTCTTCTGATTTACTTATGGAAGCCAGATACCAGTGACATCAGAGCCACCATTTTTGGTTTCCTCAGTGCAAACAAAATATTTCAAAAGATTTTGTGAAGGCAAAACAAATCTTTGTAAGATACAAAACCTGCCACAATAAACTCATCATGTGGATGAGATAATATGTGGATGAGATAATATCTTTCACTAGCCAACTTCAGTTGGTGAGAGAGACAAGCTTTCGAGCTTACACAGAGCTCTTCTTCAGGTCTGGGAAATATACTCAGTGTCACAGCTAAATACAAGGTGAAGCAGATTGTTAGTATAAGTAATCAACATAAATTTAAAGGGACCATTCAAGGTGAAATGGCCAGTTTATCCCTCCACTCACAGGGGGGAAATGAAGAAAGGGGATGAAAAAAAAAAGAGTGAAAGGGGGATTGTTAGTGGATTAAAGATTGTTGTAATAAACCATAAATCTAGTATCTCCAATTCAGTCCATGATTTTTAGTTTCTAGCAAAGTTATGAATTTAAGATCAGAGGTTCATCTTTTGATGGTGATGTGCAGATTTCCTTTGAGAATAAGGACTGAAAGGTCAGATACAGAATGATTGTTTAGCTATGACACTCTGAGTACGTTTCCCAGACCTGAAGAATTTCAAAAGCCTTTCTCTCTCACCAACAGAAGCTGGTCCAATAAAAGACATTATCTCATCCACTTTATGTCTCTAATATCCTGGGACCAACATATCTACAACAACACTGCATACAACTATAGACTCAGTCATTTGAAAGGAGAGAATCCAACAGCAGTACAAAAGCTTTAAAAGAGTGTCATTTTTTCTTTTAAATTTGGTGTAACAACAACAACAACAGTAATTGATCATGACCTTCCATTCCACTATCCATTTGTCTCAATGGTAAATGTCTCTGCTTCACCTCAACACTTATCTGTCAGTGACCTTTGCTGAAGAACAGACTCACATTCCATTGACACTACTTTGCAATAAAATCATGATGAAAATAGATTTACTACATCTTAGTTAACAACCACAGTCACAAAGTACTCCACTTTCCAGCCAGGTTGTAAGCCTCTGTAGTAGGCTCAGAAATGTCAAATCTATAAAAAAAACAGTCTTTTAAGCCGAGTCCTCTGCTGGGGCAATTCAGAGTCATAGTGCCCCCAAAAGAAACTCAAGGCACCATTATGGTTCCCCTGAAGCTCCCAGGTAGGGTTGCCAACTTTCTAATAGCACAAAACCAAATACCCTAGCCCTGCCCCTTCCCCAAGGCCCTGAACCACGCTCACTACATTCCCCATTCCTTGGTGGCTCACTCTCCCCCACCCTCACTTACTTTCATTGGGTTGGGGTATGGGAGGGGGTGAGGGCTCTAACTGGTGGTGCGGGCTCCGGGGTGGGGCCAGAAATGAAGGGTTCAGGGTGTGGGAGGGTACTCCAGACTGCGGTAAGGGATTGGAGTGGGGCTGGGGGTATAGGAGGGGGCTTCAGGTTGGGGGCTGAGGCAGAGGGGTTCAGCGTGCGGGAGGGGGCTTTGAGCTGAAGCTGGGGGTTAGGGTGCAAAAGGAGCTGAGGTCTTCATCTGGGGGTGCAGGCTCTGGGGTGGGGCTGGTGATGACAGGTTTAGGATGCAGGAAGTGGCTGCAGGTTGAGGCAGGGGGTTGGAGTGCAGGGGGATCAGGGCTCCATCTGGGGGTGCAGGCTCTGAGGTGGGGCCAGGGATGAGAGGTTTGGGGTGCAAGCGGGGGCTGTGGGTTGAGGCATGGGATTTGTGTATGGGAGGGGGTACAGCTCTTGGCTGCAGGTGCGGGCTCTGCGG
Organism: Dermochelys coriacea; assembly: GCF_009764565.3. Taxonomy (NCBI): domain Eukaryota; kingdom Metazoa; phylum Chordata; order Testudines; family Dermochelyidae; genus Dermochelys; species Dermochelys coriacea. Next base: position 30,323,435 of record NC_050069.1, on the reverse strand, counting down.
TAGGGCCGGGGATGAGGGGCTTCGGGTGCAGGAGGGCGCTCCAGGCTGAGGGGTGGGGCCAAGGGATTTGTAATGTGGGAGGGGGCTGTGGGTTGAGGCGGGGATTGGAGTACAAGGGGGGGTGAGGGCTCAGGCTGGGGGTGCAGACTATGGGGTGGGGCTGCGAATGAGGGGTTTTGGGTGCAGGAGGAGACCCCAGGTTTGAGGAGGTGGGATCAGGGCTGGGGCAGGGGATTGGGGCACGGGCTTTTCTCAGGCAGCTCCTTGTCAGCGGTGCAGCGGGGGGGCTAAGGCAGGCAGCTAGCAGGTCCAGCTCCTCCTAGGTGCAAACACAGCAGGTGGCTCTGTGTGCTACTCTTGCCTGCAGGCACCTCTCCCGGAGCTCCCATTGGCCGCGGTTCCTGGCCAATGGGAGTGCAGAGCCAGTGCTCAGGGCAGGGGCCGTGTGCAGAGCTCCGTATCCCCCGCCTAGGAGCCAGACCAGCTGGCTGCTTCTGGGGCACAGAGCGGAGCCAGGAGAGGTAGGGACTAGCCTGCCTTAGCTCCACAGCACCACTAACCGGACTTTTAAAGGCCCCATCAGCAATGCTGACCGGAGCTGCCAAGGTCCCTATTCGACTGGGTGTTTTGATAAAAAATTGGACACCTGGTCACCCTACTCCCAGGTTGTGCAGCTACCAACCCACCCTTTTAGAGAAACCAACCATGTGCCCTTCCCATACCTTCTCTGCCTTGTTTAGGCTGGCTAGTGAGATTTTGGACAATTGCTTCACACAGTCTTTATTCTCAGGAGCGTGGGAGGACTGTAGATTTGAGCCCACTTGATCAGGGATAAGAGGTGGAAGATAAGACACTGTGTTGCTTTCATAAGCCATCCCATAATGCCCCACACTGACAGAGTACAATTGGTACATGTGCTCCTGTATATCAGCAATGTAATTACTGCTGACGTAAGTTAAGTCAACTTTTTTTGTAGTGTAGACATGCACTCAGAGACAGAAGCCAGGATCTGACATCAGAAGAAACCTAGGGAGAGGTTTTGGGGTCAGAGTGCAGGCTGAAAAAAGTGATTTCAGTGCTGTGAGCAAAAGAAGCAGATTTCAGCTATTTTCTTCCTTGACACAGAATTTTGTACATTCTGTGTACAATACAATAATAAAAAAACACACAAAGAAAGAAATACCTATCCCCAATTTCTATTCCCAAATGGACCATCTCAGGGCCCCAAACTCTGAATAGCTGCTTGGGTAGAAAAGGGGCAACAATAAATTAGATCTAAATTTAAGCAAGGCTGTCACTTTGCCTATATGATCTGGGTGACTAATATAGATAAAGTTGTGATGCTGTATGATCAAAAAGGACTATTTATATCATTGGTATTACCACTGCTATACAATTGCAACAAATCTCGTACAAAGTATGTTATGTAAGGTATCAATGGAAGAGTTACAATTTGCTAAGTAAGATTATCTTGTTTATATGCATATATCTTTGTATCGGACATTATGGATATTGGCTATGTACTTGTAAACATGTTTGTTCTTGGGTGACACCCTGCAGATAGAATTTAATTTAGAGCTAGACAGCTATGTGTTGATGACCTAATGAGGACACTCCTGTCTCATAATGGGCCTCTGAAGAAACACATCTCATCCAGATGGCTCCTGCAGACAGCAAGGAGCCAATGGCCACCTCGGACCCAGAGAGACAAAAGATTCCCACTTTGAGCCAAAGCTATAAAACGGGGTGGAACAGAACAAAGGGGGCTGCCAGTCATGAGAACACCCCTGCTTTCCACCTAAGATAGCTGCTGGAACTAACAAAGGCTGTACCAGGTGAAAGGTTTGGGCCCAGACTAGGAAGAAGTCTAGTCTGTGAAAGAAGTTTTTTGGAACAACTCTGAGGGTGAGATTTACCTGTATTCAGTTTCATAATATGTTAGGCTTAGACTTGCGTATTTTGTTTTATTTTGCTTGGTAACTTACTTTGTTCGGTTTATTACTTGAAACCACTTAAATCCTACTTTTTATATTTAATAAAATCACTTTTGTTTATTACTTAACCCAGAGTAAGTGATTAATACCTGGTGGAGAAAACAGCTGTGCATATCTCTCTATCAGTTAAAAAGAGCAGTGGTTCTCAAAGCCAGTCTGCCGCTTGTTCAGGGAAAGCCACTGGCGTGCCGGACCGGTTTGTTTACCTGCCGCATTCACAGGTTCAGCCGATTGCGGGTCCCACTGGCTATGGTTTGCCGTTCCAGGCCAAGGAGGGCTGGGTGAAGGGTGGCCAGCACATCCCACAGCCCCCATTGGCCAGGAGCGGTGAACCGTGGCCAGTGGGAGCCGTGATCGACCGAACTTGCAGATGTGGCAGGTAAACAAACTGGTCTGGCATGCCAGGAGCTTTCCCTGAACAAGCGGCAGACCGGCTTTGAGAACCACTGATATAGAGGGTGGACAATTCATGAGTTTACCCTGTATAAGCTTTATACACAGTAAAATAGATTTATTTGGGGTTTGGATCCCATTGGGGACTGGGTGCTGGAGATAGGTAACCTGCTGAGTGGCTTTCAGTTAAAGCCTGCAGCTTTGGGGGCATGGTTCAGACCTGAGTCTGTGTTGCAGGAGGCGAGCATGTCTGGCTCAACAAGGCAGCGTTCTGGAATCCCAAGCCAACAGGGAAAACGGGCTTAGAGGTAATTTCAGCACATCAGCTGACAGTCCCAAGGAGGTCTCTGTGACTGAACCTGTCACATGAAGACCTTCCAATGTTTTGGAAATTACCAGAAAGACTTTACAAGCCAGCTGTTTATCTCATCACTGTTACAAACCTAATATAAGAAATTTGAAATCATTTGTATGTACGATCTATAAACAATTCATAGCTCTCTTCTTTTATTATTAAATCTTTAGTTACTTTACTAAGGATTGGCTGGCAGCATGATATTTCGGTAAGGTCTGAGATTCATACGGACCTGGGGATAAGCGTCTGATCCTTTGGGATTAGAAAGAACCTCACATATGATGAAACGAGTTTTCAGTAACCTCTCACTAAATTAGACCTGTCTGGCTGGATGGGAGCCAAAGGCTGGAGTACCTAAAGGGGAATGTGTTTGGCTTCTGGTTAACCAGTGTGGTATTGCAGAGGCTATTTTGTTACTGGATTGGTGAAAGAATAAACCACCAGTTTGGGGGGACTGTCTGTCCAATTTCTTGCACTCTGCCCTGAGTGTGGCATTCTCAGTGTGGTCTATCCTGCGCACTTGGTCACAAAAATGTCATCTTTGCTTAGCTTTAGATGTTATTACACATATCCCTGTAATGCTTTCAGTAAAAAAAAAAAGGTTATTTTAAAGTAAATGACCAAATAGACTTTATTCCACTGTGACGGGTCCGGCACCGCAGCGCCCCTTTGTGGCAGGGATAGATGGGATGTCGGGGCCTCGCCACTCTTACTTTCCCATGCCTGTCCTGTAACCGTCCCAATGGCCGGTTTCCCTGTGCTCGCCCCTTAGTCGGGGTAGCGAGACCTAATGACTTGAGTCCATGTGTTGCCCTGAGTATCGGGCGGTGTGGCCCGACGGCCAAGGTCCACATAAATCGCTCCCCGCATTGGAGCAGTGCGGCCTAGCAGCTGGAGTCTATGCAATCCCCCTTGCAAGTGGGGTGGTGTGGCCGAGTGGCCGGAGTCTATACAATCCACCTCGCAAGCGGGGTGGTGTGGCCTCATGGTCAGAGTCTATACAATCCCCCTCGCAAGTGGGGTGGTGCAGCCTAGCGGCCGGAGTCTAGATAACTTGCCCCACACGTTGGGGCAGTGTGGCCCAATGGCTAGAGTCCATATAACTCCCTCTCAGGCAGGGAAGTGTATCCCGATGGTGTATAGGGGGATGTAGGGGAACCCGGGCCCACCCTCTCCACTGGGTCCTGACCCAGGGCTCTCCTATTGGCGGGGTTTCCGCTCGCGCTTAGCTCAGCGGGGATCCACCCAACAACACGCCAAGCGTCAGTGCAGCTTTAATGCTGCCCGCCTCTAAAATGCCTCTGGGTCTCTTCCTACCCTCAATGTCATTTTCTCCACTCCGGGGGTGGGGGTGGGAGTGGGGGTGGGTGTAGTCCTCCGGTCCGGCCCCTCCTGCCGAGACCTGCGTCTGAGATGTCGGGTATGTCCTGGCTTGGTTGGCCCCTGGATCCAGGAGCTTTGGCTGTCCCTCCTCAGGAACTGGTGGTGTGCCTCCTTCTTCTCTGGTGGTCAGCCCAGACTAAGCACCTTTGCAGGCTTTTATACCTATTCTCCAGTTGGAGCATGCCCAGCAGGGCTTATGGGGTGGGACTTCCTCTGCCAGGAAGGAAAGGTTAACCCCTGTGATACCAATGCATGGTCACTCTGCCCCGTCACACATCCCCCCCTTAAAACCATGGCTGGGGCTGGCGGTTCCTGGGACTTTTCTTCCCCCTTCCCTTCCCCAACACAGGAAAAGAAATCCGCATTCCCATAAGCCTTCTCCGGCCGGTGTGACATGGGGAAGGAATAGGGTTGGAGAGACAGATACTACTGCATGATCTGCATATTCGCTTCCTTCATGCTGTTAATCCATCTAAGGGGTGTGTGATCCATCACCAAGAAGAAGGTTTCAGAGTAGCAGCCGTGTTAGTCTGTATTCGCAAAAAGAAAAGGAGTACCCGTGGCACCTTAGAGACTAACAAATTTATTAGAGCATAAGCTTTCGTGAGCTACAGCTCACTTCATCGGATGCAACAGGTGTTTCCTAAAAGGTAGTACCTCAGTGCCTCAACTGCCTGTTTGACTACAAGAGCCTCCTGCTCTATGGTGGAATACCGGGTTTCTCGGGGAAACAACTTACGGCTTAGATACAAGATGGAATGCTCCTCCCCCTCCCCCTTCTTGGACAACATGGCTCTCAGCCCTACCTCAGAGGCATCGGTCTGAAGAACAAAGGACTTTGAGAAGTTGGGCTGTCTCAGTATAAGCTCTCGGGTCAGCCGTTCGCATAGAGCATCGAAGGACTCCTCACAAGCTTTCGACCACTGGACTTTCTTCGGCTGGGAGCTTCTCATCAGGTCTGTGAGGGGGGCTGTGAGCGTGACAAAGTTAGGGAGAAACCGTCAGTAGTATCCAGCCAGCTCTAAGAACTGCCGAACTTGTTTTTTTTTGTCGTGGGCTTGGGGTAGCTTTTCAAGGCCTCTGCCTTATCTATCAAAGGGCAGAGTCTCCCCCAGCCCACCAAATAGTCCAGGTAGGTCACTTCTCATTGGCCCAAGTAGCATTTGGCCGGGTTTGCAGTGAGATCCGCCTTGCCCAGGGTGTGCAGCATGTCCACGAGGTGCTGGAGATGTTCCTCCCAGCTGGAACTGTAAATGACGATGTCATCGATATATGCCACGGTGTATGAACTGTGGGGGCTCAGCACTTGATTCATGAGCCGCTGGAAGGTGGCCGCGGCCCCATGTAACCCAAAAGGCATCATTGTAAATTGGAAGAGGCCAAATGGTGTGGGAAAAGCTGTCTTTTCTCTGGAGGTGGGTGTCAGCGGGATCTGCCATTATCTCTTGGTCAGGTCTAAGGTGGAGATGAATTCTGCCTTAGCCAATTGTTCCAGCAAACTCGTCCACTCAGGACATGGGATAGACATCAAAACCTGAGATCGCGTTCACTTTGCGAAAGTCAATGCAGAACCTGACTGTCCCATCTGGCTTGGGGACTAGTACTATTGGTCTCCGCCATTTGCTTCTTGACTCTTCGACGACTCCTAGGGTCAACATTGTCTCAAGCTCTTTCCACATGGTCTCCCACATCTTCTTGGGGAGGGGGCGGTGACTTTCCCTCACTTTGTAGCTGGGAATGGTGGCGATATAGTGGCTAGTCAACCTGGTCGTTCCTGGCTGGGTTGATAGAAGGCTGATACCAACTGTCTTACCTGCTCCTGCTGTACCGGGTTGAGTATTGGGCCTATGGCTGCTGCCCCTGGTTCCATGGTTTCCCCGGCCAATGGCCCCAATTCAGGTTCTAGAGGGTACGGGGCAATCATCAGGCCTTTGCAGTCTCTCCAGGCCTTGAAGAGGTTCACATGGTAGACCTGCGTATCCCTCCTTCATCCCGACAGCCAAACTTCATAGTCGACAGGCCCTATTCGTCGGGTCACCTCGAAGGGACCTTGCCACTTTGCCAACAGCTTGGATTCCGAGGAAGGAAGCAACAAGAGGACGCGGTCCCCCGGCTCAAAACTTCTCATCTTGGCTCCTTTATTATAATGAGCCTCCTGGTTATGTTGGGCTTTCACCAGGTTCTCTTGTGCCAAGGCTCCCAACATGTGTAGCCGTTCCCGATGTTGGAAGATATATTGAACAGATCCTCTGACCCAGGTCTCCTGCTCTTCCCATCAGGAGATCTAGAATTCCCCAGAGTCCCCTTCCATAGAGGAGTTCGAAAGGGGAGAACCCTGTGGCACCTGTGGTACCTCTCTCACGGCAAAGAGGAGTGCTGGGAGTAGCTTATCCCAGTGCCGGGGATCGTCGTGCACAAACTTTCTCAGTATGACTTTCAGAGTGCCATTAAATCTCTCTACCAATCCATCTGTCTGAGGGTGGTAGATGGAGGTCTTCAGTGCATGGATATTCAGCAGATGGCATAATTCCACTATCAATCTAGAGGTCACATTAGTCCCTTGGTCTGTCAGTATCTCCCGCGGCAGGCTGACCCGAGCGAAGATCTGTAGGAGCTCGTTGGTGATGATTGGGGCCATGGTGGACAGTAATGGTACTGCCTCTGGGTACCAGGTTGCACAGTTAACCACGACCAGGATGTACTTGTGGCCTGAGCTGCTCTTTTCCAAGGGTCCCACCAAGTCCAGGCCAATCCGCTTGAGAGGTGTTCCTTTTACTGGCATGGGCACAAGGGGAGTTTTCGGTACCCCCTTTGGGCTGGCCTTCTGGCACTCGGGACAAGAGGCGCAGTACTCCCACACTTCCTGATGAATGCCCGGCCAGAAGTACCTCTGGGCTACACATTGTAGCGTTTTCTCCCTCCCCAGATGCCCGGCCCAAGGTACGGAGTGAGCCAAATGGAGCAAGTTCCACCAGAACCACCTTGGGATCAACAATTGGCGCAGTTCTTCCTTCAGCTGGGGTTCCTGGACCTAACAGAGTAGGTCGTTATGGATCTCAAAGCAGGGACCTTGCTGCCGGCATCCAGACAGGTCTTCCTCCCACGGGGCCCCCATCGCTTGTTCCCAGGCCCAGCTGAAGGTGGTGTCCCCCCTTTCAGCATCAATATCCAGCCATCCCTGGCTCTCTCTCACCCGGCTCTCAGCCAGGGCCCAGCCTCCTTTGTCTAGTTTGGGATCCTCTGAGGGCCCCTCCAGGGGGGTGTCTGGTGTGGCTTGGCCTAGTAACACCGGCCTTTTGGCCCGCCCCCCCTTTGCCTGCACCGGTTGGTTACCCCATTCTTTCAGGAGGTCAGCGAAGCCCAGCCAGTCGCAGCCCAGAATTACAGAGTAAGCTAGCTTTGGAGCCACCCCAACCAGGCACCACGCTCCCTGCTGCGCCGTCTCGAGCTGCACTAGGGCTTCACATCCCCCTGGATACACTGCAGGCATATGGGGGCTCCCCGTGGGGCTAGTGGGTTCTACCAGCCCTGCCCGGATGAATGACTGGCTACATCTGGAGTCTGCCAAGGCCACAGTCTGCGTCCCATCCACTCTCACTGGTACAATGATCTTACCCAGTTCCCACCTCTGAGCCCATTGACCGGCGGCCCAAACCTATCCATAATTACAATCCATGTACGGGCATTCCCTTCGGAAATGCCCCATCTGTCCGCACTCATAAGACCGCCCCCGTTTTCCTTCTCCAGGTGGGGTGTCCTGGGGAATACCCTGTCTTCTCAGGGAGTCCTCTTGGCTCCGCCTGGGGTTTGCCCCCGGGGGATCCCTTGCAGAGCGGGTTGGTGGGGTCCCTGAGGGTTGAGAGTATGAATGGGGGCTCCCCCCCTCCGCCTTGCGGGCCCCCCTTCCCGGGGCTGGGTTCCTTTCAATCCGGCCTTCTGCTCTCCCTCCATGGCCAGGTAGTCCTCCACTAGTGAGGTTGCCTCCACGTGGGTCTTCGTGTGGTGCTGCTGCACCCACTACTTCCCCCCGGTAGAGAGGGTCTGCAGGAACTGCTCCAGAGCCACCATCTCAGCAACCTGAAGACTTGTCCAGCATTCTGACTTGAGCCACATCCAGCAGAGGTCACGGATCTGTTGGGCCATGACTCGTGGTCTAGCCCCCGGCATGTATCGTTCTCGGCAGAGTCACTGGCAGTAGGTCTCGGGATTGATGCTGGTCAGGTCTAAGATGGCTGCCTTGACCTTGGAATAGTCCAGCGCCTCCTGCGGGTCGAGGTTACGATAAGCGGTCTGCCCGGGGCCAGTCAGGTAGGGGGCTAGTATAGAGGCCCAATGTGTGTGGGGCCATTGGACGATGGTGGTAACCCTCTCGAATGTCATGAGAAAGGCCTTGGGGTCATCTCCAGGCCCCATCTTGGTCAAGCACACCAGTAGCCCTCCGAGGCCTACCCCAGCCCCATCCCCGGGCGCGCCAGAGGAAGGACTTGGTGCGTGTCCTAACAGTGTGGTCATCTGTTGGAATAATCGCTCCTGGCTGGCTTGTTGTTGGGCGGTCAGCTCCCTGATCAGCTGCTGCTGTTGCTCCTGCTGCCGCGCCACCTGTAGTTGCTGTTAGGCTGCTAGTTGTTGGAGCAACTTTGTTTGTTGCTGCTGCTGCTGCGCAGCCTGTTGCTGCTGGTTGTCCAGCAGCCACTTCAGTAGCTTTTCTGGGTCCATCTTGAGCATTGGGTGCTTACGTCAGGCCCTGATTGCTGCCCGCATTCTCCACCAGTCGTGACGGGTCCAGCACTGCAGTGCCCCTTGGTGGCAGGGACGGATGGGGTGTCGGGGCCTCACCATTCTTACTTTCCCACGCCCGTCCTGTAAGGGTGTTCCAATGTGGCCCAGTGGCCGGTTTCCCTGTGCTCGCCCCTTAGTTGGGGTAGCGGGACCTAACGACTTGAGTCCATATGTCGCCCTAAGTATCGGGCGGTGTGGCCCAACGGCCAGGGTCCACATAAATTGCTCCCCACGTTGGAGCAGTGTGGCCTAGCAGTCGGAGTCTATACAATCCCCCTCGCAAGTGGGGTGGTGCAGCCTAGCGGTCGGAGTCTAGATAACTCGCCCCACACATTGGGGCAGAGTGCCCCAATGGTCAGAGTCCATATAACTCCCTCTCAGGCGGGGAAGTGTATCCCGATGGTGGGAGAGGGGGAGGGGGACCTGGGCCTGCCCTCTCCACTGGATCCCAACCCAGGGCTCTCCTATTGGCGGGGTTTTCCCTTGTGCTTAGGTCGGCTTTAACCCTGCCCCTGCACTCATGGCATGCAAGGATTGGGTGGGGTCAAGCAATGACTCTAGCAATAGGCTACCTAAATGGCCAAGGAGGATGAAGGCCAGGGCTGATGCAGCAGGAAATTTACCTATAACCTATAAAAGGGGATAGCATTGCAGGCTGACATAAATGGTTCCCCACTACCCTGAGATATTGTGCCTACCTCAGTGCACTGTGTCTGACTGTAGCCCTGAGTGTGACCTCTGCAAGACCAATCTAAAGAAAATGGGGTAGGACAGGTGTAAATGAAGGCCTGATCAGGCCTACAGAATCTCTTCTATTGGTGATATGAGAAACTGAAAGACTATGTCTGAAAAGTCAGAACTCAGGCTAAATTTGTAGAGATGACAGAAAAATATTTTTTATTTGAAAATTGAGAACAATTTATATGATGATCAGTGAGACACAACAAATATGAAATCAGTGCTATTGTGATGGGGTGTTCCACCTTCAGGGTTGTTGTGGGGGCACAGATATGGACAATTAACTTTATAGGCTGCATGCAGTAGAGAGTTTGGCTTGACTGAAAATGACTAATGGCTGATAAAGCCCAGGTCAGGGAGAAGGTGGCTAAGGTATAAAGCCAGGAAGTTTGTAGCAGAAAGGGGCTGCCGTATGGAAGGCAGCAGTCACCTTTTGGGCTTAGAGAAGGAAAAGAAGGAAACCCAGGGAGATGAAGAAGCCCTAGGATCCTGGCCCTAAGGAAGGGGTTTACCCAGAAGGGTGGAGAAGAGAGCCTGTGGGAGGTGGAGTAGGAAGCATCCCAGGGAAGAAGAAACAAGGCCAAAAGATAGAGATTGTGCAGACTTTGGCTGCTGATTGTAGTGTCCCTCGGCTGGAACCCAGAGTAACAGGTGAGGCTGGGTTCCCCTACCAGCCATGGGGAAATGGCACAAGAGTGTGGGAAACACCAACTGGACCTTTAATCTGGAGAGACTTTGATACTTCAGAAGGGGGGACTATACAGTGACCTAACCAGAAGGCTGAATCACGAAGAGAAAGACCAACCCATGTAGAAAGACAGAGAAGGGCCATGGGGTGAGCTAATGACAGAAGGAAGCACCAAACTCAGGGAGAGCTGATTCTCTAGACAAAGCCACGAGAAGGTGATCGAGTGGTGAGTTAACCCCATTACAGACATATTTAATTCATGTTTTGGACTAGACCTGCTCTTTAACTAATTATAAGAACCATTCTAACATTACTTGGATTGTATAAATGCTGCCCCTATACAATCTTTTCAGAAGCATGAGTTTAGCTACATTCCATCCAGAGATGCTTGAGGGAAGCTATAAGTAAAAGGCACAAAGGAGTTAAAAGGCAAGGCTTCCACTTCATTCTCACAAAGTAAACATACATTCATGTATATTTTCCAATAAGGAATAGAGCATTTTCACTCCCAAATTAAATGATCATTCTTATTTTCCATATAGGTGAATACATCTTGAAATACTGAGTATATATAGGAATTACAAAATGGGATCAGAGTCCCACTAATGAGCTATCTTGTATCCCTGGCTCCAGCAATGCCAAAGGCTTAAGGTAAAGCAGAAAATGACCTTTCCTCTCTGATACATGGGGTCAGCTGACCAGTGCTATATCATGGGAAAAGTCCTCGTCAGCACCATGGATGATCAGTCTATGACATGGTAAATAGTTTTTAATGAAGTCTTATTGAACAGAAAGCATCACATATAGTCTCCTGTTGAACAAAATTGAAAAGTAGAGGGATATGCCCGCAAAACAAACTGTAAATATTAAAATTACTCTGACCAGCTCTCCACTGAAGTGAGGAATAAGAGACCATAAATATTACTTCAAGAAAATAATTAACATGCAGCCAAACACAACCGTTAATTAAAGAATATGAATATTTAATCAAGAATTACCCAAGATAAATATTTTGAATCCCATTAAATATGAACTCTGAGAATATAATCTCAAGGGAGATTTAACACAGAGTTAAATCAATATTAAATCTCAATAAGCAACAGGGGGAGAAAGGTCAATTCCAGTTAAAATTCTTGAGGAAATAAAAGGATGAAATGGGGCCATCTTCTTTCCTAGCCAATGTCATTTTAGACCACGAGAAAGTTTCCACTCTTATGCTTATACTCTTATATATATATATAAGGCTAAGAATTATGTGACTGACAAACCAACACTATTATACAAAATTTAGTAAGGTAAAATACTGCTGTCTGAGCTCCAATTGGCACATTTCTATTTTAAAAACATATTATTTTTCTATGGTGCAATGGCATAGATTTAGCAAAAGTCTAGGAAGATGAGAATATTTCTCCATATAAAATCACACACTTCTTAATTCTCATTCATTTTAACATGGACTTTATCCCATACTCTAGGGGTAAAGAAACAAATCAACAATAGTTCTCCTAGGAACATGATTTCCTGACAGTGCTGGGAGCTTCCCCTAGCTATTAGCTCTCGCATGGTCTGAATACTCAGCCAAAACAGAAATTGACTTCAACTGGAATTAGGGATGCTCCCCTCCTCTAAAAATCAAGGCCTTAACTTATAAGTTGATTTTACATAGTCTCAATTTTTCAGCAGTATTTTTTTTTCCAAATCTCAGGTCAAATTTGGCCCCAGTTTAGACTGTTTAAAAATTAACTTTTTAAAAGTGTCACATTCCTGGCCAGGAAAGGAAAAGCTGGTAGTTAGGATTGCATTTATCTTTTTACCCAACCTCAAATAAAGAAAAGGGTATCTGATATACAATACTGTTTCAATTTTTCCATTTAACTTGTTCACTCCTAGCAAAATCAAATGTAGATTATTTTTTGCTCGGCTCATCCACATACTTTCAAAGATGAAAGGTTTTTAAAGGAGTTAACTGAGACATTTTGTATGGTGGTTTTGAACTTTTCTAGACTGATCCTGTTGGAGGCAGTTAGTTCACATGTCAGTAAAGCCTCATCTGCAGAAACCCCCAAAGTAATTTCCTCTCTTCTTAGGACTTAACCAATCTGTTTCCAATTCATCCCACATTGCAGGCTATTCCTTAGGCATGATCTCTGGGCTAGATGTTGATATACAGGATATTACAATCCTGCCACTGTTTTGGACAGACTATCATTTTATTCAGGCAGTGGCTACAGCACTGCCTGTCTCCAGGCACTATGAGGGACATATCATCTTTTCTGGTAATAAAGATGAGGTACTATCAGAGATTCAGGTGTCAGAAGAGGTGTTGGAACAAATTGATGGTTTAATTTAAAAAGCAGTAAGTCACCACAGCCAACGGTATACATCCAGGAGTTCTGAAGAAACTGAGCTTCTAAGCTATATCTATATCATTAAAAGCAGGGGAATGGAGAGTTGCATATGTTTCACCTATGATTCTATGGATGATCAGGGGAATAAGAAATATCAAGCCTTATATTTGTATTGGTTTAAAAGATAACTGAAAAACAGAATAATAAAGCATTTGGAAGACCATGATATTATAGAGTCTAAACCTAGTTTCTGCAAAAAAAAAGTCATGTCTCACCAACTTACTATAATTATTTAAATATGTCAATAGAGTAGTGGGTAAAAGGAGTACAGTTGACAGTATTTAGACTTTTAAATGATCTTTGGGACATATAGTTAAAGGTGTTTAGGCACCTAACTCCCATTGAAATTAGCAGAAATCAATGAAATCTGGAAAGGGGGAGAGATGCGGTTTGAGCCATGTGAGCAAGATTTACAAAGAACACAAGTTTATTTAGCTTCATCAAGTCCAGAGAACTTCAGTTTGAATTAACCAAGCTAGATGACTGGGCAACATGATGACAAAAGTTCAGTGTTGATAAATATAAAATAATGTACATTGCTGGTGGAAAAAATCAATTAAATTAGAAACTTACAGGGCTCTAAATTAACTGCATCAGCTCAGGAAAAGGACTTGGGCATCACTATGAGCAGCTCAGGGAAGATTTCTGCCCAATTGCTTGTTGCAGTCAAGAAAGTAAGCAAGATATTGGGATGCTTAAGGAATGGGATAGAGAAGAATATGGAAAATATTATAATGCCTTTAGATAAATCAATGTCATTGCTCCATCTGGAATACTGAGTGAAGTGCTATTCATCCCATCTCAGAAAATACTGCAGAATTAGTGGGGTCTCAGAGAAGGCAACAAAAAAGATTATGGACATGGAAAAACTTGCATATGAAGAGAGATTGAAAAGATTGGGATTGGTTATTTTAGAAATGAGACTGATAAGAGAGAACATGATCAAATAATGATATCAAATAATGCATGAAACAGAGAAAGTAAATCAGAAGCTTCTGTTCCTCTTGCCTTATAACCCAAGGTTATGATTAAAGTTAAAGTAGCAAATTAAAAAATTGATAAGGAACCATCTTTTTTGCAAAACATATTATTAAACTGTGGAACTCACTGCCAAATGATCTAATTGAGTCTAATAGTTTAACAAGATTCAAAAAGAGATCGGACATGTATATAGATAACAAGATTATCCAGAGTTGTAGTGCTTAACTTTTTTAAAAAAGTTAAAATAAATGAAAAGAATATAAAACCTTATGCTTTAAGGCTTAAACCAATCTCTTAACTACTAGAGATCAGCATGAGACTTTCATGGAAGACAAATTATCCCACATCTGCCTACTGAGGATTATCTTGCACCTTCTTCTGAAGTATCTGCTGCTAGCCATTCAGAGAGAGGATACTGGATTATCTGACCACTCATCTGATCTAATATGGCAATTCTGATGTAACTATACCAGGTTCCATAGAAATCATAAAATCCCTAAAATGGTTTAAAGCCACAGAACATAGTAATGGAAATTTGCATCCACAAGGCACAAATATTTCCCCAATCCTATCCATTATCTACTGTTAGGAGAAACATATATTCACAAATTGTGAGGACAGTCTGCAGGTTAGGATTTCTCTAGGCTCCTTGCTGTATCTCTTCTTTGCTGATCACCCTTCCACAAAAATGCCTGTATTTGTTACTACCTGTTTTGGACTATGCCAATCCAATTTACTTGGGATAGAAAGTATCAGACTTGAGAAAGTTTCAGTTAGCAGAGAGTGCAGTAGTATGTCTCCTCAACCATATGGGTTCACTCATTTGACTTGTAATGAAATATTAAGTGTAAAATCTCAGTCCTTTATTTAAAAGGAAAGAATGGCCTAGGGTGAAGACACCTAAAAGAGAATCCTCTGAGATTTTGACGATATTCACCAGGTCTGTTCTGGAGGAACAATGTAATTGTCTATTATGGTTAAATGTGCAGGAGACAAGGGTTTCTTGGGGACTGGTCCTACAGTATGGAACTTACTTTTGCGAAAACTAAAAATTAACACAAACCTCATCAAATTCCAGTTCAAGTATAAAGAGCCCTTTCACCTTCTCTTGGCAAGTAACAGTAGAGAGAAGACTTATTTTTCTATCTGAATAAAAATCACATTTTTTTCTTCCTGTTAAGGGACAGAAAAAAGAGGAAACACCATTTGATAAACTTTAGTCTGGTGGTGGTGGGGTGTATGTGTGTGGGGGTAGGTTTGTTTTAAAACTCTGGATGGAGCTAAGATGTCATGGTGATAAGTACGGCCTAAGGACCTGAAAAAAAAAAAAGCTGACCTCAGGGCTGACTCACTATTAGCTTCTTTCAACTGTGACAAAAAGGAATTTATTAATTTATTTGGTTTTTTTCCCCCCACAGAAATCAAATTAGAACCAGAGACAGATCTGTGAAGTCATCTATTCCCCTACAAATGCAGGATTGTTCCACAGAGTATATATTATGAATGTGCCTTGTTTCTTATCACTTAATCAGTTTTTATTCCACAAGAGGAAAAAAGGAACTAACCCTGTCATTATTTTTTCTACTTCAGTAGTCTTATGTGAGGGAACTTGTCAGAAGACTGAAAAAAAAATCTTGATAAATGATGTGGACTCATGTGTCTCATATACTATTCTTTTAACTCCTTCAAATAATTCTGTTTACAAGGAAATTCTCCTTTTTGGAAGGCAAATTAGTTTGACCCTCTCAATTTATATTTATGCTGTTGTTGTAATGCCCTTAATTACAGTCTCAATCATTTTCCCAGTTATTGAGGTGAAGTTCATTGGTCTATAATTCTTCAACTCATCTTTGGGTTCTGTTTTGAAATGGGCACCAAATTAGCTATTTTCTAATCTCTTTTGGAGAAGTTACTGTTTTTAAGAAAATATTATATATCTTTGTCAGTTTTTCTGTTTTGCTTTGTAGGTCTTTTCACACACCCAGATGAATATTATCCTGGTCCAGTGATTTACTGCACGTACGTATCTCAAGTTAATCCATTATTCCTTCCTTAGTGATGTCTCAGTTTATGCCTCATCATGATCTCCTGAATAAAAGGGGCCTTGGAACAAGATTTTTCTCATTATTTCCATCCATGATGAATGACACACAGAATTAATTTAACATCTCAAAACTTGCAATGTGAGAAATCTCTTTTAGTGTACAGAATTTCCTTTTATTGTTCCGATCTAATAGTCTGTAGCATATGCTTACTATATTTGTATTATCTGGGATTTGTATACATAAGGTATAGTCGCATGAAATAATCTATGGACTCCTTTATGTAGCATGTCACTCCCTCCACTGGGCCAATACCTGTATTTTCTTTTCAGCTTTTAGCCAGGAACAAGCAGCAACCACTGATTTTTATTTTTAATAGTTATACTTCCACCCTATCATGACTTCTGTTATATCAAAGGTTTCTAGGATTTTTATGAATACATCTACACATTATGTCTTGATGTTTCCTTCTCTTAGCACATGATGCTCCTCACCATATGGATAACTCTCAAAGAGATAGGGATCTCACTGAAATCATACACATTTCTTCCATGAGCAGATCCTGGGACGTTGACTGCAGACAACAGACACCCCAAAACATGTCCCTTTCCACTGCCCTGCCACCTGGCTTCCTCATCACTGTGTAGCCTTTGACAGCCAAAGACCCTCCCATTGCTGCCTTCACAGAGTGCCCTTGTAGATGTTCCATAGTACAGGCACTGCCTGTACTAACTTGTACAGTTTGCCTTACAGATTTAGAAAGGGAGAATTTAGAGGAGTGAGACTGGTCTACTCCCCAACTCTATTCAAAAAGCTGAAATACTAGATCAGTGATTTTCATTCTCCCTACATTAGTGGAAGTGGAGGGAAGAATAAGTTCTTGGGGTGACAAAGAGACTATACTGGATTCAAAACCTCTTACATGTGCATGTTTCTTGGGGGTGCAATAATAACTTAACACAATCATAATCACTAGGTGCAATTCCTTTATTAGCTAAGCCTGATAATATCACCTACTGAAAATAAATGAAAATTTAATATTATGTAATCAAGAAAAAAATATAACATTTTTCATACTTGTTTATTTTCATGGAAATTTCCTTCCTTAAAATGTGTTCAGTATAGCTTATTTTCATCATTGTCCATCTTTTAATTTACATTTCTTTATTACAATTTTTTTTTCTCTTCAACATTTAGCA
Organism: Dermochelys coriacea; assembly: GCF_009764565.3. Taxonomy (NCBI): domain Eukaryota; kingdom Metazoa; phylum Chordata; order Testudines; family Dermochelyidae; genus Dermochelys; species Dermochelys coriacea. The sequence goes on along the minus strand of NC_050069.1, from coordinate 30,306,475 downwards.
CTTAATGCATGAATTTAAAGTTAAAAATATAGGCAGTGGAGGAGGAGTGAAATGCTTATAAAAACTGCAGTGAGACTACAAGAATGAATAGTGGGGACAGTTTTAAAACTAGAACTCCTGGAGTATCTGTGCCTCTTAGTAATACTACAGTAACATGTTGCAATGCTATTTTACATTTGTTATTTAGTAAATAAGCAAAAGATGCCTGTCTTTCCTCGATATATGTGGCTAACTCTTATCAACGTTAATTGATGTATGAATCATGCACACATTCCATGCCCATGTAAAAGACAAAAACAAAATTGAAAGCTAGAGTTTTTTTATTTAATTAATAATGCTTAGGTGTGGTGAAGTCATAGGCAAATAAAGTATGGAGTAGGAAATTTTAAAAAGTTATTGCTAAACATAATAAAATACTCTGTAGAGCTGATGTTGCAAAACTCAACTGTCATGTCTTATTTCTCCATTTAATGTTAATAAACATATTTATAGATGGTTTTAAACAGCATTCAATCAAATTAGTAAAGATACATTAAATTGAAACAACATTATTATACAACAATAGAAGTATACTGTAAGATACAACATGTGTATCTCAGGTGTTAGTAAAAAATATAAATGATTTTATCTGATTAGTTAAATAAGTAGAGTACAGACTTAAGATTGTATTGTATAGTATGCAAGGGTTAGAGATCAAGTTTCATTTGTTACTTTAACTTTTGCAATTTCTTGACTTCCGAGTGGTTAATATTACCTTAATGTACTTTTTGTTACTTAGATTATTTTATTGGCTTTTGTTTCTTTTTTTTTAAAAAAGGGGAGAAAAAGTAGCAGGGGTGATATGGCTCAGGCATCTGAATCTCTATTGTCTTGCAAAAGAAAAATTCATAATGAGAATGTACAATTCCATAATCTTTAACTATTTACTATGGCAAGGCACCCTTTCTTAGCGCTACCTCCTCTGACAGGGACAGAGCCTGGGTAAATCAGCCCCCCACTCTGGAGCATGTCTGTCTTTCCTCTTCCGGGTTTGTTTCTCAGAGCCTTCTTAGTAGGCCTCAGGACAGGCCTGAGGAGTGTTCCTCTGCCAAACAAAGGGAAACAAGTGTATAACGCACCAAAATAAAAGGGAATACCTTTCCCTGTCCCCCCTCACTAGGGCAGGTTTTGTCCTGTCACTGGCCCTAGAGTGTCAGTCCTTCCCCTAAACAAGCACTGGGTTTTGGGTGTCTTCCCTATGGGGAGGAGCACAGTCTCTCACACTGTAGAAGCCTATCTCCCTGCTACATCCACCATTGCAGCAGTTTGTCTCACCCTCATGAGAGAGATTTTAACAGGTTTCAGGCAGCCCTTAATTGGACTCAGGTGTCCCTAATTGACCTGAAGTAACCCCTTCCCAGCTTCTAGGAAAAAGGGCCTTTACCATTCCAGGGCTAACATATCTGTTGCCTCCTGTAGCCTTCCAGCCTGACTTTGTCACATTACCTAGACACACTTAAACACTGCCATGTGTGCCATTTAGAAATCAGTGCAAGGAATCACTATTAAACTACCTTGCCCCAGCTAATATTTTCCCTGTTTAGAATAACATCGTCCCAATTAAGAAGTAATTACTACCACTCAATACGCATACTCTCAAAAGATGCCTTTAATTTTGGGTCTCTCGTTTTCCTTGTCCAACTTTAGGAATTGTGCCTGATTTTCAGGTGTGCTCACTGCTAAGAAATGAAAATGAAGTCAGTAGGAGGGTTGCCGAGTACTCATAATCAGATAATAGGTGAAGTTGAATTCCTCAAATTAGAAACCACTTTTGAAAAAAAACAGCCCCACAGAAATACAGCAGGCTTTGGGAAGGAGAAAATGCAGCCAATTAATATTCAGGATACTGCTAAATATCAGGAGGGGAAATGTCATACAATGACATGTGATTGGAAAACAGAGGGCTTAGGTGTGCGCTTCAGCCTTCCACAAAAAAATAAAAATAAAAACAGGATTGCATTAATAATGAAAGAAAACATTGAGTCTGCAACAAATTTGTTTATCTTACTTTATTAAAAATGGGCAAATGTAGTCATGCCACAAAACTACTCACAAATGTGATATTTAGCACCTATTATTTTCTTTCTTTCTTTCTTTCTTTCTTTCTAACTCTAGACCCCCAATTCAAGCAGTTGTCTACATCCATGAATGATGCTGCAGCCACACACTACAATATATGCCATAATCTCTACACCCAGAAAAAACAGCTTTGTTTTCTAGGGTCTGGTCTGAGAATTCTAAATAGCAAAAGTTCTTGGAACTGCAGGTACCAACCCTGCCTTGATTTAAAGCAATGACAATAGGGAAAGTAAATATTGCAATCCCTCTCCTTTCTATTAGAGCCTAAAAGTTCCATTGCTAATGGGTTTTCCTCACTCTTGTTCTTTTTAAATTCATTTTTCTCCTCACAAAAAAATGTTTGTGCCGTACATTCTACAATCCAATACATTTTCTTCTTATACATCTTGAGGATCTGCTACCATTTCTGTCCTTGGATTTCATTTGGAAACAGACTACAATAGACTACTTAGAAAGCTAAAAGTGCTTCCCAACAGGATTTTTTTTCCCATGTGCATTGATGAAATAATGTGTTTTGTTCAGGGAAGAAAAACACCTGACATCTGCAGTTAATAAGGTACTGGTCTCAGCATTTTTTAGCTTTTCTGTAGCGAACCTTGGAATATATAGATTTAATCAATTTAAATTTTCTTGAACAAAATATTCTTCTTGATATCTTGCTCAGCAAAGAAAAATACATTCTGCTTACACATTTTTTCATAAAGTCTACAAAAATATATATTCTCTGTCTCAAATAAAATGTATGTTCAACCTGCTTTTGCCTGTAATGGAATACTTTGGAAGTTGTTATACTGTGTAAAATGTTGAGATTTTTGATGAGTACAAGCTTCTTTGGTTTTTTAAGAAACCAGAAATCATAAGACAATATTTGACAATCGTCAAAAATGCCCCAGACATCATATTTTTCATTCTCTTATAATATATATTCCTGCACAAGTCAATAAATCCATACTATTCCTAGGAATATATGTTTGAAATTTAAAAAATAGTATAATGGAAAACAAATCAGTAATGGTTTAGTGGCATTATTTTATGCTCAGTGTAGGAGATTCTAGTTTGAGAACGTCACCAATTTCCTAATGCTGTTACTGCTTGAGAGAGACTGTGAAAGATGCTTTCTACACATGTTCCCAAAGAAACCCATTTAAAAATATTTGGTCCAGTCCAATGTAAAAAGGTGCAGTTATGGCATACAGGAGCCATTTACTTTTTGTGAGATAAAAATTAATTTACAGACCTGTCACAATAAAGCTAAGGTCTAGGGTTGCCAATTTTTGTTGGACGTATTCCTCAAGGTTTCATCACATGACATAATCTTTAATTAAAGATTAATCTTTAAATCCTGGAGACTTCAGAATAATTCTGGAGGGTTGGCAACCCCACTAAGGCCAACTTTTTAGCATTCTGAGGTCATTTGCTTGTTCTGACAGAAGAGGAGGGGCAACATGATCACAATCATCAGGTTAAAGGATGGTTTCCCAGAAAAATGGAATATGGATTATGCTTTGGGACATAGATTATCTGTTACTATGTGTATGTATAACACTTAGCACAGTTGGGCCCTTGATCTTTGTTGGGTTTTTTGTGCACTGCTACAAAACAAGTAAATAATAGCAGCAATATGACTAACAATAATGGATTTTCCTAACTGTAATGCAAATGTTATAGCTGAAAAATGCACCACAACATACTTCTTAAGTGTAGGAAACAATAAAGGATTCCTTGGTGTGAGTAAGCCACAGACCTTCTTTCAAATGTGCTTCACAAACAAACCACACTATGAAAAATACAAAACTTGTCCCTCCCTGGAGTTTGGCTTTATTAGTTAAAAAAAATAAAAATATTACATAAAAATCATCTCAAACCTGTTCCTCAGGTTTGTCTGCTACTATAATTCTTTCCTCAAGAATCATAAAGGTCATCCCCTAGATCCTCTCTCCTCAGAGAACCAATCCCACCATACTTATATGCAGGTGTCATAATAAATCACCAGACTTACTGAGTCAACAGAACCTACTTAACCCTTTCCCAATAGGCTCAACAGAGGTGATGGGCTGACTAAGTCAAAAATTACCATTCTGTTGATTATTGCTGAGTTTCACATATTTCCTTTTGTCTATGCTGGAAGAAATCTAATTCTTCTAATACATGGTGAGAGTATGAAAAAGGCCAGGGTTTAAAGTTTACTAGCTGTGTTTCAGTGTTGCAAATTATATCATATTTCAGATGCACTTTCTAAATTATATATGCACAGTTGAAAAGCATAATTTCAGTATTTCAGGTTTCTGTATCCCAGAAGTAAGAATAAAATAACAAAATAACTTTTCTTGCAGGGTATGTACATAAATACATTGCCAAAACAAGAACTTATTTAAATTCCTGTGACAGCTTTCCTACAAATAACTACCAGGCTGAAGCTCCTCAGTCTTTTTCATCTAGATTATGATTCTTTTTGGTGCTCAAGTTAATATTAAATAATATCAACCTGAAGCTGTCTACACCTGATCCAGTCAATCTCTAAATACATAAAAAACTGCTGTTTGACAGGAAGAAATGTCAGCCACATTGTTAAACAGGCCCTTAAAGCAAGGCTGATTTAGAAACAGGTTATGAAAAAGGCTAATGTAGTGCCCATCTTTCAAAAAGGGAAGGAAGAGGATCCAGGGAACTACAGGCCAGTCATTCTCACCTCAGTCCCAGGAAAAATCACAGAGCAGGTCCTCGAGGAATCAATTCTGAAGCACTTAGAGGAGAGGAAAGTGATCAGGAACAGTCAGCATGGATTCACCAAGGGCAAGTCAAGCTTGACTAATCTAATTGCCTTCTATGATGAGATAACTGGCTCTGTGGATAAGGGAAAAGCAGTGGACGTGTGTTGTTCCTTGACTTTAGCAGAGCGTTTGACATGGTCTCCCACAGTATTCTTGCCAGCGAGTTAAAGAAGTATGCGCTGGATGAATGGACTATAAGGTGGATAGAAATCTGGCTACCCATTGGGCTCAATGGGTAGTGATCAATGTGGCTCTATGTCTAGTTGGCAGCCGGTATCAAACGGAGTGCCCCAAGGGTCAGTCTTGGGGCCAGTTTTGTTCAATATCTTCAGTAATGATCTGGAGGATGGCATGGATTGCACCCTCAGCAAGTTTGCAGATCACACTGAACTGGGAGGAGAGGTAGATACGCTGGAGGGTAGGGATAAGATACAGAGGGATCTAGACAAATTAGAGGATTGGGCCAAAAGAAATCTGATGAGGTTCAACAAGGACAAGTGTAGAGACCTGCAGTTAGGACAGAAGAATCTCATGCACTGCTACAGATTAGGGACTGAATGGCTAGGCAGCAGTTCTGCAGAAAAGAACCTAGGGGTTACAGTGGACGAGAAGCTGGATATGAGTCAACAGTGTGTCCTTGTTGCCAAGAAGGCCAATGGCATTTTGGGGTTGTATAAGTAGGCGCATTGCCAGCAGATTGAGGGACGTGATTGTTCCCCTCTATTAAACATTGGTGAGGCCTCATCTGGAGTACTGTGTCCAGTTTTGGGCCCCACACTACAAGAAGGATGTGAAAAAATTGGAAAGCATCCAGTGGAGGGAAACAAAAATGATTAGGGGACTGGAACACATGACTTATGAGGAGAGGGTGAGGGAACTGGGATTGTTTAGTCTGCAGAAGACAAGAATGAGGGAGGATTTGATAGCTGCTTTCAATGACCTAAAAGGGGGTTCCAAAGAGGATGGATCTAGACTGTTCTCAGTGGTACCAGATGACACCACAAGGAGTAATGGTCTCAAGTTGCATTCGGGGAGGTTTAGGTTGGATATTAGGAAAACCTTTTTCACTAGGAGGGTGGTAAAGCACTGGAATGCGTTACCTAGGGAGGTGGTGGAATCTCCTTCCTTTGAAGTTTTTAAGGTCAGGCGTGACAAAGCCCTGGCTGGGATGATTTAGTTGGGGATTGGTCCTACTTTGAGCCAGGTGTTGGACTAGATGAACTCCTGTGGTCCCTTCCAATCCTGATATTCTATGATCTATGAAGATTGTCCTTAAAGTTGAACAGAAAGCTTTAGTGAAAGGAGGGAACAGACAATGTTTTAAATATCAAGAATCTATGTTTTTGTAGACTGGAAAACTTAAAATATATTTTTATTTTAAACATTATTATAAAACAAATTATTTAGCAGGAAAAAAAGCTTTCCCTCAATTTATCTGCCAAGACCTGAAATCAAGGCTTTCCTGAAGTGTTATGAATCTGTTTAACCTCTTTGTGCCTCAGTTCTTCAACAATAAAATGGGAGTACTGATACTTCCTTTCATCACAGTTATGCTGGGTGGATATATTAATTCATCTTAATGAGGGGCTTAGTTATGGTTGCTTTACAAGAACCTAGATAAGTAGCACTCAAGTTGTTACTTTAAAGTTATGTATTATTTTTAATGAAGTAGCACCCACATTATGCTAAGCACTGTATATAGCTGAAAGAAGAGACAGTCCCTGTCCAATAAGTTTACAGTCTAAAAATGTGGCAATACAACACGCCCTATGAGATCTTGCCTCTTCAGACTCTTAGGAAAGTGTTTTAGGAAATGTGGCTTTACCCTTATAAAAGAAAAAGTGGTAGTTCCATATCAGTATGAGGCACAGTTTAAAAACGAAAAGTTTAGAAAAGAAAATGTAGACAGAGCATGGGGGCAGGCAGGGGAAACAGAGGCAAAACAAGACAAAAAAATAGTTATCAGGTAATGAACGGGGATAAGCAAAGGCAAAATGGATGAGAGAAATATACAAGATGGGAGAGTAAAATGCAAGAGGGTGAGAAAACAAGAAAGGGAGATTGCATTTCTTCCCCCAGCCACATCATTGTAAACAATGGAGAAAAAACCCTCCAAGCATGACTAAGGGCATGTCTACCTACACAGTGGTGAAGACGCTCTATGCCAATGAGAGAGAGCTCTCCCATTGGCATGATAAAACCAATTCCGCACACTGACATAGCTGTAGATATCATTCTTAATAAACGTATGCGTTGAACTCAATACGATCATTTAATACATTTCAATTAGTGGGACATGCCTTAAATATGCTATAAAAGCAGCCATTGAACTAGTGGAGTGTGGAACATGGGGGAGACCATGAGGCATTGTTATAACTTTCTTTTATACACAGCCAACACATCAAGATAATGTTTTGATGGAAATGGTATTTCCCTTATGGTTACTCACATACGAAAAAAGAAAAGGAGTATTTGTGGCACCTTAGAGACTAACAAATTTGCATACGGGCAGGAGGTCGGACTAGATGATCAGAATGGTCCCTTCTGACCTTAGTATCTATGAATCTGTAAGAAGTGCATGGCCCCTTTAAGGGCCTGGTAGCTAGAGAGTGACTTGCTGCACAAGGTTCAGACCTGATCAGCATGGGGAGGCTGACCCATCCCCTCCCGCAGGTGACCAGAAGAGAGTATTTATGTCTATGCCAGGGCAGGAAATGCCCTCTTCAACCTGGACCAGGTGGATCAGCACTCACCATCCCACCCATGGAAGTAATGAAATATGAGGTTTTGTCATGATTTGCTATGGGCATTATGCTAATTATTCCTTTCTCAGGGGGTTGGGAAGAATTTTTTCCCCTCACCGCCAGATTTGCCAAGGCAAGGTAGAGGTTTTTTTCACCTTCCTCACAGTGGGTTGGGGGCTTAGTTGGGAAGGACATGAAACAGGGGTCAGGCTATGATTATGTAACTCATTATGTAAGTATGGGGCAGATGTCCAGTGCAGGTTACCCGATAGGGAAGCGATATGATGTTCAGATCAAATGGATTGGTAAAGGATTTAAAGGAGATATTCTTTAAAGGAGTGGGAAAAGGGGGAGATGGATTGTGGCTCCCATGACTGGTAAGGCAGGGAACCAACCCCCAGCCTTATTTATAGCCTCCCTGAACCTTCATTCAAGGAGGTTGCTGGTGAGGTCTCAACAGCGGGTTGGCTGGGGATCAGGATGGGTAAAGGATATGGGCAGAGAAGAGCCTCCCTCTCTCCAAGTATATATAAATGATTATGGAATTACTTGCACTGTACATTCTTATCTTCCGGTTACTCCCTGACATTCAGAAATAAAGTTGAGGCCTATTTAAACAACACTCTATCTCCTGTCCTCCTTCTGGCATAACCAGACAATGCATATGTCTGCCAAATTCCACCTTTATTCCGGCCAGAAAGGAGGAAAAAAAGACAAAACATTCAAGTCCATCAAAATGCTTTCTCCTCTTAAGTATAGGCTGGATAATACAGTTCCCCTGACACTCCAACTTGTTTTCAAGTCTGGCTGGTTTAGAATTGTGTTTCTGCCTTAAATTCTGTTACAGGTCATCTATATAGTTTTTGCACTTTCAGCAAGGATAAACTCCTTTACATGTAACCTTCTAGCAATTTAGAGATAAATATAACCAGGTAGAATGTTCAGAGCCAATAATTCACTCAGCTATTTAAAAACAAAATCTCCAATTCCCTGCTTTCTAATCTTTCTGAAATATTAACATACAAGACAGAAACTCTAACTTTTTTTTTTGGTGTGAATATATTCATTCTGTTATTAGGGATTTGTTCTTAAATCAAGGATCAAAAATGTGCCATGACCTTAATGCAGTGTTTTCTAATTCAGCTACCCAAATTTCCACTCCCTGCATCTGTGCAGATATGGCTTCCACTTTTATTCTCTACTCCATTCATAATTCTGTATGTCATGCAGTTGATGTGCACCAGTTCCAAACCTTTAGGGATAGCATCCTTTAACTCTGCAAAGCCAATTTCCATCCAAAATCTCATCCAACTGGTTCTTTGTGTTGTGGATCTACCAACTTTACTCAAAAGGTCTTGGCATGAAAATGTTTTATCTAGGGCATATTGGCTGTTGGGATATATATGTCATCTACGATGAATAAACAAATACTCTCAAGGACCACAACAAAAAGAATTGCCTTGAAAATGAAGGTTACTTACTTGTAACTGAGGGTTTTTGAGATTGGCTTTGCACATTCCCACTCTTGGGATACATGCTAATCAATGCCATTGAAAAGTTCAGCCTTCTATTAGCAGCGCCTGTTAGAGGACTCAGGTTCCCCTTCCCTACCTCTCCTCTCAGCATTCGGGCACATTCTGAGGGAGAAGATATAAAAGGGGCAAGGCAGATGTCGCCCCCTCAGTTCATTCCATTGCTAATGCAGAATCATGGTTAGCTGGGATTCTGCAGAAGAGGGGAAGGTGGGTGGGGAGTATGAAGAACCCTTGTAAAAAAGTAAACAACCATGAGAGAGAGAGAGAGAGAGAGAGAGAGAGAAGGTAAGGACTGCAGAACTGATCTATCAAATTGGGATCTGATCTAGCTGCAATATTTAAGACATCATTCTTAATAAACGTATGTGTTGAACTCAATACGACCATTTAATACATTTCAATTAGTGGGACATGCCTTAAATATGCTATAAAAGCAGCCATTGAACTAGTGGAGTGTGGAACATGGGGGAGACCATGAGGAATTGTTATAACTTTCTTCTATACACAGCCAACACATCAAGATAATGTTTTGGTGGAAATGGTATTTCCCTTTCGGTTACTCACATATGAAAAAAGAAAAGGAGTACTTGCGGCACCTTAGAGACTAACAAATTTATTTGAGCATAAGCTTTCATGAGCTACAGCAAGTGAGCTGTCGCTTACGAAAGCTTATGCTCAAATAAATTTGTTAGTCTCTAAGGTGCCACAAGTACTCCTTTTCTTTTTGCGAATATAGACTAACACGGCTGCTACTCTGAAACCTGTCACATATGAAACTGTTTTTGAAATTCTAAAATCTTTGGTCCTATCTAAATTGAAAGTTAGCACTTTTTTATTATCCAAACAATTTAATTTGTACTCTGTCTTGTGTAAATATGGTCTGGGACACCCGTAGAGTAATGGATCGATTGATATGGAAATCGGAAACAACTTTAGATATAAATTTTGGGTGAGGACAAAGAACTACTTTATCTTTATGAAAAATTGTAAATGAAGGGCCAGCCACTATGGCATGAAGTTCACGGACCCTCCTGGCTGAAGTTATTGCATAAATGTGGTTTTAACTGAAACATGAAATAGAGAAGAAGAAGAAGAAAACAACTTTGAAGGATGGAGACATAAGCTTTGTTAGCACAAAGTTTAAATTCCATGAGGGAATCGGCTCTCTAACAGGGAGATAAAGATTTAGCAAACCTTTCAGAAACCTCTTGGCAATTCTGTGAGAGAATAAAGATTTACCATCTATTTGTATATGAAAAGCTGCTATTTTACTAGATGTACCTTGGGTGATGCAGTAGACAAACCCTTATTCTTAGGAACAGCAAATACTCTCATATGGATTGAATAAGAACTGACTCAGGACATTATCACGTACCATAATGAAGGTCTTTTCTATTTTAAATAACTTTTTCATGTTTATTGTCTTCTAGCTTTACCTAAAACACATTGTACTTCTGCATCCTATTGCCCACATTGTCATATGCAACTAAAGTGGATCTGGATAGTACACCTTTCGTTGCTGTTGTCACAGGCAGTCCGGTGATATTGGTAAGCATTTGTAATTTCCTTTGGAAAGAAGGAGTAAGTCTGTTTTCTACTGTCGTGGCTAAGTTGGGATGATAAGGATCACCCCAGTTTGGCTGAATCTTGTCTGAACTTCACAACCTTCAACATTAGAGGGAATGGTAGGAAAGCATAAATCAGCTCTGTATCCCAGCTGAGGAGGAATGTACCTGTAGGAAGTGAGCATATGCTCATTATCTTGAACAATAATGATGGCACTTGACATTGAACCTTGTGGCAAATAGGTCTATATTTGGCATACTCCAAAGAGGAAAAAATGTCCTGGACCAGAGTCTCCTTTAAGGACCACTTGTGCATCTGGGAAGAGTCTCTGCTTAGTTGCTCTGCTAACTCTTTGACAGATCCTCCACATGCAGAACTACTGTATAAATCTTGTGCATTATATACCAATCCCAATGATTTATTGCCTCTTTGCAAAGCTGTAATAACTGAGCCCCTTCCTGTTTGTTTACATAGTATATTACCATCCTATTGCCTGTGGCCATTTTAACCAAGGTCCTTGCACCTGAAGAAGGAATGATCTGAGAGCCAAACAAATTGCTATTAGCTCCAGAACACTGATATTAAAGTGACACTCTTGCCGACTCCACAGGTTTTTTGTTAACAAATTGTTGAAGTGTGCCCACCAGCCTGTTTTGAGGTGTCTTTTGTTTTCATCATGGAAGGAGATGGAGGGTTGATACATGTTCCTGGTCCCTCCACCATAACAGAATTTCTGGATTTTCTTTGGAATGGTAACAATTAGCTTCATGTTGTCTACTGAAGGTCTGAAGCTTCTTGCCAAACAGTGTGGAAGGGATCGCATTCTTAGTCTTGCATAAGGTATGACATAAGTATTTGATGTCATAAGACCCAATAGGGAGAGGGAGAAACTTACTCTCTGAGATGGACTTTAAAGCAGAGACTGAATGGTAAATTTCAGTTTCAGAAATTTCTTCTCCAGCAGATGAGTCCTCACCATGCTGGAGTTTAAAAGTGCTTCCATGAAAAAAAATATTTTGTGATGGGGTCAAAAGGTATTTCTGTTTATCTAAAAGACCAACTTTCGGAATAGAGAGCCTGTGAATTGAGTGACTCCTTTCAGATCATCTTCAGAAGATACTTTTTAGGAGTCAATTGTCTAAATAACGAAAATCAAAAATCCCTTGTCTTCTTAGAAAAGCTGCTACTACAGACTGACATTTTGCAAAGTGCAGTAGAAAGGCTAATGGGGAGAATCCTGTACTGGAAATGGTCCTGTCCTGTGGCAAAAAGAAAGGTACTTCCTGTGTGATGGTCTTATCAAAGTAAGCATCTTTGGTTTTCTACTCTCAATCTCAATCTAGACGGGAGAAGGAAGGAGGGGATAATGGATCCTAGTGTTATTATTTTGAAGCAAAACTTTCAGATGTATCTGTTCAGTTCCTCAGATCCAGGATTGGACAAAGGCCACCAACTTCCTTTGGAAGTAGGAAATATCAGGAGTAGAAACCTTGATATCTGAGCTCTACAAGAACCTCATATATTGTTCCCTCTCTTAGTAGAGAATTGATTTCAATTCTTAACACAGACTCACAAGAAGGGTCCCTGGATATGGAGAGAGAGGGAGGATTTTGAATTGGATGGTATAACCATCTTGTATAGTGTCCAAAACCATATGTCCATAGTGATTTTTGCCACTCATTGTAAGAACGGCATAATCCGACTCCAAATGTTAGGGAAACAGAATTCAAGGTTAAAATGTTTTTCTCAAACTTCATAGAATCATAGAAGTGCAGGACTTGAAAGGACCTCAATAGGTCATCTAGTCCAGTCCCCTGCACTCAACGACTATGTATGTAATAACTAGACCATTCCTGACAGGTGTTTGTCTAACTCGGGGTGGACAACCTGAGCCTGAGAAGGAGCCAGAATTTACCAATGTACATTGCTAAAGAGCCACAGTAATACATCAGCAGCCCCCCATCAGCTCCCCACCCCCCACACATTCCCAGCGCCTCCCACCCACCGGCAGCGCTGCCGATCAGCGCCTCCCCATCTCTCCCGGCACCCCTGATCAGCTGTTTTGTGGAGTGCAAGAGGCTCTGGATAGGAGAGGGAGGAGTGAGGGCATGGCAGACTCCGGGGGGGGTGGGAAGGGGTGGAGTGGGGGCCAGGCCTGTGGCAGAGCCAGGGGTTGAGCAGTGAGCACCCCAGAACATTGGAAAGTTGGCGCCTGTATCTCCAGTCTTGGAGTCGATGCCTATACAAGGAGCCACATATTAAGTTCTGAAGAGCAGCATGTGGCTTCGGAGCCACAGGTTGGCCACCCCTAGTCTAACCTGTTCTTAAAAACTTCCAATGACAGATATTTCACAATCTCCCTAGGCAATTTGTTCCAGTGCTTAACCCTGACAGTTAGGAATTTTTTCCTAATTTTCAACCTAAACCTCCTTTGCTGCAATTTAAGCCCATAGCTTCTTGTCCTTTCCTCAGAGATTAAGGAGAACAATTTTTCACCCTACTCCTTGTAACAACTTTATATGTACTTGAAAACTGTTATCACACCCTCACCCTCAGTCTTCTCTTTTCCTGACTAAACAAACCAATTTTTTTTTTAAAAAAGGAGTACTTGTGGCACCTTAGAGACTAACAAATTTATTAGAGCATAAGCTTTCGTGAGCTACAGCTCACTTCATCGGATGCATTTGGTGGAAAAAACAGAGGAGAGATTTATATACACACACAGAGAACATGAAACAATGGGTTTATCATACACACTGTAAGGAGAGTGATCACTTAAGATAAGCCATCACCAGCAGCAGGGGGGGAAAAGGAGGAAAACCTTTCATGGTGACAAGCAAGGTAGGCTAATTCCAGCAGTTAACAAGAGTATCAGAGGAACAGTGGGGGGTGGGGTGGGGGGGAGAAATACCATGGGGAAATAGTTTTACTTTGTGTAATGACTCATCCATTCCCAGTCTCTATTCAAACCTAAGTTAATTGTATCCAGTTTGCAAATTAATTCCAATTCAGCAGTCTCTCGTTGGAGTCTGTTTTTGAAGCTTTTTTGTTGAAGGATAGCCACTCTTAGGTCTGTTTTTTTTTTTCAATCTTTCATGTGAGACAGTTTCACAGGGATCGGCAACTTTTGGCACGCAGCCCGCCAGGGTAAGCCCACTGGCGGGCCGGGCCAGTTTGTTTATCAGCTGCATCCTCAGGTTTGGCTGATCTCACCTCCCACTGGCTGCGGTTCACGGCTCCAGGCCAATGGGGGCTGCAGGAACTGGCAGTCAGCACATCCCTTGGCCCGCGCCACTTCCCAAAGCCCCCAGTCAGCACATCCCTTGGCCCGCACCACTTCCCAAAGGCCTCAGAAGTTGAGGGAGCTGAGGCTACTCCTACATTTTCATCTGGAGAGGAGCTGCCTATGAGTTCATGCTGTTGATGAAAAATTTTGATTTGTGGGGGTGCAACACATTTCTCTTCCTCATCATATAAGAAGTCTTGGATAACCATAAGGGACCTTGGTATGGGATCCATTAGCATGGGATCTGAGTGTCCCAGATCCGAGTGTCTCAGACTGAGTGTCCTGGATCTGCAAAAATATTCCTGCCTCGGTGCAGATGCAAGGTGGTAGCTCTTGAAACAGGTTGAGATGGAAACTCTAGATTTGGGCAGAATGGCCAAAGCTTCCAGAGATACAATTCCCAGTCCTGCCAGCTTGTCCAGTTCAGTACAATATAACAGTTAGGAGATTGTATGCATTTACAAAAGTCCATCTCAAAAGAATGCCCCTTAGCAACTTAAAGATCTGGATAAATGGTTGGATCCAACTCTTCCTGTGAATGAGGGTCCAAGCCCAGATCTGACAAGGAATTTGTCATACCACTGAGGTAGGGATTTGCAATAGTGTCAGAGATAACAGGGGTCTTGGGATTTGGAGGTAACATAACCAAGGACTCACAAGGAATCTGAAGAAGGCTCACAATCATCCATGATCAGCAGCTGGAAGGAACTGATGCAACAACCATGGCAGGGCCCCTTGTATAGCCCTTCCCTCATGTTGTGCTCAAACACTGAGGCAAGAAGGGAAAGGAGGCATGTGAGCACTCTAACAGGCACTGCTAACAGAAGTCTGCACAATTCAATGGCATCAGTTGGAACATATCTTAGAAGTGGGAATTTGCAGAGGACACTTGAAAAAGAATTTACCTCCAACTTCCAGCTGAACAGAACTATCTTTCACACACCTAGGCACTCAGATACCATGGAGGTATTCAAATATCATAGTGATGAGTCAGTATAAAGTATACCATTTAGGGAAAAATATAAATTTAGGTAGATTATTCAAATAGATATGCAAATACACACACAGAAGAACAAAATGGAGATGAGAATGTAAATGGTCACCTTTGTGCTCTCCTTTCTACATACACACATAACATTAGTTTAGTTACTGAAGAACTACATTTCTGTGAAAGAATAAATGTACAACATGAATAAAATGGCATGTGTATAATAAGACATTGTCCACAAATGACCTGCCCTCTAAAAGTGAATCATGTAAATAATGAAAGCAGGTATTTAAGCTGTGCAAAATATCAAACCTCAAATTCTCTTTCAAATGTACCTACTGTTCAAGGTTTGCTGTATTCACAAACTGCACCCTCTGCCTCTGAAATATGGTGAACATGAGCTTGGGGTTTGGTTTATGTTTGTCTGTTCTGCATGCTTCATAAACCTGTCCACCTTCTCCTCTCAGCAGCTGCTTGTAAATATAATGTAAATAAGACTGGACTTCCTTGTTACATTAGCTGTCTTAAGGGGGACCCTGTACTTGGAGAGTCAGTATGGTCCTTTATGAGCTAAAATTATGCTAGACTTGGTTTTGAGTATGGCCCCTAAATATCATGGTGATGAGTTTATTAGAAGCATTATACATCAATATCCTTATGCAGCTCATTTCTCCTAGGGTGTGGGCTGTTCCCTTATCTTAAGAATGCTTTGTATGGACAGAGGACATTATGCCTCCTCACATCCACCCCACTCCTTGCTCACCCTGCAAAAAAAACTGTCAAGAAGGAACAGAGAACAATCTTCTGTTCTTCCTTCTTAGCAGCTGCACTGAGCTCACAGAGACAGTCAGAACTCTTAGTTGGTAAGCTCTAGAAGAAGATTTGCCAAGGTTCCCTAGAATGTGGCAGCCTTGGGTTTCCCTAACTACTATGCTAAAGATTGAAGAACTTCTCTCAGCCCTAGCTCAGTAGAGCTAGATAGCAAGGATGTGTGGATTTTTTACCACTTGTGCTATATGACTGAATTGTTTAACTTACCCAGAATATTCTTTAGGATGGAAGGAAGTGGCAATCCATACTGAGTGGACTTTAGAAGACCCCATTAGTAGACCAGCCACCCAGCAACATAAAGGACCAGAGGGATGCACTGGAAGGAGTCACATAGGCCCAGAAGAAACAAGCATATGTATATAGAGAGTAGAGTGTGTGGTAGATCATGTTTCCTCCAGCCAACAGTAAGGTAAAATGAGGGACCAGACTTGTTAGGGGAAACAGAACACCAGATGAGTACTCCTTGCGATGGGGAGAAGGAGGAATGATTCAAGGGTAGAATAGTGGGTACCATCTGTATTGGGTTCCCCATGGAGGCTTAATCTTCCAAACAAGCCTTCAGGTATTGGCTCACTTTCAACTCTTTTGAAGTAAAATGCATGTTCATATTGTTCTAGTATCATTAATGAATACACTAAAACTAGATAGCAACATAATCCTATCTTTAGTCAGATGACCTTTGAATCTACTCCTCCACGTCTGACCTACCTACACATGCCCAGGCCCAAATCTCTTCTTATCACATTGATACCTCCTTATATATGTTCTATCGATACCTTAAATTTAAATGGCAAAAAAATGAACTTCTAATCTTTTCTCCTAAACCCTTCATCTCCTCAGTTGCTCCATCTTTGCTGACTTTGCCTCTACTCCTTCTCCCCAGCCCAACCAATCAAGCTTGCAGTATTGGAGTTTTCTTTTACTTATTTTACTTCCTCCTTAAATCCAGGTTCTCTCCAAATCTGCTTACTTTTTGTGCAAACTTCTTAAATATTTCTTCAAATATATCCCCTTTGGCAAAACTCCTGTTACCATCATTGTTTTCTTTCACCCAAAGTACGGTAACCTCCACATTTCTAGAATTTGTGACTCTCACAGCAACTCTTTTCAATATACGCAACATTCTGCAACTAAATAACCTTCTCCCACCACTCTGACCCTCTCCTCAAATCTCCTTTCTTGGTCCCAGTGTTCTCCTGCATTAAGTTAATACCTGCTCTTATTTGTAAGGCTTGCCATTCCTCTGACCCTGGCTATATCTCATCTCCTGTCCCTCCCCACTTTGCTCTCTGGAATCTGTTCACTCTTTTGATCTAGTTATTTTCTATTGCTTCTCCTCACAATCTCACTGTCACATTGTCCCCACACCTGCTTCTTACACCTGAGATGACATCATTCTTCCTGAACACCAAGCATCCTCACCTCCTCCTTCAAATCCCTGTTCAACACCTATTTATTTTCATCTATCCATCACTGACAAACTCCTTTGTGCTCACTTTTCCATCCTTCTCCCTGACCTAGATCTTTATTTTAAAATATCAATGTGAAAAAGATATGACTCACATGATTATTTGCTTTGACCTTTGCCCTTTCTTTCCACCTTTCTTTGTTGGCTCTCACCACATTTTCTGCTGCTCTAATTTAGCTACTAGGCTCTGCAGGGCAGGGACCATGTCATTTTAAAATCTGTGTCAAGCACCATGTGGGGCTATGGTGATATATCAGTATACCATTACCTCTGTCAGAAAATTTTTCTCTTTACTATTAAACTTTTGGGTGAAACAGATGTTTATGCCACATAGATAACCTAGGGTGAACAAGAGGATCCCACATGTTGTGGCCAAAGACAGACAGACAAAGTCACACATCACTGAGAACTGCCCTTTGACCAGACTTGATGGTTGTCTGAGGGATTCACGCTTCACTGCCATAAATTGGCTTGGCAAGCTCTACATCCGATAAGAAGACGACCACATAGATACTGATACATCTTCCCAAAAGCTCACAAAAGCAACAGCAGTTTCATCTTATACACTACATATCCTCCTCATGCCAAACCTGCTCAAGAACTTTGTTAGACAAGTTTATTTACACAACTGACTGATATACCTCAGTCTCAACCCACATATTATTCCAGACTTGGGCATCTGTTCAGATTGTTGTGATAGGCATGGGGGTTTAGGCACAGAAACTCATCTTTACATTTATTTACTATAAATCAAATTACATCTGTGTGCTTACACCTACACAAATTATGGAATGGGTTAATTTCTGAAGTGAAAATATATTTACTTGTATCAAGTGCCTGGATTTAAACAATCACAGAAGTATTTTATTTTGACTTTTCTACAACATACAACAAATAATAACAAACCTACTTTTCAGTTGTATTCTGAGGACTCAATCCTTCTAAGGACACAATCAGACATGTACAGAGCTGCTACACAGAGCTCCATGCACAGTCAGGGCCTAAGACATTTGGATGCTTTCAGTATTACTGAATAGGGAATGGAAAGCATTTCCTAGCATGCAAAATAAACCTTATATAATCATTTGCTTATATGTATGTACTGCTAAGAATGTCCACAGTAGCTTACTGTTACCTTTGTAGTTAACTTTGAAGCCAATTGATCCCACACTTTCATCTGTTTGAAGGTGTAACCACATCTGACTGTTCATGCTCACAATTAAATCTGGTACAAAACTTCCCGTTAATCTAAAAGAAAAACAAACAACAACAATATTTAATGAGAAAATCATCTGGATTTAAATATGAGTTTGTCACAGACACAAAATCCAGGTAAGGAAGCCTTGATTACAGCCTTCTGAAAACCAAAATATTCAGGTACAGAAAAATGAGTATGAGAAAATTAATAATTCTTAACTGTTTGTGGTTTGCAACTGTAAATAATAAAATCAGATTAATTTTGTTTCATCTGTGCTATTGACACTTAGACTTGAGAGAGGAAAAAGATAGAATCTATTAATTTTTTAAAGAAAGATTTTTTTTAATCACAGAATTTTACTGCTTTGTAATTATAGAATCATAAAACTGGAAGGGACCTCGAGACATCATCTAGTCTAGTCCCCCATACTTATGGTAGGACTAAGTATTATCTAGATCATTCCTGACATGTGTTTGTCTAAACTGCTCTTAAAAATCTCCACTGATGGAGATTCCACAACCTCCCGTCCTCCCATCAATTTATTCCAGTGCTTAACCACCCTGACAGTGAGGAAGTTTTTTCCTAATGTCCAATCTATACCTTCCTTGTTGCAATTTAAGCCCATTGCTTAAATTTTTCTTCCCAATTTTCTTCACAATTTTTCTTCCTCTTCCTTGTAACAACCTTTTACATACCTGAAAATTGTTATCATGTCCCCTCTTAGACTTCTCTTTTCCAAACTAAACAAACCTAATATTTTCAATCTTTTCTAGACCTTTAATCATTTTTTGTCACTATTCTCTGGACGTTCTCCAATTTGTCCACATCCTTCCTGAAATGTGGCGCCCAGAACTGGACACAATACTCCAGTTGAGGCCTAATCAGCATAGAGTAGAGCAGAAGAATTACTTCTCGTGTCTTGCTTACAACACTTCCGCTAATACATCCCAGAAGGATGTTTGCTTTTTTCGCAACAGTGTTACACTGTTGATTTATATTTAGCTCGTGGTCCACTATGACCCTCAGATCCCTTTCCATAGTACTCCTTCCTAGGCAGTCATTTCCCATTTTGTATGTGTACAACTGATTGTTCCTTCCTAAATGGAATACTTTGCATTTCTCCTTCTTGAATTTTATCCTATTTACTTCAGACCATTTCTCCAGTTTGTCCAGATCATTTTGAATTTTAACCTATCCTCCAAAGCACTTGCAACCCCTTCCAGCTTGGTATCATCCACAAACTTTATAAGGTTTCAGAGTAGCAGCCGTGTTAGTCTGTATTTGCAAAAAGAAAAGCAGTACTTGTAGCACCTTAGAGACTAACAAATTTATTAGAGCATAAGCTTTCGTGAGCTACAGCATCCGATGAAGTGAGCTGTAGCTCACGAAAGCTTATGCTCTAATAAATTTGTTAGTCTCTAAGGTGCCACAAGTACTGCTTTTCTTTTTGCGAAACTTTATAAGTGTACTCTGTATGGCAGTATCTAAATCATTGATGAAGATATTGAACAGAACCAGACCCAGAATTGATTCCTGTGAGACCCAAGCTGCCTTTCATGTTCAAAATCTCAACCAGTTCTTCCCTATTTGTCAAAATCAAACAGCCTGTCCTCTAGTAGCTTTCTCCACCTTCTGAACTAAAAAAAAAAGTGTCTCCAATATATTCCCAAAATTTGTGGGATAATCTGTGTCCTGCTGTGTTATTTTCCCAACAGATGTCTGGGTAGTTAAAGTCCCCCATCACCACCAAGTCCTGTGCTTTGGATGATTTTGTTAGTTGTTTTAAAAAAGCCTCATCCACCTCTTCTTCCTGGTTATATGGTCTGTAGTAAACCTACCATGACATTCCCTTTGTTTTTCACCCCTTTTATCCTTACCCAGAGACTTTCAACAAGTCTGTCTCCAATTTCCATCTCAATCTCAGTCCAAGTGTATACATTTTTACTACCAACCACCACCCAACTACAAACCACCCTGTAGAAATGTAAATGTCAGAGCTAGAAAAGCTCTGGAAGGGTAAGGATCCCTTCAGAAAATTGTCCTCAAGTCATTCATTTTTCTGGATATTCCATTCTATTGTTCCCTCCTATAGTCATAGTGATCAGTGGAGATTCACAAGACTGGGTCAACCCTGCAGCAACTCTGCCTCTACCCTTGTTCTCTGTCCACTCCCTCTACCAGTCCCTTTGGTCTCCCTAGGATTGCCCCTACCATTACTCCCTCTGGGTCTTCTTTCTCTGGAGCATCTCATGAAGTAAAGTCTGTCATTACAGGTTCTTATCTCTGTAATGTATTTAATTTTGATGTATTTATTAAGTGTTAATTAATGCACTATGGGAGTCCCACTTCAGCCCACAGTATAAATTGATCCCCTTCTTTTCATATGGTTTGCCCATAGGGTTTTCTGCAGCCCTAGGGCAGCCAGCAGTAACCCCTGTGCCTTTGCAATGGGGTGAGGGAAGGAGACCATGGGTTCCCCATTTATGTGATTTGCAAGAAGTGTTAACATTACTCAGGGTACCAAATGTGTTTAAATGATATAAGTGCCTTGAAAAATCCAAAAGCAAGCTCATTTTCATTTTTCATGTAATAATCTCATATATAGTATACACACATTTTTCATTAAGTATATGAGTTTAATGTATTATTATTATTGTTGTTGTTATTATTATTATCTAGGTTACTGGGTTTTTTTCAGTGTGGAAAAATCTGTGATATTTTACAGGTCGAATGACTGAATGACATAATACCCCCCCACCCAAAATCCGACACTAAGTCTGGTAATTTTGTCAAGTGTCCGTCGTGCAACATGATGTCCCCCTGAAGCATGGGGCCCCCCAAAGCATGGGGCCTGGAGCAATTGCCCCAGTCCATCCCAAGGATGGGACGCTCTGCTTGGGCACCACCAAAAATTATAGAAACCTGGTGCCCTTTCAACCACTAGAACATGCAATCTCTCCAGAGTAGGAACAAAACCTGAAGTAACTATCTCTTTCAAAAAGGGAAACCCTTTATTTAGCTCATTTTAAGTTAAACTGTTTCATATCATCTCAATAAGAGGCAATAAAAAAATAATCAATTTATGTTTGAACTCAGGAAAGTATGTGTTTCAGAAAAAAAATCCAATATTGATTTAAAAATTGCCAGTGGTAGAAAATCAATCACAACCATTATTAATTTGTTCCAATGGTTAACTAGTCATTGAATGAAAGAAAAAGAAAAAAGAGTGATTCCATATCTCAATGGTTAAGGTATTCACCTGGGAGTGGGAAGATTTTTGTTCAAATCCCTACTCCAAAGCAGTCAGAGTGCGGATTTGCACCCTGGTGTCCCACATCCTGGATGAGAACTCTAACCACTGAGCTAAAAGTTCTAAGGGCAGCAGCAGAGTTTTGTGCAGGGCCTGACCTGTTATGCAACCTCTGAGATTGCCTTCCAGATTGGGCCTCACAGGCAAGACCGGTGAATACCTCATTTGATGCTCTTGCATGGACTTAGACATGAGCTAAGCACCCAGGCATTAGGACAGGGAGCTGTCCAGTGGCAGAATTTTAGGTGTATAGGGGACTTTAATGGCAGAAACTTGGATGCCTAGAGACTTTAGGTGCTACAGGATTAGGAAGCAGCTAAGATCTACAATCTTTTGAATATCTACATTTTGGATTTAGGCACCTAATGTGGCACTTAGGTGCCTAAATCCCTTTGTGGATATAGCCCTAATGAAAACTGTATTTGGCAGAATAGTAGACACCACTTCATTTTATAATATGTCTTTTTTTTCTTTTCTTTTTCTTTTTTTAAACAGAATGTCTATTGAACAGCTTTTTTTCCAAGTTGGCAGGGATCTGTCTATAAGAACAGATGGGTTGCAACTAATTTAGCTCAGTTTCCTTTCTTGAAAATGAAGCCAGGATCATTAGAAAGAGATCAGGCAATATCTAGAAATTGTTTATCTCCTAAAAAGGGCGTACAAAAATTATTTTCAAATTCAAGTCAATCGTTGAAGCTGTGCTGGAGCTTCAAAATGGATTATTTAAAATACATACTGTAGCTAATTTTAGAACTCTTCCCTGATCATCTTAGCCTGCTTCTGTTTAAATACTCTTTTTCTGTGAGAAATTCACCTCAGTTTCCCACATCTGTGTTCACAGATGGAACTACTATAAAGACTATTGCCAGCACTGGACAAATAACTGCATGGCAGAAATTAAATAATTAATGTATTAAATGCTTATTCCTGCTACAAAAAGAATATATCTTGCCATGACTGGCAATTTCATAAACTACCAAATTAATAACAGGATGTCTCTCCACTAGAACAAGCATTGGTGGACTGACCACCTCTAGATTTTGTCTCTGGTAGATGGCTGATTGTAGATTTTGGCAACAGCCATTGATAATTTCTAGACCTACATTTCATTTTGGTCTCAATGGAAAACATTTTTATAATATAGAACCATGGAAATTAGTACAATTTCTGTTTAATCAATTCATGTTTTCCACATTGTTGGAAATCGCCATTGTGCCCAAAATACCCAAACATTTTCACGGGGGAAAATGGCCCTAAACTTTCACAAGGTTTACCCCACTTCTGTAAAATTAAAACACTGACAATTCATTTTTTCACCCCTAGCACTTTCCTGAATGGCACTTTGCAAATTAGGAGCTAGATCCTCACCTGGTGTAATTATAGGCCCCATTGACTTCAATTAAACTACAAGAATTTACTCAAATTGATGGTTGGACCCCAGGTGCTTTGGGTAATAAGAGTCTAGCAGTGCCTGGTATAATTAGTAGGTTCAGACACTGATAATCTTCCTAATTAGCCTTGGTAAAGTGGCAGGTAAACACGTCTAACAAGGATTTGATGGCAATGTTCGCGGGTAGGACCACGCATTTTCACCGTATTACATGAAAATCTGCAGGAAGAAAAACAATTAAATTGGACGTGTGTGTGAGTGAGAGAGAGAGAGAGAGAGAGAGAATGACCCAGGGTCCAGTTCCCCAGCTGCAATCACTCTTATTATTTATCTACAGCGGAAAAAGCTTCAACAGGAGAGACTGAAGGAGCCTCACATTGGAATAACCCCTAGCTCTGTCATTATTCTCTTGAGAAGTGGAGACACCTGTTCAGTTTTTTTTTCCCTCACACTCTAGCAGAGATGGGGAAATTAAACCTGGGTCTCTCCCATTCCAAGTGAATGTGGTTAAAAATTACAAGGTGGGTACCACCACCTTCTCATCTTGGACTTTGAATGAGCCTCTAAGCATACCTGTGGGATGGAGCCCTGCACGTGACTTAGGTGGCCAAATGCTTGTCTTTCCCTGTTTCATGAATCACTTTGAGGCTTAGGTGGGAGATGTGTGTCCGGATGCCTAAAGGGAGACAGCAGTGCACATGCCCAGAGGCAGAAACTTAGGTGCCGAGGGAATTTTTACCCTGAAAAACAGGTGCTGAGTTTAGATGCCTACACGGTTCAGCAAGAGTTTAGTGGATCATAGTGGAGCCAAACAGGGACACAGCTGCCTAAGTACTTTTGTGGATTCCATCCCAGGCTCTAAGTGGCCCAGACAGGAAAAGATTTACAATGTTCTAATATTCCCTAATTATCTACTGCCTTGACTTACATTGTTAATTCTTCTTGGGAGATTTTATACCTAGTGACTGCCACAAGCCTTATTACAAACCAATTGATACTCAGACACTTGGGGATCAGAAACAATATCTATATGTCAGATGTGACCAGTCATAACAAACCAACACATCTCAAAATTCAAGTATGATTTAAAAAAAAAACATAGAACCTGCAAAATAATTTGAGGAAATCATGTTCTGGTCATCAGCAACCTTTGAACTGAAAATATTTGTTGCAATTTATTTGCTCAGCTCTCTATTCACCACAACTTCCCTGTTATACTTTACGTTCATCCTTACTTAATAGAATATCATGAGAATTTGAGTAATGCATTGATAAGAGAAAATGATACAGAGTTCATTCATATTCTTGACAGTTTCAATACTGTAATTTAATCATTCTGCAAAATATGCCTCATCATCAAATACATCATTGTAAAATATTAACACCTTTAATGAAACCAAACCAGTGCACAATGGTTCATTTGTCAAAATGTAAAAAATTGCTGCACTGTATCTGAATGTGTTACTGAAATTTAAGTGCCAAAGATAATAATACCAACACTTCATTTAAATGGTATTAGAACTTTAATAAATGCTGTCTCCTCATATGAGGCAATGTGGTCCAGGTAAGTAGGAGCACGTGAGTTCTAATTCTGTCTCTTCCTGTGATTGCTGTGTGCTCTTGGAAATGTCATTTAACATCTGTGTCTCACTTTCCCTGTATATAAAACGTGGATAATAATCTTACTTTCTAACTTTTCAAGATAATGCGAATAATGATGTATGTACAGTCCTTTTAAGATATATATCACTATACAAATGTGATTGCATCGGAAATATTGAAGGCTTATCTACCTGTAACGCTGACAGACCCCAGTCATTGGTGGGTGGGATTGAACCTGGTACCTCTGGAGCTTACTGCATGAGCTAAAAGCCAGCTGCCTATAGAATAGTTTCTCTCTCACCATACCCAGAAGGTGTGGGATTTACATACTTCCCCTAGCTGAGGAAGCACATCCCGAGATTTAGAGACCTCCCAGTTGAAATCCCAGATGAGCCCCCACTTTTAACGCCAACAAGACCTCGGTCATCAGCAGGGAGGATCAAACCAGGGACTGCTGGAGCTTAGTGCATGAACCTCTACAGCATGAGCTAAAAGCCAACTGGCTGTTAACTAAGGCTGTAGAGCAGATTCATTTTCTCTCTCTCTCTCGAAGTCGGGGGTCTCAAACACACGGACCGCGGGGTTATTTCCTGCGGCCCGCCAAGCTCCCTGTGCCCCCCCTACTTCCCCGTAGTTATTTCTTGCAGGCCGCCAAGCTCCCCTCCCCCTGCTTCCCCATCCCACAGCATGCCGTGTCCCAGCTCCTCTGCCTACCTCCAGGCGCTTCCTGCGGCCAAACAGCTGTTTGGAGGTGTTTAGTGCTTTCCAGGAGAGAGGGGGTAGGAGCAGGGAGCCACGTGCTCAGGGGAGGAGGCAGAGAAGAGGTGGGGCAGGGGCAGGGATTTGAGGAAGGGGTTTGAATGGGGGTGGGGCATTGGGTGGGAAGTGGTGGGGCAGGGGTGGGGTCTCATGGAACGAGTGGAGTGGGGGCGGGGCTGGGAGTGGGGGTGTCAGTGAGGCAGCCCTCGGGCCAATGTACTAGTCCTTATGTGGCCCTTTTGGTGATTTGAGATCATTGCTCTAAGTGGTCTCAGTGCCACTAGATGCCACTCAGTGACATTAATTCAGAGAACACGACACCCAGGAGGTATGTGGGTTACATACACACAGTTTTTGTGCTGAATTAAGTCTACAGGGTGAGTTACTATGCATCAAGCCAGGCTGTGAATCTACAGTGCACGATCTTGCCACAGAGTAATATCCCAAAAAGAAAAGGAGTACTTGTGGCACCTTAGAGACTAACAAATTTATTTGAGCATAAGTTTTTGTGAGCTACAGCTCACTTCATGGGATGCATTCAGTGGAAAAT
Organism: Dermochelys coriacea; assembly: GCF_009764565.3. Classification (NCBI taxonomy): domain Eukaryota; kingdom Metazoa; phylum Chordata; order Testudines; family Dermochelyidae; genus Dermochelys; species Dermochelys coriacea. Next base: position 30,280,359 of record NC_050069.1, on the reverse strand, counting down.
ACAGTGGGGAGATTTATATACACACACAGAGAACATGAAACAATGGGTTCCATCATACACACTGTAAGGAGAAAGAAAAGGAGTACTTGTGGCACCTTAGAGACTAACAAATTTATTAGAGCATAAGCTTTCGTGAGCTACAGCTCACTTCATCGGATGCATTTGGTGGAAAAAACAGAGGAGAGATTTATATACACACACACAGAGAACATGAAACAATGGGTTTATCATACACACTGTAAGGAGAGTGATCACTTAAGATAAGCCATCACCCACAGCAGGGGGGGGAAAGGAGGAAAACCTTTCATGGTGACAAGCAGGTAGGCTAATTCCAGCAGTTAACAAGAACACCATACAAAGCAAAGCTGCAGCGATTAGCAAAAGATCTTCTAAAGCAGTTCCAAGTAAAGAATATCAGAGGAACAGTGGGGGGTGGGGTGGGAGGGAGAAATACCATGGGGAAATAGTTTTACTTTGTGTAATGACTCATCCATTCCCAGTCTCTATTCAAGCCTAAGTTAATTGTATCCAGTTTGCAAATTAATTCCAATTCAGCAGTCTCTCGTTGGAGTCTGTTTTTGAAGCTTTTTTGTTGAAGTATAGCCACTCTTAGGTCTGTGATCGAGTGACCAGAGAGATTGAAGTGTTCTCCAACTGGTTTTTGAATGTTATAATTCTTGACGTCTGATTTGTGTCCATTCATTCTTTTACGTAGAGACTGTCCAGTTTGGCCAATGTACATGGCAGAGGGGCATTGCTGGCACATGATGGCATATATCACATTGGTAGATGCGCAGGTGAACGAGCCTCTGATAGCGTGGCTGATGTGATTAGGCCCTATGATGGTATCCCCTGAATAGATATGTGGACAGAGTTGGCAACGGGCTTTGTTGCAAGGATAGGTTCCTGGGTTAGTGGTTCTGTTGTGTGGTGTGTGGTTGCTGGTGAGTATTTGCTTCAGATTGGGGGGCTGTCTGTAAGCAAGGACTGGTCTGTCTCCCAAGATCTGAGAGAGCGATGGCTCGTCCTTCAGGATAGGTTGTAGATCCTTGATGATGCGTTGGAGGGGTTTTAGTTGGGGGCTGAAGGTGATGGCTAGTGGCGTTCTGTTGTTTTCTTTGTTGGGCCTGTCCTGTAGTAGGTGACTTCTGGGTACTCTTCTGGCTCTGTCAATCTGTTTCTTCACTTCAGCAGGTGGGTACTGTAGTTGTAGGAATGCATGATAGAGATCTTGTAGGTGTTTGTCTCTGTCTGAGGGGTTGGAGCAAATGCGGTGATATCGTAGCGCTTGGCTGTAGACAATGGATCGAGTGGTATGATCTGGATGAAAGCTAGAGGCATGTAGGTAGGAATAGCGGTCAGTAGGTTTCCGATATAGGGTGGTGTTTATGTGACCATCGCTTATTAGCACCGTAGTGTCCAGGAAGTGGATCTCTTGTGTGGACTGGTCCAGGCTGAGGTTGATGGTGGGATGGAAATTGTTGAAATCATGGAGTGATCACTTAAGATGAGCTATTACCAGCAGGAAGGTGGAGGGAGGAAGAAAACTTTTTGTGGTGATAATCAAGGTGGGCCATTTCCAGCAGTTGACAAGAACGTCTGAGGAACAGGGGAGGGGGGGAAATAAATGGGGAAATAGTTTTACTTTGTGTAATGACCCATCCACTCCCAGGCTTTATTCAAGCCTGAGTTAATTGTATACAGTTTGCAAATTAATTCCAATTCAGCAGTCTCTCGTTGGAGTCTGTTTTTGAAGTTTTTTTGTTGAAGGATACCCACTCTCAGGTCTGTAATCGAATGACCAGAGAGATTGAAGTGTTCTCCTACCGGTTTTTGAATGTTATAATTCTTGACATCTGATTTGTGTCCATTTATTCTTTTACGTAGAGACTCTCCAGATTGACCAATGTATATGGTAGAGGGGCATTGCTGGCACATGATGGCATATATCACAATGGTAGATGCGCAAGTGAACGAGCCTTTGATAGTGTGGCTGATGTGATTAGGCCCTATGATGGTGTCCCCTGAAAAGATATGTGGACAGTGTTGGCAACAGGCTATGTTGCAAGGATAGGTTCCTGGGTTAGTAGTTCTATTGTGTGGTGTGTGGTTGCTGGTGAGTATTAGCTTCAGGTTGGGGGGCTGTCTGAAGCAAGGACTGGCCTGTCTCCCAAGATCTGTGAGAGTGATGGATCGTCCTTCAGGATAGGTTGTAGATCCTTGATGATGCGTTGGAGAGGTTTTAGTTGGGGGCTGAAGGTGATGGCTAGTGGCGTTCTATTATTTTCTTTGTTGGGCCTGTCCTGAAGTAGGTGACTTCTGGGTACTCTTCTGGCTCTGTCAATCTGTTTCTTCACTTCAGCAGGTGGGTATTGTAGTTGTAAGAATGCTTGATAGAGATTGTGTAGGTGTTTGTCTCTGTCTGACGGGTTGGAGCAAATGCAGTTCTATCGTAGAGCTTGGCTGTAGACAATGGATTGTGTGGTGTGATCTGGGTGAAAGCTGGAGGCATGTAGGTAGGAATAGAGGTCAGTAGGTTTCCGATATAGGGTGGGGTTTATGTGACCATCGCTTATTAGCACCATAGTGTCCAGGAAGTGGATTTCTTGTGTGGACTGGTCCAGGTTGAGGTAGATGGTGGGATGGAAATTGTTGAAATCATGGTGGAATTCCTCAAGAGCTTCTTTTCCATGGGTCCAGATGATGAAGATGTCATCAATGTAGCGCAAGTATAGTAGGGGCATTAGGGGACGAGAGCTGAGGAAGCGTTGTTCTAAGTCAGCCATAAAAATGTTGGCATACTGTGGGGCCATGCGGGTACCCATCACAGTGCCCCTTATTTGAAGGTATACATTGTCCCCAAATGTGAAATAATTATGGGTGATGACAAAGTTACAAAGTTCAGCCACCAGGTTAGCCGTGACATTATCAGGGATACTGTTCCTGAGGGCTTCTACATCCATAGTGGCCAGGATGGTGTTTTTAGGAAGATCACCGATGCATTGTAATTTCCTCAGGAAGTCAGTGGTGTCTCGAAGATAGCTGGGAGTGCTGGTAGCGTAGGGTCTGAGGAGGGAGTCTACATAGCCAGACAATCCTGCTGTCAGGGTGCCAATGCCTGAGATGATGGGGCATCCAGGATTTCCAGGTTTATGGATCTTGGGTAGCAGATAGAATACCCCAGGTCAGGGTTCCAGGGGTGTGTCTGTGCGGATTTGTTCTTTTCAAGGATTTTCTTGAGCAAATGGTGTAGTTTATTTTGGTAACCCTCAGTGGGATCAGAGGGTTGACAGAGCCAGAAGAGTACCCAGAAGTCACCTACTTCAGGACAGGCCCAACTCACCAGCAATCACACACCACACAACAGAACCACTAACCCAGGAACCTATTCTTGCAACAAAGCCCATTGCCAACTCTGTCCACATATCTATTCAGGGGAAACCATCATAGGGCCTAATCACATCAGCCACACTATCAGAGGCTCGTTCACCTGCGCGTCTACCAATGTGATATATGCCATCATGTGCCAGCAATGCCCCTCTGCCATGTACATTGGTCAAACTGGACAGTCTCTACGTAAAAGAATAAATGGACACAAATCAGATGTCAAGAATTATAACATTCAAAAACTAGTTGGAGAACACTTCAATCTCTCTGGTCACTCGATTACAGACCTGAGAGTGGCTATTCTTCAACAAAAAAACTTCAAAACCAGACTCCAACGAGAGACTGCTGAATTGGAATTAATTTGCATTAACGTAGGCTTGAATAGAGACTAGGAGTGGATGGGTCATTACACAAAGTAAAACTATTTCCCCATGTTATTCCCCCCCTCCAGCCCGCACTGTCCCTCAGACATTCTTGTCAACTGCTGGAAATGGCCCACTTTGATTATCACCACAAAAAGTTTTCTTTTTCCCCTCCCCTTCTCCCCCCCCCACCTGGTAATAGCTCATCTTAAGTGATCACTCTCCTTACAGTGTGTATGATAAAACCCATTGTTTCATTTTCTCTGTGTGTGTATATAAATCTCCCCACTGTATTTTCCACTGAATGCATCCGATGAACTGAGCTGTAGCTCATGAAAGCTTATGCTGAAATAAATTTGTTAGTTTCTAAGGTGCCACAAGTACTCCTTTTCTTTTTGCGAATACAGACTTACATGGCTGTTACTCTGAAACCAGTAATATCCCAGATATTGACAGAAAGGAACAAGTACAGAAAAGGGCCACAAAGAATAGTTAGGGTTTACCTTATGATAAAAAGGGTAATATTGCAAAGGGAGAGTTATGATGAAAGTCTATAGATTCTTGAAGTGTTTAAATGCCAAGGAGATAGAGTAAGGTTCAAGGCTGTATAATTAGGAGTAATTGGATGAATTTAAGAAAGGGAAAAACAAGGTGAATATCAAAAAAACCTTTCTGACATTGTGCACTATGATCTAGTAAGCTTTGCTATAGACTCTTAAGGGATGTGATAGAAGCCTTATTTCTCAGGACATTTAAAAACACTTTAAAACAAATGACTAGAAATTGTACTATAAGGAGTAAACTTGCATTGGCTTGGTGTGGACTAGATGTCCTAGAAGTCCTTTTGCATTTCTAACTGATGATTTATTTTGTTTGAACAATTATGTTTATTTTTCTCCAGGATTGCACTTTTATGTTTGATTAATTTTATACTGATACATCATACCCACTTGAGAAGCTACCATTTTGTTTTCCCAACACTTTCATTATATGAATTCCTATATTCAGAGTTTAAAACTCAGTTTTGAAAAATAATCAGAGTGAAAGTTGGCACATAAAGCCTCTGTTGAGAAGTGATTATTAAAAAAAATATTTGTTAATAAAAATATTAACCCTTCTTCCCATTTGCACATTATTTACGCAGCTATTTCCAAAAGACCAACCTCTTATAAATTGAGTTGGGCAAATAATGGATTTTTTGGTTCATCTTTAATTTGGAAAATACCAGTAATTTAAAAAAATGTGCAGGTCAAATGAAATATTTTATCTCAAAATCAAAACATTTCAATTTTGACCATTTTCAAACGTTTCTGAATTTATAAAATAAATTAAAGGGAAATTTTGAACTAAAAAGTAGTTTCAAAGTGAAAAATCTAAAAGGTTTGGTTTTGAAAATATCAAAATGAAATGTTTTGATTTTTCACAATGTTTTTTCCACAACAATTTTGTGAAATGTTTCAATGTTGTGCATTTGTATTATTCACAGAAAAAAAAAACTGGCCAAAAAGTTTCACTTATGATCTACTCATATGATCTTCTCTAAGCAACAAAATATTATCTTTATTTATTTTTAAAGAAAAATTAAATACTAAATTAAATGCATACCAGGGGCCTCATGAAAACCAATCACACACAATTTTTACCTACTTTTGCTCCAGATTATTACAATTGAAAAAACAAAACGAAAAAACAAACAACCAATGCACACAAAGTAACAAAAGACAACTAATGCCTAGTTACACTGTTCTGCCCTTTTAAAAATATATGGAAATTAAGGTTAGAATAATTGTTTTACATTTGATGTCTTTTTAAACATTATTAATGAAATATAATTTTATGAACTTGGCTTCTTGGGACTGATCATCGCAAGAGAGCCATACACCATCAGCAGGTTAAGTAAATGAAAATCTGAGTCCAGGACTGAACAAACTGTTTATTATAAAATAGATTTAGGTGTATAGATACTGTGGTTATGGGTGGCAGTCTAAAACCCAAAGATAGACACTCATTAAATTACCTGCAATAAGTACCCAGGACTGCTGAAATCATAATATTAGATGGTTTAGGTAACAGCAATATTTAACAGGATCAGGAATTACAGAGACAAACTAGCCTGTGTTCAGGGTTTACCTGTCATAGTCGGTGAGCTATAAAGGTTCCTATGGTTCATTTGCTGTCAAGATGGGCTTTTCAAAGGATATTATTATAAAAGACAGTTACTTAAGCAAGTACATCCTCTATATCACATTCATAATCTGACCACCTAGCCCTTGCAGAGGAACATAGTAACCCTGGGAAAACTGCATTTATAGGCTTATTTTTTTGCAAAACAGAATGAGTCTGCCTGAAGAACTGGAGCTACATTATTCTGCTTTAGCTTTCATGCCCATCTTCTTTCAAAACTAGGATGGTAAATATGAACTAAAATACCTTATCCTATATGTCACTCTTGAATAATTTGATGAACTCCATAAGATTATTTTTCTGTTGGCATTATTCATCTCTCAGGTTACACGAGAAAATAATTTTGTCCAATCTATGCATCATTCAATAGCACCAGAAAATCCTATATTTAAGTAATTCTGCAAAGCATATCAAATCAACCGAGACTTACACTTGCAGCACAGTTTTAGGATCACCGACTTCCCCTCCGTCACCAATTGTCAGTGTGTCGTAGCCAATCTCCAGATCAAATTCTTCAAAATTTATCTGAATAACCTAGTAGAAAAAAATATGCTCTTAAAAAGTAAGAAATTTCATTATGAGATGAGTGAATACAGATAACTTTCAAACAGCAAAAATAAAACAAAACCCCAAATAAATAATAGCTACACATATTAGTGACATTTTGATACTACCCTGTTTTTATTAACCTGCAAAATTGGTTAGTGCAATATTTAATTAAAATATTTTTTTTATGTGGCACCAGTTTGCTGGCATGCTAGAAGTACCTATTATGTGGTTATTGTACTTTTTATATAGTACTGTACAATTGTATTATATTTCCAATATGGTAGCTTCACAGGGCAACATAATTACTTACTGAAGGTGAAATTCAATCCTGCCCATATTAAATTTAATAATTTTGCTTTGTCCAAGAAATTCTGAAGAGATAAGTACATCATTTACACACCCCATGCCTACAACCAAATTTTGGTGGTACAAAGAAGCCTTTGAAGACATTATTCCAGCCTATAGGTTGTTACATATTTTTAGGTTTCAGAGTAGCAGCCGAGTTAGTCTGTATTCGCAAAAAGAAAAGGAGTACTTGTGGCATCTTAGAGACTAACAAATTTATTTGAGCATAAGCTTTCAGCTCACGAAAGCTTATGCTCAAATAAATTTGTTAGTCTCTAAGGTGCCACAAGTACTCCTTTTCTTTTTACATTTTTATGAACTTGTAAAAAACATGACTACCAAAAGGTAAACATTTTGTTATGCCTTTGTATTCTAAACTCCAGTAGGACAGATAGTTAACTATGTGCAGCATGCATGTTATATATTATGGAGAACAACTGTCAGCTCCATATTTAGTGATGAGATGAGTTTTGAACTTAAAGCAGTAATTCAACCACTTTGTTACATAATAAAAATGCAGCATACTTCCCCATCAATTGCTTAAGCTACATTTTAAAAAAAAGGAAATAACACAGGTACCTCAAACTTCCTATATAATTAAAAACAATTGAACTCTTGTGCAAAGGTTACATTTTAAGGTGTGTGGGATTTTTTTAGGGGGGGGACTGGTTATGTATATATGGAGAAAAAGAACTGATAATTTCTCCTTCGGCAGCAGCTGTCAGATAATGCTCTGCTCCAAATGATTCCACAAGAAAAATGCCATCTTTCAAAATGGCTGTCATCTTCCCATTGTTCTCAACAAAACTGAAGCCAGAGCTGCCCTTAGTTAGATGACTATTATGAAAAGGGCGTATCTCTACCGTTGTTCTGAACGTCTGAGTTCTGTGTTCTGAGTGTCTTCTCCTAAAAGTATATGGGACACCAGCACGGCGAGACAGCTTGGCTTCATGCCTTTTACGAGCATTTGGAGGTGGTGACCATTTTGAATAGGGCAATTCTCCATGTGTTTTCTGAAGGAGATAATTTCATGCACTGCTGAGAGTAACTTTAAATGAAAAACAATGGGAAAAAATTACCTTTGACCCTAATTATTTCTTTTCAGAAGGTACCAAAGCTATTCCAGAGAGAGGGCTGTAGGGAACAGAAAACAGTGGGGGGGGGGTGCACATGCATCCATGGATTAATGTAGTAGCAGAAGAGGAAACTGATGTGTGTGTGGGAGAAGTGTAGTTGGTAATGGAGGGTGGAGGAAAACTGGTATATGTTTCAGGGAAATATAAAGGACAATAAGAACATAGGATTTTTGAGGGAACGCAGGGGAATACAGGAAGGTGCAAGAGGCAGGGGAAATTTGCAGGACAAGAGCTTTATACTGCTCTGCCAAGCAAAGCAGCTTTAAACTCAGCTTCAGTGGCCAATATACTCTGTCTCATTTGGCTTTTCTAGAGTGGAGTAAAACAGCCAAAAAAGACAGTGAATCTGACCATAAAAGCTGAAAAATTAATAAATAGATTTGAAGTTGATACTTCATATCTTCAAATCATTAGTGGTATCACTTGTTAATACTTACTAGCATACAGTGGGGGTGTTTTAGTTGCTACTCCCAGTACTAAAAGGGGAAGGGTCAATGGGGAAATCAAGACCCTGAGACTGACAGCCCACAGGAACAATGGGGAGAGGCCAATGCTCCAGGTCAGCCAGAGTGATAGGGCAGGCAGGTTAATCAGGGAGTCAGCAGGTCAGGGAGATCCCATCCTCTGTGTGAGCTGGAATTGCCTGGGTCAGACAGAGTGGGGCTGAGCTAAGGAGAATTTTCATTGAGTTCCTCATTTATGGCTCATGTATGCAATTTGTAAGTTAAAAAACCTTGGAAATTCCCAGACAAAAATTATGTTAAGCTTGAATTAAGATCAAGAATTCATATCAGCAATCTGGGGTAAAATACCTTATACAGCTTTTGTAATTATCCAAAACCCAAGCATTATAAACTCAGGAAATAAACGGTTACCTATATGCACTGTAATTGTTGCTCTTTGAAATGAAAAGGGGAGGGAGAATTGCTCATGAAATATAATAACAAGAACAACATTTTTCATACTTCAAGTGGTTGCAAGCATTTATTCCACTCAGGTGACTCACACCCAGTACTCACAGGAGGAGGGGCTCAGAGTCTGTTTAAACAATAACTTCAGTACTGCTTTCCCAAGGTCTGCATCTGACCTAAATGCAGGGGTAACTACATAGCGCTTGGTAAAAATATGTACTGAAGACCAGGCAGCAGACCTGCAAATGTCCAATATTGAAACATCACTGAGGAGTACTATCAACATTGTTTGGGCCCTAGTCAAATGAGCTCATAATCTTTATGGAGGTATGGTCTGAGTTATTCAGATGCTGTCATAATGCAAGAAGTTATTCACCTGGAAATCATCTTTGCAGAGATAACCTGACCCTTCATTCGATCCACATAGGAGACAAAAAGACCAGTTGATGGCTAAAAAGGCTTAGTTCTCTCTAAATAAAATGCTAAGCACCATCTCATAAGCAATGTGTGAAGTCACTGTTCATCTGTATTTGAGTCCAGGTTAGGAAAGAACACCAGTAAGTAAATAATTTGATTAAGGTAAACCACTTTCAACAAAAATTTTAGATATCTCTGAAGGGCCACCTTATCATTGAAAGATTGCATATACAGGGGTTCTGTGGTTAAGCCCTGCAGCTCACTTACTCTCCTTGCTGATGTTATAGTACAAGAAAGACTGTCTTCTGGCACAGGAAGGACAAAAGAGCAAGTTGCCAAGGGCTCGAATGGAAGCCTCATAAAGGCAGCTAAAGAGTGTTACAGTCCCACAAGAAAACAGATGACTCCTCTTAGAAATCTCACTGCCATGGAGTTCAAGAAAATTGACTTGCCTTGGATGGATGGATGGAGGAAACACCGAGTTCACTGCTAAAGTGAACCATTAACAAAATGAGTGAAAGACCAGAAGACTGAAGGTACAACAGGTACCCCAAAACATCCTGAATGCAGGCCAACATTAGTTGAATTTCCCAGGCTAATGACCAAATTGAAAATTGCATGTACTAGGTCTACTTATTTGGCCAAGTGGAAGGTTTTCTTCTATTAAGTAACACTTGTTGAATTGCTTCCAAACATCATTCCTCCTCTTCACCTATTCATGTAGCATCCATGCTGTGAGGTGCTGCTTGCCCTGACCATGGTTCTGGATCATTACGTTGGGATAAAGAGGAAGAGATATGGGTGGTCAAACTGATAAACTGAAGACATTGGAGAGCCAGCAGTTTCAGCCAACCTGGTACAATGAGAATCATCCTGGTATGATCCAGCTTCACTTTGAGAATGGCAAGTGGGATGATTTGAATTGGAGGGAAGGAATATACAAGTTCTGATCCCCAAATCAGGTGGAAGACATACCTCAAGGAGCCAGGACCGAGGCCTGCTCAGGAACAAAACCGATGACACTTCTTGTTTTTTGTTGCAAACAGATTGATAGCCAGAATGCTCCATTCTCCTAAAATTGACCGCACCATTCTGTTCTCCACACACCATTCTCAATCTTAATCCATATGAAGTTTTGACAATCTACGAGAATGGTGTCTCAAAGCCCAGAGAGACTGGGAGGATGCCCCTGAGCTTAATCCTGACAACCCTTCCCCAAGTCATCCAAAGACAAACAGGGAGACATCCCAGGTGGAGTGAGTAAACATCCAGTCTCATCTGAAGCTGAAAATGTCAGTTGCATTGATACCAAGGTTGATAAAGAAGACAACATTTGAGGACTGGCAGGGGCATCACACTCCCACTCAATACCAAAACAGAAGATGGCACCAAACCCAGGATCAGGACCAATCCTGTAGATGTGGACTGTACCACAGTCATCATCAGTACTGAAGACAGTAACTGTGCCAAGAGATCCTTCAGTACAGATAAGGAGGCAAACCTCAGCTGCCCACTCTGAGGTGGTGCCGAAGATGATGCAGACAATTGAGACAAGTCTACAATTAATCCAGGTAGTGCTGAGGTTCACACAGAAGTAGTGCCAGCAGCACAATGCTCCTGAATAACTGGGGAGTCAGAACAGAGAGGTCTGACGCTGCTTGGTACACCAGTGGCACAGAAACAGATGGTGCTGATGTCATCAGTACTGGATTCAACAGCTGTCCCAGGGATGGTATCAGAGTCAATGGTGCAGCATCTAATTGATGTCACCTTAGTACAAGAGAGCAGGCAGAAGGCTTAGCTCCATCCTGCATACCAGAAGAATCAGGGTATCAGTCTGCACTCATCCTGGAAGAGGAGGATGAATCTCCCCGATCTCTGGAGAAGCTACGGTCCCTTTTGTGAGAACTTTTTCTTAGAGGACCAAGGAAGGAGAATGATTTCCCTGCCTCTTGGAAGAGGCATCAGAGTCTGGCTGAGGAACATTTGCTCTCTCTGGTTCTGAACTTGTCTGAGGGTCCAGACGATATGCAGAGGTACTGTGTGCCGAAGCAGGCCTCATGGCCTGCTCATAAGTTACTGATGAGAAGCAAGTCCCTAGCCACCTGCGTACTTTCCTTTCCTGAAAGATTTGCATATGGATCATCTTTAAAAAATCAGTTAAATCTAACTTGCGACCACAAATATTAAAATGCCATAATCATATAGTTCTTGCCTGGTGCAGCTATAGGATAGATTTTGTCTGATTGTAATATTGGCCAAGGGATTCTCAATTAAAAAGAACCCAGGTAAGTTGGCATCTTAGTTATTTTACATTGCCAGACTGGTGCAAAGCTGGACCCCAGTTCCAACTCCATCTGGCTCATAACAGCTAGGGCACCTGGATTTTACAGGCAGGGATGGGGTAGAAGGAAGTATTTTTTCCCCTTTACAATGTTTCTAAAATAGCTTTTTTATTATATATGTGGCATATATATTAAAAACCCACCTATGAACCCCCTGGGCAGACATCATCCTCACATCAAGGGATAGTCGAATAAGGAAGAAGAGATAACTCATACATGATTGTGTGTGTGCACAATGTGGCATTATAATTCAACTATTAGGCTAGTAGCCTAGGATTTGGAAGACCCAGATTCTATTCTCTGCTCCACACCAGACTTCCTGTATAACCCAAAACTAGTCAATTAGCCTCTTTGTGGTGAGGATCAATACAAAAAAAATTGTTAAGTGCTTTGAGATCTATGATGAAAAATGCTCTATAAGAGCTAGGTATTAAAATTTTATTCACAATTGTTTTGGAAGATCTGGACAACTTGCCTGGGACTTTGCCACTGGGTAAGAGAGCCATTCCAAATGTGTGTTAATAAAACCAATATACTACATAAACATTTACACACACACACATTACTATTTAAACTCACCCTATATGTACATAAATCTACACATGTTGTGTACTAGGTGCTTAAATAGTCAATCATTTAAGATAATTGGTGTCAAGTACTGCATTGTTGTCAAACTAAGAGCGGATTAAAAGTGTAACCATATATATTATTTTAATTGGCTGAAACATTTGGGGAACATTAGCATTTAATAGGCAGTCTTAATCACTGCAATTCCTACTACCATAATTTCCTCTCTCTCAAAAATACAGGAAGTGAAAATTAGAAAAATGCTGTTAATATCTCCACAACTGCCAGTAGCCAAACAAAAATGCACCAGTGATTTCTAGATTACATTTTATTTTATGAGTGGAAAACTATAAAGACAGTTCTTAGAGTCAGCAAGCACTACCCAATACTGCCCTTGCCCCTAGAGGGAAAAAGTGTGCTACCATCAGCTGTTTCAACTATATTACAATGAAAATGAAATATAGTATTTTATATCTCCAAAATCAAGTTTATCAAAATGTGCTCACAGGGAACCAACTAACCATCTAATGAATTATCCATGTCAATTTGGATTTAATGTAGAGCACCTGAGTAGATTTACAGCATCTAAGGAATGTGCTTTTTCTTTGCTGACTAAACCTGGAGATGTTTTAACTTTAGTAGATTTGCACGCATGGGTCAAGGGTAATATATGACCATAGTATTCTTCAAATAACTGATGGAACTGTAAATTTCAGAGAGAGAGGAAGACTAGTGGCATTAACTGATTAAAGTCATTAAATCTATATAATCTGAAGTTAGTTCAGACGTTTGGCTGAATAGTATCTTTTGCAAGATTTCTGAGAACAAATGTCAAAACCAAAACCAAAAAAAAAAAAGGCTCAATGGAAGCTGTGCTAGTCTTATCCATTGTGTAGCCAGATCAGCTGTCGGCCTGAGAACTGATCAATCCCCACTCCCATATGTGCGGGTAACACAGCACACATAGATCAAGTTGTGGAAGAGGAAACCAAGTAAACGCTGGTCAAATATGGGGGTCTGATTCTCATTTACACTCAGCATAAGTTATAATTAACTCAATTTAGCTCCCCTTTCCACTGGCAGAGCAGAACAAAGTTCCACCACTGTAAATGAGACCTGCCCCATAGTTCTGATCAGCCAACACCTAGATTCATATTTAAATGTTTATTTGTAATCCAAAGTGCCGGCTGCTGAGAGAGATGCAATGGAGCACCTTTTGCCCTATACCTAAAAACACACATGCTTGAATTTCAGCATGAGTAGAATAATTGACATCAATGGAATTACATGTTTAAAATGAAGCATGTGCATAAGTATTTGCAGGATTGGGTCCTTAGTATAGTCCCAAACCTTTAGCTACCCAGAAGATCACTCCAAATGGGACTAACATTTCAATTATATCACTCATGTTTATACAGCAAAATCAGGGTCACAACTATTTTATTTTAAATCATTTTATATAAGAAAGTAGCTTGTAATATTCAGTGAATATTAAAAAAAAAAAGAGCTCCAAGCTTATTCATAGAGAATCCTGCCCTTTGTTAGGAGTGTTAGTGACAATGTAGGATTCAGGTCTGTATTTTTGCATGAGATAAAATTTTAGGTCTTGTTTGCCCATTTGATTCTTGATACACTTACATTCTTAACTAATATGCGTGAACAAAGGGATCCTTACTAATATGTTGTCAAGGTTCTTCCCCACTCTGAACTCTAGGGTACAGATGTGGGCACCTGCATGAAAAACCCCCTAACCTTATTCTTACCAGCTTAGGTTAAAACTTCCCCAAGGCACAGATTTCTTTCTTGCCTTGGGAACCAGCTTAGGTTAAAGGCTCGGTAGCAGTACTCTGATTCCTGCTACCTACTGCTGGTTCTAGATCTCATTCCTTTCTGTCATGGATTTGCAAGTGACACTAAATCAGAAAATAATGACCAACAAAGCATGGGATGAATCAGCCCAAATACACAAGTAGCAGCAAGAAGAAAAGGAGTACTTGTGGCACCTTACAGACTACAAATTTATTTGAGCATAAGCTTTCGTGAGCTACAGCTCACTTCATTGGATGCATTCAGTGGAAAATACTCAGCTTCAAAGGAACAAGGTGGCTTGTGTTACAAGTTTTAGCTGTTAAACTTTAGAAACAGGATCAACTAGAGCAGTGGCCCTGTATCCCTTTCAGGAGTCTGATTTGTATTGCGTACCCCAAATTTCACTTCACTTAAAAACTACTTGCGTACAAAATCAGACATAAAAATATAAAAGGGTTGCAGCATACTATTACTGAGACATAGCTTACTGTCTCATTTTTTACCATATCATTACAAAATAAATTGATTGGAATATAAATATTGTACTTACATTTCAGTGTATAGAGCAGGATAAAAAAGTCATTGTCTGTATGACAGTTTAGTTTGTACTGACTTTGCTAGTGCTTTTTATGTAGCCCGTTGTAAAACTGGACAAATATCTACATTAATTGATGTACCCCCTGGAAGACCTCTGCGTGCCCCAGGGGTGTGCACAGCCCTGGTTGAGAACCACTGACCTAAAAAACCCTGACTGAAGTCTGAAACCCACCCTCCTGTTGTCAATCAACTGGAATTTTCTGGTTGTCTGGTTCACTGGGGAAAGAGAGGCAAGATAAGAAAAGAAAAATGTGTCCTGCTTATATTTATATTCCTCATATCTTCTCAGAATGGCTAATTGCTTTTTTGCTGAGGATGACTGACTATTTCCCAGCTAAGATATGACAAATATTTATGTCAGAGTATGGAGCCTAATGAAGTCCTGTAGTTTGATTGATAGGCTTTACCTCAGCAGCAATTTTCCAAAGAAACACAGCTCCCACTATCAAAATAATTGTATTAATAATATATTTGATTACTATAAAACTAATAGTTTCAGTGAAAGATATATTGACACCATCACTCATTAGAAAACCAGTGGGTAGTTTTGCCTTAGGTTTTGCATAATCTTGTTGATCAGAATGTTTTGTCATTGTTGCAAAAAACTGAGATGGTTTGGATCAGGCTCTCATTTTATCTAAACCCCAACAGTCAAATAGATTGGAACCAATGGTTCAGTTTGGAGTTGTCTCCAGCATTTATTGTATACTCAATCCTGGTCCAATTGAATTTGAAGAGTTTTCCCAATATCTTCCGTATGCTCAGATCTTAGGCCCTGATTTAGGAAAATACTTATTTACCTGAAGTACTACAATGAGTTTTAAGAACATGCTTAAGTATTTCCTGAATAAGGATGTTACATCCTAAAGAAGAATGTAACTTTTAAGTGCCTAGAAAATAAGAAAAACAATACTGCAATCTGCAAAGCCTGAGTTAGGCAGCTGGGCTCCCTATACAATGCATGGGGAGAGATAGGTGCCTTAGGATGGGATCCAAAAAAACCCCAGCACACTAGCCTGGGAGCTACCTGAGCTAGTCAATGGGAGATGCTGATAAGAGGGACAGGTGCCCAATCAGGGGTGCAGGAAGGTGCATCTCTCTGTTTGTGATCCACATCAGGAACCCCTCTGCTGGAGTCAAGTGGTTTAGACGCCTAAATTGTTTCTTGTGAGAATGAATTAGGCACGTGCCTTACTCCACACAAATCAGCTGGCAGTGCCCACTTGTAACTTTTAGCCCAGTGGTTGAATATTCATGGGATATGGTAGACCCAGGTTCAATCCCCCCTTCTGCCTGAGGGGGAGAAAGCATTTGAACAGGGGTCTCCCCCATGTCAGAAGAGTGCCCTAACCACTGAGATATGGGATATTCTGATGTCGAGGCTCCTTCAATTTCTCTTATTGAAGTTGTTCCATTTTGAACAAAAACTCAGTCATTCAGCAATAGTGAGTGAGAATGGCTCTGTAGCCTGGTGGTTGGGTCACCCACCCGGAAGGTGAGGCACATAGGGTCCAATCCCTCTCCACCATGACTAATTATTTATATACAGTGCAACAGCTTTAATTTGAACGACTGAGGGAGCCCCACGTCAGAATATCCCACAGCTCAGTGTTCAGAATGCTCTCTTGACAGACTGAAGACCCCTGTCTAAATCCTCTCTTCCGAGGAATTGAACCCAAGCCTCCTACATATCGGGTGCATGCTCTAACCACTGAGCTGAAAGTGAAAGCACCGGATTCTCCTCCAGCCAGCTTCTGAATGGGACCTGATCTGGCAGGCAGCCACTGAGTATGCCTACTAGATTGGGTCCTGCAGCCAAAGTAGGCAGCAAATACCTATCTTCTCTTGGTTAATGGATCATTTGGGGGCTTTGGTATAAGATAGGCATCCAAAACCCTAGAGTGAGGCACAATGGTGCATTACCAGAAACATAGGCATTTAAGGAAATTTTACATTGAATAATTAGGTGCCAAATGAGTTTAGGCACCTACAGGCTATGAGATAGCCAAGCAGGAGTTTTGTGAATTGCAACGAAGCCTAACTCTGCAAGTCTGGGAGTTAGGCACCTAAGCCCCCTCAGCTCTTAGACAGAGGTGCCATCCAGGCTACCTTCCCATCCCATGTCATGAATTCCATGTGAAGAGTCCTCTGCAATGTAGCAGATAGAGCTGCTATAACCCCCAAGAGCAGTAGGAGATACTAAAGCCACTGGCCTCTTATTTTCATTATGGATTTTTTCCCATTTATGAGAGCTTTAGGCAGAGATTTTCAAAGGAGCCTACTGAGGTTAGATACCCAACTCCCCATAGATTTTCAAGGGGAACTGGGCACCTAACACTCTTAGGTCCCTTTGAAAATTCCATTCTTAGTGCACTCAAGTTCATTCATTCTGCATTTGTTGGTGCATTTGGCCCATGCTTAAATTTACACTATAGCTGCTGGCTCAAATTAACTGAGATTCTAATACCCTGAGAGAATTGCTTCATCTGTGTTTCATCGTTCATCTACTTTGATCCATAACTGTCAAATGAACCTAATTTGGGCTCAAATTATTCTCTCTATTGTAGCATGATAACTCATTTTTGTGGCATGTTTTACTGCATCTGCATTACTAAATGAGGATATACTTAATGAAAATATTCTAAAAATAGAAAGATTAGCTCCATGTACAGAATATTCTTAACATTTTATCCCTCCTTTTAATTTTTGTCATTTGTGTCTTACTTTGTCTTTATTCATTATTTTGCTATCAAAGAACTGAGAAGTATGCTTACATCTGAAAGACTTAGTCCATTTAATTACCCAGGTTAATGGGAAGAGAATGCAATTAAAAGTAAATAATAAGTGCTGGAGCAAAGAATCAGACATATTAAAGAGGATATTTGGAAGAAAAGAAAAATGAGTAAAAGTATTGGAAATCGGTGAGAGATTTTACCAGATTCTGTAGAATTTCCCTCCCTCAGATTCTGTGGAAATTGTTGGGAAAATTTGTGAGATGTTCTAGATGATATTCCCTCAAATCCTAAAGGAAATTAGTGAGACAGTGCTCAGGAAATTAGTTGCATCTTTGAATAGATTTATTTAAATGTGGCTTTCTAGTTTTCTCATTTAAAAACAAATCACACAACTCCCTGAGTTCTTTCATGCTACTTTCAATATCTCCTATCCCTACTCAGGTATTTCCATTCTTCTCTTCTAAACAGATATTCTCTTTTCCCCTCTCTTCTGGACTCACAGCTAAGGTCCAAAATAAATGTAAGAAATTAGCACTTTTCTACTAAAGAGATCACCAGTGAATTAGCCATGACTGGGCTTTGGTTATCCCGTCTCCCACTCAGGTGGAGAACGGTCTTGAACTGGGAGTCTGCCAAAACCTAGGTGATGAAGTGGACTGTAGCCCACAAAAGCTTATGCTCAAAAAAATTTGTTAGTCTCTAAGGTGCCACAAGTACTCCTGTTCTTTTTGCAGATACAGACTAACACAGCTTCTACTCTAAAACCTAGGTGGTTACTCTAACCTCTGGCTAAAAATATGTGTGAGGTCCCTCTCATCCCTGCCCTGTTCTTTTTGTGCACGTTTATTTATAAGGGACGGATCTAGTAGGCGAAGTCTAAGCACACTTACTAGATTGGGCTCCACAAGCGAGTTAGGCAAAGGACCACCTAACTTCTCTCAGTTCATCCATTACTCTGGGCAATAGGCGTCTGGATACCTGGCGTGGGGCTCCAGTGCACATGGGCAGATGAAGAAACATCGTAACTATGTTTTTTTTTTACCGCCCCTCCCCCCAAAAAAAGTGCAAAGAAGTTTAGGTGTCTACTGAGTTTGGGGGCAACTGAAAGGGGGTTTCCTGAATCCCAGTGTGGCCTGATTCTGGGATGTAGATACATAAATTGGGAGTTAAGTACCCAAATCCTTTTGTGAATCCACGTTTAGATTTTAGAGAGAGGATAATGGACACATGATATCTCACACATTAGACATGTTAAGACATATATTTAACATACGAAGTAGTTGAAAAATAATCAATTACTTTGTATATTGTTAAAGTATACATACAGGTATTTATTAACTCACGTGTTTAAATTCTCAATCTTAACAGTTTTCATGACATTTTTCCTTTGAGTCAAAGAAATCAAGTTTTATTCCAAATTATTCAATCATCTGTACTTTTCATATAGCATTACTGGACAGCTTTAGACCATTAGCTGAAGAAAAGTCTAATATATCTCGATCTACCCAGCCTTTATCCTGAAGATTACATTAAATTTAAAGTTCTCAATTATCTTGAATTTCCCTGTTATTTAAAATACTTTTCACATTAAGTTAGAACTCTCTCAAAGCTGTAATATGATGCACTAAACTGTGCATAACAATAAATTATAATTCCAATGGACAAAAGACACATACTGACCCAGCCTTCACTTAAAAATCTGGAAGAAATATAAATTATTGCACTATTCTAGATCCAGTTTCACAACAACTTCCAGAAAATCATCAATGTGATAAGAGGATTGTTCCTTCTAGTATTATAACTATTCTTGTACATTAAGAAGCTAGCAGCTGATTGACCTAAAACAATGATTATAACCAAACCTTGCTACAGAGCTGGAAGCAGTCTTTTTAACTCAGTACCAATGAGTCTTATAAATCTGGAGAGGTTAATGCAGAGGAACACAACAAACCAATATGATTACCTAAAACACAGAAACCAGATAAATTTCTCTGAATATAAACCAGGGATAAAATGGTATGTAAGTATATCAAGTCTTGTAGGATATTTGAAACATATAAATCAAGTATATCTATATTAAAGTGTTGCTAATGCTAATATCCTGTGTTCAACTGTCCTCCTGCCCCATGCGTTGTTATGCTCTACAAGTCTGGGCATAATTTATTTCATTTTATTTTGTTGATTTTTTTTATATCACATGCATATTAGTAGCACATTATGGATGTTTCACAATATCTGGAATTTTGCTCTGTATGTCACTTATTTTATGCCACAAAAATGATGAACATAAAAATACCAGTTTTCTGAAAAAATGGTTAAAGAACAGCTGCAATGATGGTTATATCAGATGCAGCAGTAGACACAGTTAATCCTCCATTTATGGAAGCAATAGAACATATGGAATGGGCTTTTATCATTAACCAGTGCAGTACAAAAAGTCTATCAACATTTATAATAGTGTAAAAATACTTTCATGATGATAATAATTCTATAAATTCAGGAGATGGTAATTTAATTTCTTAGAACGTGGGACTAAGGTGTAATCAGCTCTAGCAAAAACTGCTATATTGTACGTGAACTGAATTCATACAAGCAGTGCAAGTACTAGATGCTGCAGATACTGAGTGCAGGAAATTGAAATCCCCAACTCCTTAAAGCAAGTAGGTGAATGTCTCCTGTGTTATTTATCAGTTATCATTGATCAGCATGTACATTGTACACTTGCGAGAGATTCCAGAGTGCACGTAAGATCTGATGTGCAAGTTTGGGATTATGAGATGCCTGCCAGTGTCTGAAATGGAGATGCACTTATGCTGCATGCATAAGTGTGACTGGGTCTTTCCTAGGCAGAAGATAACTCTTTTTTACTCTTCAGCTAATCAGCTGGCAAGAGAATTGTCCCCCACCCAGTGAAAAATGGAACATCTCAAGTCTGAAAGCTGGCTAGAACCTAATGAATGCAATGGCATCAAAACTTAATTACTCTGGCTACATCTGTTGAGTGGGAGGAACTGTTACACAAGCAGTTGGTTTGTCATAGGAAGAGTGAAGAGAGAGATCATGTTTTTTTCAGCTTTTAAAACTTAGTCAAATTGTAGCACTACAATGCACTTAAATGTAAATTTGTCATATTTCATTACCCCATGTCAGAATAAAAGAAACAACAACATTTTGTACTTTCAAGGCACTCTGAAAACTTTAATTAATCCTCACAACATCCCATGAGGTATTTATTTTAAAGTATTGTTCTCCCCATTTTACAGACAAGGAAACAGACACAATGAGGTTCAAGGCCAGATTGTGAAGCCCTTACTCACACAGGTGAGTAGTTATTCAAGTGACTAGTCCCAGTGAAGTAAACAGGATTACTCCTGCTAACCAATATGCGTTAGGGGCTCACAATCTGGCACTAACTGACACTAACTGACAAACTAAATAGTTTGCTGAATACACTAGACCAACTGCAGCATACTTGTGACAATGTAAAATGGCAGTGTATCGTGGAATGATATTTCAGACAGTCTGTTGGAACGCTACTTATAACATTTTGGATCAAGTTTTTCGGAGGTAGTGTGCCTTCAAAGGCATCCTCTATTCGTGAACAAAATTGCATGCCACAGACACCTGGTCAGAGTAAAAAGACAAATTGACTACTCACTGTTTGCTCTTTCAGACAGTGTCACAATATATGAATGTGTTGTTGTAAGACTGTATAATTACTGTACCCTTGGATGCTTATGAAAATGAGATAAGTATCATGAGGCTATCACAGTGCAAAAAACTGTAAATACATACATTCCATTTGAGAGATGCTGAATAGTTTTGGAAACTTTTATCAAAGAGAATCCAAAGATATTAATAAAGGGATTTTAGATTTGACATTTTACATTACCACATGGTGAGGACAACTAGACAGACTGACACACACATATACATGTGAAATTTTCAAGAAGGAAAAGAAGAACAATCTCAGAAAAACTGTAGAGTGAAGGCCTATTAACGTTTAACACACACATATATAGAAATTTGAGAAGATATTTCATGTGATTTTTATGTCTTAATCTTTCTCTCAGTACATTTGTATACAAATTTTATTATCCTTACTTGACCACTTTGCAGAACTTAGTGGTGATATATATCTTGCCTTAAATATTAATACATTAGTTTGTTTCTTTCTCATAGTAGAAATGTTAATAAAATATATCAATTCTTTATCTTCATACAGCAGGTTTCCCCCCCCCCAATAAAGAATTCTTTTAATTTGTACTTCACTGGTATAAAATATTTTCAGCAGACCTAAATTATTCATAACAAGAAAGTCATTGAAGATGTCTGTATTGGTATATCACACTTCTCCACATACATACAGCATGGTTTTCATTTGAGATACTTCTTGGGAGCCAAGGAGTAATGAATTTAGTGATACAGTATGATGTGCAAGAAACAGATGAATGTACCTTTTAGATATGTAATCAGAATATATAGATTTTAAAGATTGTTTCAGCCTAGCATGCCTCATAGTTGCTCTCTTCCCCTCTATCTAATTTTTATAGATATATTTTTATGCCTAATGTATGTACATTATTTTGTAGATACTAACCATGTAGCAACATATTTTGGTAGATGCAGTTATAGGTACAACACACACACACACACACACACACACACACACACTTACAGTGCAAATAAAAATATTAAATCTCTCCTAAAATGATAAATACATTTAAAGTAAATAAAATGCATCAGTTGCCAACCCAGTAATTGTCTTGAGGTAACTTTAAAATTATATTCTGAAAATTACACAGATTTGTAAATTCCCTGTAGATTGTTGATTGCAGTAGAGGAGTACACAGTACGCCTCGGAAGACGGTGTTGCAAATATGGCTTTGTAGTTCTGGGCCAGCTGTGCACTGACTGGTCCTGCTGTGAAACTGAGGGGAATCTGAAGGTTGTTCTAGTTTGTGTTGACTATCCAATGTGGCAACTCAAGATTAACAGACCATAGGGAAATACTGGGCATGCCCCCTTTCTTTGCCCTTACCCCTAAACAGGAGAAATATGGCATCAGAGCTGTTATACTAGCTCTTACAAACAGAGATCCTCTTGTGCCTTGCTGCACCACCTTTAGGGAGCAGAGCAGAATCTGTCTCTGTTCTTTAGGATACAATAGGCTAAAACAGAGGTTCTCAAACTCTGGTCCACGGATGAGCTCCATTCAGGTGGTCCACAGATAGTTCCCTCTAAGTTGCACACCTGGGCAGCCGCACACGAGAGAATGAAGAGCCACCCACCTAATTAGTGGAGATGCACAGGCGTGGCTCCACTAATTAGGTACCTAGACCCTGGAGAAGATGCACATGTAAGATGAGGCGGTGGCCTTGAGGGAATAAGGGGTAGGTAGGAGAGGATAGTGGGGTGAGAAGAGGGGGTGAGGGGAATTTGGGACGTGCAGGGCTGCGGCGGCCAGAGAAAGAGGTGACTTTCCCCATTTCCAGGGCCGCAGCTGCCAGGGAGAGACCCCCCCACTCCTTCCCAGCCCCAGTTCGGGGGCTGCTGCAGTGGGGGAGAGAGGGCACATCCTTCATATTAGAAAGATAAGTCTACTGATATTAAAATATGAGTTGTGCGCTTTTATTTGTAGAACAAAAATGTTTATTATTATTAAGGGTTTTTTTTAATATAGTGCTTTTATCCAAAACACGTTACAATAGTTAGCTAACGGTACAAACAACATTTGGAAAGATCATTAAGTGGTCTGCCGAATCCCTTAGCAATTTTCAAGTGATCCACAGAAAAAAAAGTTTGAGAACTCCTGGGCTAAAATACTTTGGCTTCAATGGGGCCAGAAGTTCTCCAAATGGGAGTTTTACCATTGACTTCAGTGGAGTCAAGGTTTCACCCTACATACCGGAGATTTGAAAAAAGAATATATAACAGAGCAACACTGTGACATGTGACTATATAGGCTCTGTCTGATAGTACATGCAAAACTCCAAATAATGGTTTAGATGTCAGGTCTTCTAAACCGGATTCCAGAGTTCCTGAATTTGACTCATAAGACTCCGATATTAAGCAGTGATCCACGAGGTATGTCTGTGATGACAAGACCCAGATAAGACAGGTGCCATTCACGGGAAACACCATGTGTTTTGGTTCAACTGCATGATTTTACCCAGACATTTCAGATTTCACTAATTTTAGCTCACAATAAAATATTTAAAGTGTTAGGGATCTCTATTCTCCTATGGTGAACAAAAGAATCTCACATATCTAAACTATCATAAATTAGTTTAATTACTTCTATAGAAAACTTACTTAACTGAATTGGAGCATTTGAAATTTAGATGAAGCTGGGAAAGTCATTTTCTTGCTTTGTCCTATAACAACAAAACATGTGGAACAGATATTCCAATCCATAAAGTGGTTTCCTTCGTAAAATGAAGAAAATTATTTCCAACCACAAGGGCAAGTATGTTATCATCCAGGTTTTCAACCATCCTTATACTACATTCACTACTTATGCCACATATCCTGAATTCTTATTTATCTGGGTTAGTATTTATGGATCCGTCACCTCAGATTTTTCTAGGGGTGACTTTAATTATATTCTTAATAATGGAACAGATAAACTTCCCAGAGCAGATTCCAGGTGAGAATGCTAATGCAAAAATCTGTACAGCAACAATGCACCAGATATTCGTGAAGCTTATATCTTTGCTTCTGTGTACCCAGATCAATAAGACTTAACATTTGAGTCCCATCCACATGGTCCTTCCTTATAATTGATTTTTATTTAATTTCTCCACCTCTACCTCTCAAACCATAGAATCTGATATTAAAGTCATTGCCATCTCTGGCTGAACAATAAGTATTTATGATCTCTTACACTGCTGCTAAGACAGAGGATTTTGTAAGAAATCACTTTTCATTAGAATCTGATATTAAGATAGTTGAGATCAGGCCAGAAGTGGTACTGAAATGCAGCCCAAAATAAATTATGTGCTTTTTTCACAGCCTTTAATTCCTTTTTGCGTAATGGTCCTGTAGTGGTCTTATATTATCCAAAGGTATGCTTCTACTCCATTGCAAATAAGGGTTGGAAATGACTGGTGCACTTGGTTAACAATGTGGATAGAGGCAGTAACTGTAATGCAGTAAAAAAGTCTGGAGGCAGCTGGTCTACTGGAACCGAAGATATTCCTCAAATCTGTGTTGTGTTGACATGGAACTGATATCACTGAAGCTAGAGGTGGGTAAGGTAATATCTTATATTGGACCAACTTCTGTTGGTGAGAGAGAGTGCTTACTCAGCTTTGTGTGGCTCAAAAGCTTCTCTCTCTCTCTCACCGTCAGATGTTGGTCAAATAAAAGATATTACCTCATCCACCTTATCTCTCTAATATCCTGAGTATGGCATGGCTACAACTCCGATGCATACCTCATTGAAGCTAGTCAGGTATGAAACAGATCCTTAGAACCCAATTCAACCCAGGCATAAGAATGAAGTCAGTGAATTTGTGCCCATTTACACCAGGGCTGAATTTTCCTTTTTAACTCCTGAATCTACCCAATTTCCCTCCGAATATTTTTGAATGATCTAATAACAACTGATGAAACAAAAGAGGTCCTAAAACATCAAAAGATCAATTAGTACCTGCAGCCTCGGTGGACTTGGTGTAAAACTGTATAAACATTGGGTACCTCATCACAGCCGTCTAAAGGATACTTTGAAAAAAGGAACATTTACTTCCCTTTCTATTACTGCTTTTATTTCTGTCTTTTATAAGGGAGGAAAAGATCATGCTATTCTTACAAATTTCGCATTTTGTTTAATGTGAATTTAAACACTATAGCAAAGATGCCCCCTGTAAGTCAGATTCTCCCATCCTTAATCATGTTGAGTATTACCTTAACTGTGCATAGAGCTATGCTATTCTGTGGCCCTCAAAAGGTGGAGAGGGCTTGTTATTTCTCTCATCCATTCTGTGCAGCTCAATTAATCAGCATGATGATGTTGATGATCTAGTCCTAATTATAACCCTGGATTTAATTAGAAACTTGACCTCACTTTCTAGTATCATCTGAGAGCTATTTGGAGCCAAATATATCAACTATTAAAGTCATATTAGCATTATAATAAATAAATTTTATTATATTTTGTTAGTTGTAATAATCAGATTTTTACAGCATCTGAAGATCTCAAAGAACTTTATAAACATTAATAAATTAAGCCTCTTAGCATTCTTGTGGGGCAAGTATTATCATCCATTACATCCAGGACAATATGGCTACATTAGTGAACTCAGGGAAAGCAATTCAGAATTGGATAGGTGGTAAAGTTAGTGATTCTGCCAGGATTAGCTTAATAAATCGTAACCCTTCAATACATGCCACACAAACTGGTATATATAGTAAAACTGTCCCAGGCTTATTCACTCATCTTCTTTCCTGTAACTCCACTCCGGGGCAGTTTCCTCAATTTTTTTTGCCTTCTCTAGCAAGCACCTGTTACCTATCACACTGATAACCGCACACAGGCTGCACTTATACTCCTGGGCCAGCATGTAACAGTCTAAGGTCACTTGTGCTGTTCTTCATCTATCACCCATTTCTTCAGATTTGTTTCCTCGTTATCTTTAACTCTGCACTTCTTAAAAATCTCAAATTGAACAATTGTCCAAAAAGTTGTAGCTGGATAAGACTAATTTGTGATTCTGATGCAATACTGTTTCAGTTTTTTTTTTAAATTAGGAATATTATCAATTAAACAAACCCCCAAAACTACATTTCAAAATAATTTCAACGATCATCTTTGAGCAGACAACCAAGCACTGCCATAAGCATCTTTGATTTTTAAAGAAATATTACTCCAGCCATAATATAAAATTAATAGGCTGGATGCTGGGACACTGAGATTTTTCTATATCCTTTATAGGGCTAGAAATCTGCACTCAAAAACTGGTCAAAGAAATAAGTGGACAAAATTAATTATGTGACAAGCAGACAGATTTCCTCCCCATGTACCTCTGGACTTTTTTTAAGGGGCTGAATGATATTAGGACACTATCTTCACCCTGGACGCAGTGTGTGTTGTGCAGGAACTGTCTTTTTATTATGAGTCTGAACAGTACCTAATCAGAGCCCCTAGGTGCTACCACAATACAAATATTCACAATTAAGTAAAAGCAGAAACTGAATCTTTTTTTAAGCTTTCCAACTCTCTGAAATGTACCAAAGTCCCCATCATTACTGTGATACTCTGTGTGTATTCTTTTCAACAAAGAATTTTAAAAATAAAATTAATGACCATGATGAATATTACTAACCACTGGATTTTTTCTCTCTCAGTAAAGTGCTAAAATGCATTCTTCTTTATTCTACTGATTCACTGCTCTCACAACATTATTCCCAACAAAAACAACACTGAATTTCCCTTTTGGCAGAGAATGAAAACCACTATGTATGTAAGTTTTAATAACCTCTTCTTTCTACTGCTGATCGTTCCTCCTTCCTCATTTTCTTTGATCTTGGCACAGTGTTCAATACAATCTCCTGGATTGTCTCTGTAGTACTTACCAATGCGTAAATGTTTCTTCCCCTCCAATCAAAGCACTGATCAATCCAAACCCTGCTTAACTTTAAGATATTAAAAACCAGTCAGAGGTAGTGTGGTTTACACAGAATAGTATTATTATGTATCAGCTAGTTTAAATTAGAATGAAGTTGAATGCCTGCAGTAAGATTTTCAGACCAAGTCAGAGACCAGTATAAACAGGGTTTTATAGCTATTGTCTCTCATCCTACCCTGGGATCTGCTAATGTAGCATAGTCTGAGCCCATATGGAGTCCAGCTGACTTTACTGGGATTTTAAACAAATACAGGAGTACTCACTAACAGATCACATCGTATAAATAAGGTCATAATGGTTACTAATATGTTGCTTAATTAAGAGTTTGCTGATGACACTGATATTCCAGACGTATCACATATACCAATGATGTGAAGCAGCTATTCCAGATCACTGCTCTGGTTCACCAAAGCACTTCAACACATAGAATCATAGGAATCATAGGAGATTAGGGTTGGAAGAGACCTCAGGAGGTCATCTAGTCCAACCCCCTGCTCAAAGCAGGACCAATCCCCAACTAAATCACCCCAGCCAGCGCTTTGTCAAGCCGGGCTTTAAAAACCTCTAACGATGGAGATTCCACCACCTCCTTAGGTAACCCATTCCAGTGCTTCACCACCCTTCTAGTGAAATAGTTTTTTCCTAATATCCAACGTAGACCTTTGTTCCTGAGACCATTGTTCCTTGTTCTGTCATCTGCCACCACTGAGAACAGCCTAGCTCCATCCTCTCTGGAATCCCCCTTCAGGTAGTTGAAGGCTGCTATCAAATGCCCCCTCATTCTTCTCTTCTGCAGACTAAATAAGCTCAGTTCCCTCATCCTTTCCTCATAAAAAACGGTTACTCACTTTCTCATAACTGTTGTTCTTTGAGATGTGTTGTTCATGTTCATTCCAATCAGGTGTGTGTGCGCGCACGTTCACGGTAGTCAGATTTTTTCCCCTAGCAGCATCCGTCGGGTCCACCTGGGCGCCCCCTGGAGTCGCGCCTTCATGGCACTCAATATAGAGCCTTGAAGAACAACAATTACGAGAAGGTGAGTAACCATTTTTTCTTCTTTGAGTTTCATGTCGATTTCAATCAATCAGGTGACTCACAAGCCCAAGTTTAGGTTGTAGTGTCAGAGTCTTCCACTGATTGGAGCACTGCTTGTCCGAAGGCCACATCATCTCTGGCCTGCTGGGTAATTGCATAGTGCGTGGCGAAAGTATGGATGGAGAACCATGTCGCTGCTCTGCAGATTTCCTGAGGGGGAACCTGAGCCATGAGCATGAGTAACCCTACTCCTATTTACAAAAACATTAAAGCATGTCTTTATCTTTAAGCATATTAAGTCTTATTGAAGTTAATGAGACTTAATCATTTGCTTAATGGTTTTGCTGAACAAGAATAGGATTACAATATGTTTAAAGTTAAGCACATGCATATTTTGCTGAATCTAGGCCTACAGAAGTAATGGCAGTGACTGCTATAGTTAAAACCATAGAAGAGTTTCCATTATAAGCATGACAGGTTTCAGAGTAGCAGCCGTGTTAGTCTGTATTCACAAAAAGAAAAGGAGTACTTGTGGCACCTTAGAGACTAAGAAATTTATTAGAGCATAAGCTTTCATGAGCTACAGCTCACTTCATCGGATGCATTTGGTGGAAAGAACAGAAGGGAGATTGATATACACACACAGAGAACATGAAACAATGGGTTTATCATACACACTGTAAGGAGAGTGATCACTTAAGATAAGCCATCACCAGCAGCAGAGGGGGGAAAAGGAGGAAAACCTTTCATTGTGACAAGCAAGGTAGGCTATTTCCAGCAGTTAACAAGAATATCTGAGGTTTCAGAGTAGCAGCCGTGTTAGTCTGTATTCGCAAAAAGAAAAGAAGTACTTGTGGCACCTTACAGACTAACAAATTTATTAGAGCATAAGCTTTCGTGAGCTACAGCTCACTTCATCGGATGCATTTGGTGGAAAAAACAGAGGGGAGATTGATATACGCACACAGAGAACATGAAACCCATTGTTTCATGTTCTCTGTGTGTGTATATCAATCTCCCCTGTTTTTTCCACCAAATGCATCCGATGAATGAGCTGTAGCTCACGAAAGCTTATGCTCTAATAAATTTGTTAGTCTCTAAGGTGCCACAAGTACTCATTTTCTTTTCATTATAAGCATGTATTCTCAGACACTAAAATTTGACTTTCACCTTTGGGGTTGAAATTTCCTAAACTTAATATCTTTTAAAAGGTGATTTTTCATAGAATTGGGATCAAAAGTATAAGGACGTGGGAGTTGGGGTTGGGGGTGGGGGGGGGGCAGAAGTAATACACAGTCTCAAAACATAAAACATTTATCCACTTTTTCTTTTTTAAACCGGTTCTAATGTCAAAATAGCTCAGAGGAAGAAGCTGAAATTTGGCAGGAAAATAGTCTTTATTAAGGAGAACTGGTTTTGAATGTTCGAGTAAAAAAGCTTTGTGAGTTTTTGAAAATTATACTCAATCTATCCACAGTACATTTTGAAAACCACCACCAGTAAGGCCCAGATTTTAAAAATTATTTAAGCATAGCACCACTCAGTATTGCAATGTCCAACTGACCTAGGAACATAAATCTCATTGAAAGTCAATGGGAGTTAGATATTGCAATGCTGAGTGAAATAATGCCTAAATACCTTTACAAATCTGGGCCTTAGCCTATGAAGTACCTAAAGGGGCAGATTTTTAAAGGCATTTAGATGCCTAACTCTGACTGATTTCAATGGTAGTTCAGTACCTACACACTTTGAAAGTCCCACTAGGCACCTAACTCTCTTTAAAACTCTGGGCCTACATTCATTAAGCCCCTCATTCAGGAAAGGTCTTAAGCAAATGCTTAAAATCCATCCCTATGCATGAATGCACTTAAATATAATAGGAGTACCTGTGCCACCTTAGAGACTAACAAATTAATTTGAGCATAAACTTTCGTGAGCTACAGCTCACTTCACTGGATGCATTCAGTGGAAAATACAGTGGGGAGATTGATATACATAGAGAACATGAAACAATGGGTGTTACCATACACACTGTAAGGAGAGTGATTGCTTAAGGTGAGCTATTACCAGCAGGAAAGCGGGGGGAAAATAACTTTTTGTAGTGATAATCAAGGTGGGCCATTTCCAGCAGTTGACAAGAACTTCTGAGGAACAATGGGGAGCAAGGGGGGGAATAAACATGGGGAAATAGTTTTACTTTGTGTAATGACCCATCCACTCCCAGGCTTTATTCAAGCCTAAGTTAACTGTATCCAGTTTGCAAATTAATTCCAATTTAACAGTCTCTCATTGGAGTCTGTTTTTGAAGTTTTTTTGTTGAAGAATTGCCACTTTTAGGTCTGTAATCGAGTGACCAAAGAGACTGAAGTTTTCTCCAACTTTTTTTTGAATGTTATAATTCTTGACGTCCGATTTGTGTCCATTTATTCTTTTATGTAGAGACTGTCCAGTTTGACCAATGTACATGGCAGAGGGGAACTGCTGGCACATGATGGCATATATCACATTGGTAGATGTGCAGGTAAATGAGCCTCTGATAGTGTGGCTGATGTGATTAGGCCCTATGATGGTGTCCCCTGAATAGCTTTGTGGACACAGTTGGCAACGGGCTTTGTTGCAAGGATAGGTTCCTGGGTTAGTGGTTCTGTTGTGTGGTGTGTGGTTGCTGGTGAGTATTTGCTTCAGGTTGGTGGGCTGTCTGTAAGCAAAGACTGGCTTGTATCCCAAGATCTGTGAGAGTGATGGGTCATCCTTCGGGATAAGTTGTAGATCCTTGATGATGCTTTGGAGAGGTTTTAGTTGGGGGCTGAAGGTGATGGCTAGTGGCGTTCTATTATTTTCTTTGTTGGGCCTGTCCTGTAGTAGGTGACTTCTGGGTACTCTTCTGGCTCTGTCAATCTGTTTCTTCACTTCAGCAGGTGGGTATTGTAGTTGTAAGAACGCTTGATAGAGATTGTTTGTCTCTGTCTGACGGGTTGGAGCAAATGCAGTTCTATCGTAGAGCTTGGCTGTAGACAATGGATTGTGTGGTGTGGTCTGGGTGAAAGCTGGAGGCACGTAGGTAGGAATAGCGGTCAGTAGGTTTCCGATATAGGGTGGAGTTTATGTGACCATCGCTTATTAGCACTGTAGTGTCCAGGAAGTGGATCTCTTGTGTGGACTGGTCCAGGCTGAGGTTGATGGTGGGATGGAAATTGTTGAAATCATAGTGGAATTCCTCAAGGGCTTCTTTCCCATGGGTCCAGGTGATGAAGATGTCATCAATGTAGCACAAGTAGAGTAGGGGCACTAGGGGACGAGAGCTGAGGAAGCGTTGTTCTAAGTCAGACATAAAAATGTTGGCATACTGTGGGGCCATGCGGGTACACATAGCAATGCCGCTGATTTGAAGGTATACATTGTCCGCAAATGTGAAATCATTATGGGTGAGGACAAAGTCACAAAGTTAAGCCACCAGGTTTGCTGTGACATTATCAAAGATATTGTTCCTGACGGCTTGTAGTCCATCTTTGGGTGGAATGTTGGTGTAGAGGGCTTCTACATCCGTAGTGGCCAGGATGGTGTTTTCAGGAAGATCACTTTCAAATCCATGGCATTGCTATGGGTACCCACATGGCTTTCATCCAAACCACACCACACGATCCATTGTCTACAGCCAACAAGTGCTTAATCACCCTTCTTGAGCAGGGATGCTTTTTCTTTTTAGATACATCAGAATGTTTTGCTTTGACAAAATCAAAAACATTTTGTTTCAATTTAACTTTTTTTTTAAATTATGTAAAATACAAAATTTAAAAAAATTCTAAGTGAAAAGTCGCTTCATACAGAAAAATAAAACAAAATATTTTGTTCTGAAAATGTTGAATCATTTTGACATTTTCTGAACTTGTTTCCTCCCTTTGTCTCCTAAACAGATTTTCAGCTAAATTTATAGGATTTCATGAAATGTTCCAAATTTGGTGATAAATTGTGTCAAAGTTTTTTCCAATCAGCTATAATAATAACTACAGTGTAGATAAATTATCACTATTGATCATGTGTGCAAAGCTTATTGTGACTTGAATATTCAATTAAAAAGGAATAACTGTGAAAGCTGCATGTTTAAACGGTGAACAGGCAGACAGCTAAGGCGAGAACTATCACAACTAGATAAAAAATGGCTTTGTAGAAACCCTACTTGTACAGTCAACAGCCACCTCTCTCGCCCTGGAGGCCAAATGTGTCATCCCTGTGATAGGTTAAGCAGCACCAGCATAGTCAACGAGTGAGACAAGACTGCTCAAGAGTCAAAACCAACGACCCATTGCTAAGCATATTTCATTTATTTCAGATTCTGTCTTCAAAGATGCATGGCCTTTTAACACAGAGAGAGAAGCATCTTGAACAGAAGAATGGGTATGATGAAACATGCAAAAAGACAACGTTAAATATTCCTCCAATTAAAATGAGTGAAAATGAGTTTATTGTAACTCTAAAGGATGAATTGTTACTTTTTTCATTTCCCCTACTTCCCCAAGTTGTATAATTTCATAATGCTCAGTAAAAATTCAGTTACATTTTGACCATGTAAATGATAGTTTAATATAACAAAATTATAATCTAAACAAACACTAAAATACAGAATTACACCATAATGAAGAGTAAAGCAAATTATATTCAATAACAAAAAAGCTTTGTTTCAAGGAAACAGATTTTCATTAATTTTAAGAAATATTAAGCTGCTGTGGATTCAAATTTGATAAATTAGATATTTGTTAAAAAAGAATAGTGCTACAAACAGAGTAAACAGAAATACCGTAGGGCACACCTATCAGGTCTTTTATTCGTATACATCCACAATAAATATCCAATAATCAATCACTTCCTATAGAAAACAGGGAAACTGATTGGGGACTGGGGCGGAGGGATTATGGGAAACTGAGGTTCCTCTCATGAGTTTTCCCTTATTTTTTCTGTCATGTATAGGGGACAGTTGGTTCCTTACTAAAACTTTATGGTTATTTTTGGCTGGCTCTCTCCCCATACCTGGGGAAAGGAGAAGTGCCAAGTGGAGTCAGAATCTTGGGACAGACTGGACCTCTGGTCAATCAGAGACCTCCAGACCAGGATCAGTGGGAACAGTGGTGCTGGAACAATTTTTATAGTGGAGATGCTGAAGGCTGACACCATGTATTTGGGTTGTTATTATTACTTCAAGCCAGGGGGTGCAGCAGCACCTCCATCTCCCCTAGAATCAGAACCAATGAATAGGAAGTAGCCAGTCAGTCTGATTGACCAGGCAACCAGATCAACCAGGGAGCCCCAGCTCAGATTCCAGCTCCCTTGTGTTCTGGGGGAAAGAGAGTCAGGAAGAGCAGCCCCAGACAGGGTGGAGAAAGCTGAGGCCTGAACCCAGGACGAGCAAAGCAGCATGGGAGGCCAGAGAGAGCTGTGTACAGACACAGTGGTGGGGCCAAGAGAGCCAGCAAGTGGGGCGACGGTCAATGGGGAGAGCGGGAACCCACCATGAACAAAATGACAGATCCAGCCAGGCAGGGCCCCATGGAGGGGAGAGAACAACAGCACTAGAGACAAGCAGGGACTGTAAGGAGCAACCTGGGGATCAGAGACACTGTAAGGGACCAAGAGACAGTCACAGAGACCCCAATGAAGGGGATGAAGTGAACCAGAAGGGAGGGGCCAAGGTATGGGAGACCATTATCCTCCCCTGAGACCAGCTGTGCAGGGAGCTGTCTTCTTCTTCTTAGCATATGTGCAAAATGACCACATGACCAGGATTCATCACTGAAGTGGTCCACTGGTCATTAGCTTCCCCAGCCCAGGCTGGGTACTGACAAGGAGTGCAACATGATCCACACAGTCACAGGGAACTGTAATTAGTACCGGAGATGGGAAGTTCCTAGCAGACCCTGAGTCCAGGGAAAAATGATGAGGCCTGAGAGGTAACTGCAGCCAGTTCTATGGAGGTTTTTCCAGTCCATCCTGAGGCAAAGACCTGGATGAGATGTGCACAGCCCTGGACAAAGGCAGCCACACCTCACAACAGGCAGGGGAATCCAGAGTTGAAAAGAGGGTGGGTTTTTTTCTTGTCTCTTTTTCTCTCCTTTTCATTAGGCCCTTGACTACCGGGTGAGAGAGGGAAGGGGAAAGTGGACCACTCCCCCGCAGTGAGTACTGATCTGGTGCATTCACCCCCTTGGGAGGTGGGACTTCTTCATTCACAAAAGCGTACCATGCACAACATCTAGTGAACCAGGCTTTCTGGTATAGGGGAAGATTTTGGTTTTGCCCAAAAAAGGGGAAAAAAAGGAGCATCTAAACATTTCTGTGATAATTTGTGTGCAACTCCAAATAAAGCCATAATCTGATGGGTGGGGCATTATCTTCATCATACCCCATTTCTGGAACTATCAAACCAAAGAAGAGTTTTCCCTCAAAAGAGACTGTTAGTATTTAAAGTGGATTTGTATTTGCACACATATAGAGTAAACAGTTTAATATGTCTTTTCCTTTGGGTGTAGGAAGTAGTGTAAGGATTGCTTTAGTACATATTAATCTTTCAACTGCTTAGGCCTGGGCTACACTGGGGGTGGGTTTCGAACTAAGATACGCAACTTCCGCTACACTATTCGCATAGCTGAAATCGAAGTATCTTAGTTCAAGTTACCTGGCCATCCTCACAGTGGCGAGTCAACCACGGCAGCTCCCCCATCAACTTCGCTTACTCCTCCTGCCGAGGTGGAGTACAGGCATCGATTCGGGGATCGATTTATCATGTCTAGATGAGGCACAATAAATCGATCCCCAATAGATCAATCTCTACCCACTGAGCTGGTGGGTAATGAAGACGTACCTTAGTATATTTTGAAACTTGCTAAAAAGTATTTTTTTCCTGTTTTTAGGCTAGTGTCCTATCCTTTGTCACAGGCAGGAAGCCGTGCCCAACCTGTTCCTCTGGGTAATCCCAGGGGTGGCAAGAGACTTATTGCTTCTCATTCCACCGAGATAACTTATAGTAAGGTAGGATCCCATTTTACCATATCCCTGCCCAAACCCCATTACACCTGCATCAGCATTCCTCTCATAGGAACGAACAAGTATCTCACCCAAGGATCTTGGGGAGATCCACTGGAGATCACAACCATGTATG
Source organism: Dermochelys coriacea (assembly GCF_009764565.3). Classification (NCBI taxonomy): domain Eukaryota; kingdom Metazoa; phylum Chordata; order Testudines; family Dermochelyidae; genus Dermochelys; species Dermochelys coriacea. The sequence goes on along the minus strand of NC_050069.1, from coordinate 30,245,201 downwards.
CAGAAGACTTGTGCCTCTACTTTCAGCTCTAGGGCTTCACACCCTTACCTAGGTATCTAACAGCGTGGCTCTAATGGAAACATCCTGCAAATGACTCTATTCCTAGCTTTACCTCCTCCGCTCCACCCATGGTTTGTCCTCTCTGCACTGCAGAGCCACAAACCCACAAAGGATTCGCTGAGGGGTCCATGGTATGGGGCAGAGTAAGTAACATAAAGGTGGTTTAAGGGGCACAACCAGCTTTGTAATAGCTATCACAAAAGAAGATGCTCCTCAACAGAGTGTCACTTTGAGATACATGTCCAATTTTTTTCTGTTACATCAGTGCAAATCCATTCATGTCAACAGGTTTGCAGTGGGGTACATGTGAGCAGAATTTAGCTACTGATACCTGGGCACTGGTTACCTGAGCATGTGTTTCAGTACAGTGGTTCAATTAGTCAATCATACAGTTATTCAGCTTTTGCACTTCCCCATATTAAATGAAACTCACCAAATATCAGAACCCCAGCGATGCCGTCACAGATTCTGCAACCCAACCACCCATATAGCAGTATCTTTCATGTCACACAACTCTTCCAACTATAAGTCACAGCAAAACTGGACCCTTCTTGTTTTGATATAACTTTGTTCTACTAAGTATCACTTTTGTGGAAACTACTGTGAATTACCTCAAAAACAAGATCGCATCTACTGGAAAACAAAAAGCAAAATACCTTCAGATATTCACCATTCTTTCAATATCTGTCCATACATGTCCAATAATGTTCAAAGAAATATGAACTGCACTTTAGCAATAAATAATATGAAAATAAATATTAGGGTCTGTGCATGCTTTTGTTCTGTTGCTTTGTTTAAAGTAGCACTAAGTATGAAACTTACCTTATTGGGATTTATAGCTGTGATGACCCAAACACATTGAGCATTACTGTCATATTGGAATGGAAAATTTGGTGATGTGAAGGTGCCACTGGGTCCCTGAAGATTAGATCCACAAGTCTTTACTGAAAAAATAAAATGTATAACTTATAATTCCTGCATGAAACATGTACATCAAATGCATAAAACATTTTCTCTCATACATTAAAAATATGCAAAGGATTATAATACCAGTTAACAATATACCCATTGCAATATAAGATGATCATATTTGTGTTGCATTATTCTGGGACACAAGTAAAATGCACACACTCTAAGGTTCAAGATACTACCCTTGAAAACACACAAAACAGAAACTAGCTGTGATTAAAAGAGAGTGTGCACCAAGATTATATAAAGTAACTGTTCTATTTATTTTAAATAAATAAGCATAATGTAAAAAGATAAATACATTATTTCATTACTCTTAATAAATTTCTGTAAAGAGAAGTGTTCATATACCAGACTTAATAACAAAGCACACTATTACTACTGGAGTGTTTTTGAGGATTAGTTGTCCTTTGTTCACGCTAGCACATCTATTGCTGTTATCTCTGTTGGAGTTACATTCAGGGTTGCAACAATGAGATCTTTCAAAGGGAACTCTGTAGATTCTGCCCTTATATGAAGTAAGCTATACCAGTTTTTAAAGAACAGAGCATGTGAACTACTAAGTAAACATATTTTTAAAAAAGTCAGTTGTGACTACTTATAGATAGAGCAGGGCATCTTACATTTAGATGTAGTAGTAGTAGTGAAAACAGTTTTCTAGCAAAATATGAAACATTAACAGATTTGTCTTCTCTGTTTAGGATGAGATTCTGCCACCCTTATTCATGATGAGTAGCATTTTACTCCACAAATATTCTCTGAAGTCAATAGAACCATTTGTGGAGAAAGGTGCTATATTACTTAGTGCGTGAAATCCTGGCCCTGTTGAAATCAATTGGGAGTATTGTCATTGGCTGCCGTAATGCCAGGATTTCGCAATATGAATAAGCATACCCTAAACAATATACAAGCCAAGTCTCTCATGGATATCCTATATAGGCTTTGTGTCTGTGTTGTTTTTTTGACATTTTGTATACCTGTGCTGAAAACATTCCTGATCAACCTTTTTCTGGGTTAAGCAATATATTTGACAAGCAACCTCAGTTATATCTGAGCCTTGTGTTATGTTTCTGTGCTGATTCCTGTAGCATTGTAATGAGCAAGCTGCAGAAGCAGAAAAATAATTGCTCTTGCTGGAATCTGGCAGACCATTTCACTTCACTGATTTAAATTTTGACTAAGATAGGTGAATCTGTCATAAAATTTGCTTACACTTTGACAAAGCATGCTAATTTGGGCAAGGGTAGATAGTAAATCAAAGCCAGTTTGTTCTAAGATGCAGATCTCTTCTGAGGGTCCTGAGGTTTTCATAAATGGAAACTTAGGTTTACTAAGATACTAAATAAGTGCACACACTCTTCAATACCTACTCTTTATTCCAACCTTAGAGAATCCAACTCGTGTTTCCATTTCCTGCAGTAACTTCCATCTGCATGTCCAGTGGTAACTAACTACAGTATGCATAAATAAAAAAAGTACTTGTGGCACCTTAGAGACTAACAAATTTATTTGAGCATAAGCTTTCATGAGCTACAGCTCACTTCATCTCTAAGGTCTCTAAGGTGCCACAAGTACTCCTTTTCTTTTTGCGAATACAGACTAACACGGCAGCTACTCTGAAACCATACAGTATGCATGTCACTCAGCAAATTTGAACACACACTCCAAGTTTCATTCACATCAATTGTTGTTCTCCTATGCAAATCTACTATATCAAGAACCATCTTTAAAACTTAGAAATAATATCTAAAAACTATCAGTATAACTTCTTTGTTCTCTCCACTTTGATTCATTGACTCATATGACCGGCATGGCTCATTTAGCTATATTTGCACATAGAGTATTTGAAAATGTTTCTGCAAAAGAAAATATTTTGAAAACACTACTGCTAAAGAAAAGAAAGAGCAGAAGATATTTTATAACAAGTTCAATGTTCTTAACAAGAAAGTAATCATTATCATGAAATTATTGTAGTTTCTATAACAACCAAAAATGATAGTCTCCAAAGCTCCTTTTCCTCAGTATCAACAAGAGGTTTGTGGAAAAGTGATGGGTTTGACATGAGTCTTGGAAGTCATGGTAAAATATTGTTAATCTATTTAAGCCTTCAGCATCACCTGTTTCAAATCAGCTGAATTTGCATAAATATAATATTATATATTTTTGTCAAAGACACCAACAGCCTGGGTTAGGTGCATTTTGCTTTAAGCGGTTTATAAATCAAAATAACTATATGAAAACATTGCTTTTATTTGTTAATTAACCAGTGCCACACACAATTGCACCTCCACATTCTCTTGCAACTTAATAGGTTGCATACATCTCTAAATCTCAAACAAATGTCATGATATCTATATCAAAATATGGTGGGATGGCAAGAAAATTGAAGAATCTGGAGTAGATGATTTAATATAACTTTTTCGTCTGCAACTTCCATAACTATATTTATCTAGTAGGCTCCTTTCAAACACAGATGACTCACAAATAATAAAATAGACAAAACCATCACAGATTAGAACAACACAGAACTCTTGGCTGAGGACAGACAAAGGAAAAAAAAGAAGGGATCATCAAAATGGGAGTCTTAGTTTTTTGAAAAAAGAAAAGGAGTACTTGTGGCACCTTAGAGACTAACAAATTTATTAGAGCATAAGCTTTCGTGAGCTACAGCTCACTTCATCGGATGCATGAAGGTGCCACAAGTACTCCTTTTCTTTTTGCGAATACAGACTAACACGGCTGCTACTCTGAAACCTTAGTTTTTTGAGAATGCAAATATAAAGCAGTAGAGCCATTATTCAATTTCACTTTAAGATGGCTTTAGATACAGTACCACATAAAAGGCTACGACATATGTCAGATACTGAATCCCACTGAAATCAAATAGGAAAAAAGATCAGATTTTTAGATTAGTTAGATTTTTAACGATGATATACTTGATCTGATGTAGAACTATCAGCTGAATCCATATTATTCTCCTCCCTCACCCTCCCCCCCAAAATAGAGCATACAAACCACTGAATAAATATCTAAAAGCAAGAACTTGGAAAGCTGTGATTATCTTTAGGGATGGCGGAGCAGTTACTACTTACTAGTAGTGAAAACAAAATTCTTGCAAAATATACAAAGTTAGTATATTCCTTTTATTTTTTTTAATGATTCATATAGAAGCCAAGTCTCATTCATACAGAAGGAAAGTTAACACAATGCAGACAGTCTGTTTCCTAAATATTTTTAAGATATCCCACATTTTTGTTATGAAAACTTTTCCTGACAACCCTTCTGAGGTTAAGGCATACTTCAAAAGCCATGTCACCCAAGTATTAACTTGCTGTAATGTTTCTGTGCTGATTCCTGCAGCACTGCAGGGAATAAGTAAAAAAAGAAGAAGAAATTCACTGTTAACAATGGAGTCTAGTTATAGATTAGATGAGAATTAATGCTCAGTGTTAGGCTCAGTGCTGCTAGTGGAATAAATTTCTTACTGGTACAGGGGGTAGGCAGCATCTAACGGGGGGGACGTGACCTCCCCATGTGACCCACCATGTGACTCCTCCCCCAGTCCAAGGCCCCCCATGCTCTCTCTATCCCCTCCCCATGATCCATCCCCGCTACCTGCAGCATGAGAGGGGTGACGGCTCTGTCCTCCTTTTGCTGCGCCGGAGACTGGAACTGCAGCGGCAAAAGGAGCAGAATGTGAGGCCACTGGGCAGCCCAAAGCCCACAGCTCCTCTGATACAGCTGTATACATGCTCCATCTATACAGCAGCCCCACCAGAGGACAGGGCTGGGGGCAGGACTGGGGGTGATATAACCGCACCAAAGGAACTATGGGTATGGTTCCGCGGTGGCCTCATGTTCTACTCCTCCTCTGTCTTTCCAGTACACTGTACCAACTATAAGTATGTTGCTAGTATGGCATATCGGACTGTACCGCCCAACTTGTACAGCTGGTTAGGCTCCACAGGGTGCTGACTTTTGTTTTTGCCGGTGGGTGCTTTTCATCTTCGGGTTTCACTGGACACCATGTACATACGACTGCCATCTAATGGTACCTCGTGGATGCTGGGCACCCCCGATTATTTTCAGTGGATGCTTGATCTCCGGAGCACCCTTGGAGTCTACACCTATGTTAGACTTGATCTTATTTCCAGTATTCTGGAGAATAAATATACAAGAAAGGTATGCCAATGCCAAATGGCATTATATAGGTATGATCTACCAGTACCGAAAAGGTGAAAGGCTAGATCTGGACAAAAATTGAAGTAACATGAGCTGATAAGTCTTTCTGTATAAATAAAGAATAATAGGGTTGAAAATAGCAAAAAACATTTTAATACCAAGGGGAAGATGTTGCACATCACTGAAGAGGAAAACTGTCCATAAAAGTTCCGTATCTAGCTTCAGTTAGGAAAGCAAACAGAGTACAGATGTATATAGCAGGGAAATCAATACCTCAGGAGATATCACTGAGGACATGGTACAAAGGGTTATACCATTTTTGGAGTCTAGACTAACCTAGACTTTATTTCATGAAGAATATTCAATAATTGTATGCGGTACAGAGAGAGTAAAAATGATATCAATGGCTGAGGTATTCCTAAATATTAGGAAACATTAGAAAAGATAGGGTTATATCCATTTAGTAGAAGAGATTATGAGGGGAAATTTTTCCAAGAGGCATTGAAAAAGAGAATGACACACAACTATTTAAGAGGGCAATGCACCTGACAAGTAATAGGAGATTAATGTGCCTAATGTTAAACTTGAGACTTTGTTCACTGAAATCAATTAAAGTATTCAAGTACTGAAAATTAGGCATGCTCATAATTACTTCAGTGAATCATAGCCATTATAGAGTTTAGAAATTAGACACATGATCTGCAGAGCCTCCTTCCATCGCAAAACATTAACGAAGTATATCATGTCTTAAAACAAGTTCCATGAAGAGAAGCTTACGAAGAGAATCTTACAAACAAGAATAGAATGCCATGGCAAAGTAATGACTGGCTGGCACCCAAAGGGAGACTTGCTCTTCTGAAATATCCCAAAAAAGTGGGGAGGAGATGGAAGTGCAAGATACTCAGAGATCATTAGGAAAAGGGTCTAAAAGAACTAATAAATAATTATCTATGTTGAACTGGCTGGAGAGTCATGATCTGTACTCTTAGTCACTGGCAAACATTTCAGACACTAAACTGCTATGTTATTTTTTTCATTAATATTTTACAATTATTTTTATTGAAGTGTATAGACAGCATGTCTTTTGGTAATGCTTATTTGTTCCTTATGTATATTGTTCTGCAATGCACACAAGAGACCAGTGCTTTTGCTTCTGTAATAGAAGTTACACCGCTACTATTACAGTGTGCGCATGCATGTGTAATTACATACAATTCTACTCTGCACATGTGACTGAACAAATGTTAGCTGTTTATGATCATCTAGTATCCATCTACTATAACTGCAGATTTTTCACTATTGACAGGCATGTCCAACTCTACCTTTATACAACCAGTAGCAAGTTTTCAATTTTGATTATTTTTTTTTAATTTGTCCAATGGAGAAATCAAGGTGAAAAATTTAGTTTCAAATTGACATTTTCAGACAAAAGAATCCCCAACAACAATTGTTTGAACTTTTTTGTTTTAGTTTTTTGGACGCCAAAAGTATGTGGGATTTGGATTTGGAGCCCTCCTTTCCTCCCGCAACCACCCTTATCCTGGCCTAGAAAGTCAGAGACACAAGCTGACAGGCCGAGGAGCTGAAGAACAGACATAGATATTTAATCTCTAGACAAAAGCCATAGGTTAGACAGGTTGACCTTTAGCCCAGCACCAACAGCTACTGCAGCTGTTAAGGTAGCTACCCAACCCATGTGTGAGGTACTACAAAGGCAAGGGCTGAAGAACACAGGGAGTTGAAGGTGAGGAAACTTTCCCTGCATTGCTCCCCTTTCCCCTGCTCTCATCCAGCAGAACTTTTTCCTCTATAGTGGTTAACACTTTCTACAATTTTGAGGTTGCCAGGGACCATGGGTCTTGAAGCCTAGTCCACAGGACACAGGTCTTTAGAGCTAGGAGGCGCCAACCTGCCACCCAGGAACTGCTAAGTGCTGTCAGAATAGGAGCTGAACTCAGAAAGGAGCCCAGATCTGGAAGATGACTTGCAGAATGCTGGGGGCCCTGATTGGTCCACAGCCCTTGTTTAAACCCAGCACAGGAACAGGAAGTTGCCCATGTAACTGGGATCCACCTTTCTCTGGACTGGGTGTCCCCCACTCCTGCGGCTTGACTTCCTGATATCCTGACCTGGCCTGCCTCTGGTTATCAATCCATGGTTCTGCTTTCAAGTTTGTCTCCTGCTTATGATCTCCCGGTAACCCAACCTCCCTGCCTCATGACTCTCTGTTTGCCCGCTGGCCTGTCTCGTACTCTGACCTCCTGGTATCTGACTGGCCTCACTCCTGCTTTGACCACTAGGTCAGACCACTCACATCCTGGTCATAACAGAGACATGCTTATACCAAATTCCATAGCAAATTCCCTTGTCACAAACTGATCTTGTCAGGAGTGGAAGACAGGGATGGCTTACTCCATAAATGCCCTATTCTATGCATGCACCATGAAGCTCTGGTATGGACTACTGTTGGAGATAGGATACTGGATAAAATGGACCATGATCTAACCCAACAGGACAGCTTTTATGTTCTTATGATTCATGGAAACTTACTTTTCCTCTACTTAACAATGGCAAACAGAACCACAGGTTACTTTATGGTTTGCATACACGTAAGGTGCACTTGAAAGAATGTCAGTAACAGAGCAATTCAAGTTATGTTGTACAGACTAGCCCAGTTCTGTTGTCTCACTCAGATGAAACAGTATTCCCCTACTTTAGCTCTGTTTAGTATGAGAAGCCTGAAATATTACCTCTCCTGACTATCTGTGCTAAGGGATGTTGAGCTGGTGCCTAACTACTGATCTTCTATGGAAAGAAAGTGAGAGGATAGTCCTAGGAGCTATCTTCATCCCAAGTCCTGGACATTCCTTTCTCTTTTCTACAAAACCAGGACAGATGCAGTTAAGGATTGGCCTCTCTCCTCTCAGAAGTTCATGGGCACATTTACAGGTTCCCCAGTTACACTGAACAGATCAAGAGATTTGAAAACATTGAAAAAGCACTGACTAGTACCTAATATGAGTATTCCCACTCTAGCCTAGTAATACTTTACAAAATAACTTCCTGTATAGAAAAAAGTCTTATAAAACAGAAATAGGGATGAAACAAAATAGGTTTTTAGCATTGTTTCTATAGAACACTATAGATTTAAACACACATAATACAAGAAAATATGCTGCTTATGGCATGTTAGTGGACTATGAAGAGAATCACTGTATATTCACCATTTTGAAGTTATTCAAACCATCTAATCAAACTAAATCTCATAGTCTGTTATTGCACAGTGTAACTAGTCAAAACATGCAAAGTTCTCTTCTATGATACTGAAATGTCTTCATGTTTTTTTCCCCGTGACAATAAAAGGGGATTCAAGAACTAGAACTCTGCTTTGATTTTGCAGAACAAGATTACAGCAGTAATATAGTAGTATGGTATCATATCCAGGACCAACGGCTGCCAAAATGCTTAATAAAAAATTAAAAATGAAGAGCTTACAGAATACAGATTTTGAGTTCTTTGAACCAGAGTTTAATGAGGTAAATATGGGGATATAAATTTTTATTGCAACCAAATAAAAAAACAAAAAACAGTTACCTACCAGTATAGTAACTGTTGTTCTTCGAGATATGCATACAGACATGTATTCCAGTTAGCTGTGCATGTGCCCAGTGCACCAAAGCTGAAGAACTTTTCTCACTAGTAACTTTGGCCCATGTAGCTCCTCCCATGACTATTTACAATACAGTTACTGTATTGTATTGTTGCAATACAGGTAAATAACCATTTTTTCCTTCTTAAAGTGATTACAAATGTGTATTCTACACAGAATGATTCACAAGCAGTATTAGAAGGATGTAGTGCTCCGAGTCTATATAAACAGAGGTGACAGGACTGCTTTTCCAAAGTTTGCATCTGACCAAGATGCAGTCAACAGAATGTCTAGTAATTTTTTTTTATGAATAGAAGACCAAGTAGTGGCTCTGCAAATGTCCTGTATAGAAACATTACTGAGAAATACAAGAGAAGCTGGTTGGGCCCCCCCTTGAATGGAGGAACAGTTGTCTGAACTATCCCATATGCCATCATAATGCAGGAAATGATCATTCTGGAAATTGTCTGCGTGGAGACCCTCTGACCCTTCATCCAATTTGCATAGGAGACAAAAAGCCAATGTGATAAAATGTTTTATAGAGCCCTGCACAGATACAAAATTTGTATCCGCATCCAATCTGCAAAAATGGTTCACGCATGCGGATATCTGTGGACCTAAAGCAGATATCCATGGATTTGCAGTGGTCCAATAATTTAGTCCTTTCCAGATAAAGTGCCACATCTCACATCCAAAGTATGAAAGTGCTGTTCATCCATATTTGGCATAGGAAAGAATACAGGTAAGCATATTGTTTAATTAAAATGAAACCATCTTAAACAAAATCTTGGATGCGGCCTTACACGGTTTTTCAAAGACAAAGTGGCCCTATCTGAAGGATCTATTATAAGACCTGCAGTTCATCCATTCAGTAAGAAAGGATGTCTTTTGGCAAAGGAAGGACAGAAAACATATTGCCAGAAGCTCAAATGGGGGTCCTTAATACAACACAGTATTAAGGTTCCACAAAGCAACTGCCTCTTTCGCAAATTAGAAGAAATGGACAATTTATTTTAGGGATGTAAACCCATGCTCTGGTTGTCCCTAAACCTCTGATTGCCAGAAGGCTGGGACAGGATGGGTAGTCAATAATTGACCTATTCTGTTCATTCCCTCTGAAGCATCTGACCACTGTCAGAAGACAGAATACTTAGCTAGATGGACTATTGGTTTGACCCAGCATGGCCATTATTATGTTCTTACATAATTCAAGATGTCCTGAATCCAGGCTAGCCTCTGCTGAATTCCACAAGGTAGTGAACAAACCAAAAAAGGTTTCCACTTGGCCAAACAGGTAGCCCTAGTGGAGTGTTTTCTACTACTATTAAGTAGAATTTACTGAACACCATCCTTCCTTCTCAGATAACCATGCGGCACCCATGCCATGAGGTGCAAAGTGCTCAGCACTGGATCCCAATTTTGACCATGGTGCTGAGTCAGTAGATTGGAGTAGAGGGGAAGAGATCTGGGAGGTCAAACAGACTGACAAAACTAGAGAACCATCATTGTCTTGGCCAAACTGGTACAATGAGTATCAGTTTGGCCTGATCCAGCTTCAGTTTGAGAACTCCATGTGGAATGAGTGAGATTGCTGTGGGAGGAGGGCATATGTCAATACTGATCCCCAATTCAGCTGGAAGGTGCAGTTTAAAAAGCCTGAACTGAGATCCACTTGACAGCAAAACTGACTGCACTTCTGTCATTTGTTGCAAAAAGGTCAATAGTCAGAATGCCATATGCTCTGAAGATGGACCTCAGCATGCTGCTCATCAAAAACTACTCATGATTCTGGGAGAAATTCCTGCTGAGGTGATCAGCCAAGTGATTCTGAGCCCCTGGTAAGTGAGCAGGTACAAGAACGAGGTTTTTCTCATCGGTACTCTTGGTGAGAATATGTGCTTTTGATCTTGTCCAAAAACCTGGCACATGTTGTAAATAGATCTAAACTCCATGACTTTGATATGAAAGGAAGCTTCCTTTTCTGTCCACAAACTTTGAACTTTCAATGTCCCCAGATACACTCCCCAAGCTATTGGGGAGACATTGGTAACTGTGGTCCTGATCAGTGGACGATGAGCAAAAGGAACACCTTAACAAATGTGTACCTGATCCATCCAGCAATAGGACATCCAACAACTGACAATTCTGTAAGTATACCAACTTCAAATAGCCCTGAAGAGGATGATGGTGCAGTCATGCACGCTGAACCACATAAGTGCAGATGGCCATATGACCTAACAACTTCAGGCATACACTGATCATACTTGAAGGATCGACGTGAATGGACAGACACAGGAAACTAATTGCTTGAAATTGTTCATTTGACAGAAACACCACTTCCTCTAAGCTCTTTGTTAGCCTTATTAAAAACTGAGGAAAAGTATTTGTTAAGTTGCTGGGCTATGCGTAGATTATATTTAATCCCCATGCCACCATCCGTGGTTAGTGGTCCCACTTCTTCTTTCTTATTTTATTTTTACTTATATGGCTATAGAACCTTTTACTATTGATTTTAATTCCATTTGCAAGATCCAACTCTGCTTGGCTTTTGGCAGTTCTCACTTTATCCCTACACTTTCTGACCTCCAAGAGGTAGCTTTCCTTGCTGATCCATCCCATCTTCCATTCCTTGTAGGCTTTCTACTTTCTCTTTATCACCTGTTTGAGATGCTTGCTCATCCAGCTTGGTTTGCATCCCCTTGCTTGGGAAGCAAGTTTTATATAGTTTCTGCAACTTTGACCTAAAGTACTTCCATCTTACTATGACAACATTCTTAGGCACAGAAAAGGAGGAATCTCTCACCATGGAGTCATACAGCGAGAAGGAAAAGGAAGGAAGCAGAGCCAATTGTTTTCTCCTGTGGTAACACTTGGTCAGCTCAGTGTGAACAACCCCAATTTCTCTCTGCAGGATAGGCAGCTCAAGAGAGGACACTTTCCTCAAGATCGAGTTTGGGGTCTTTCCAAGTAGTTTGCTGGAAACAGAGGAGCTACTCCAGTCAGAGGCAGCAAATGTCCAGCCTCAACTGAAATCCAATATGCAGGTAACATTGGTAACAATGATAGTAAAGTAGCTGATGCCATGAGTACTTGTAGGGGCATCACTCTCACATTCAGCACCAGAACAGACGTTCCCATTGATGTGAGGCTGGTACCATTTCCGTAAATGCGATCAGCACCAAAATTGTTATCTGTTCTGAAGACTGTATCTGTGCCAATGTGCCTCTTGGTACCGGGAAAGAGGTACCTACCTCAGTTCTGCACCTTAAGTGTTAAGCAGTGCATAAAATGGTGCCAACAATAGCGATAAGTCTGCAGCCAGTCCAGGCCGGTGTCGAGATCACGGAAGAAGCCACCACAGCTGAATGTTCCTGAGCTAATGGTGAGTCAGGAACAAAAAGGCAGAGCAAGTTTGATGCAGCCTGTTACACCAATGGTGCAGAAACCCTTGGTGCTGACACCGATTTCATCAGTACTGGACTCAATAGACATCCCACAGATTGTACCAGAATTGCCAGGATGATGTCTAGCTGATCTAGAGTTACCTAGGGAGGTGTTGGAATCTCCATCCTTAGAGGATTTTAAGGTCCAGCTTGACAAAGCCCTGGCTGGGATGATTTAGTTGGCATTGGTCCTGCTTTGAGCAGGGGGTAGGACTAGATGACCTCCTGAGGTCTCTTCCAACCCTAATCTTCTATGATCCCATCTGGGTAGACAGTGAAGCTCTATCTAGAGTTAGGGAAAAGTCACATTGCTGGTCTTCACTCTTTTTCTGAAAGGAGGAGGAATCTCTCTGAGCTCTGGAGTGGCTCCAGTCTCTAGAATCAGAATCTTGCTGAGGAACAATGGCTTGTACCAGCTCCAATGCTCTCTGAAGGGCCAGACTGTCTGTGGATGTCCGAAGAGGGTCTCCTCCACAAGGCATTGTTTCAGGTGCAAGTCTCTAGCCACATGCATTCTCTTTTTGAACTTACAAATGGAGCACTTTTCTGTAATGTGCCCTTCCCAAGGCATAATAAAGAGCAAGTGTGGGAGTCACTAGGAGGCATAGTCACTCCACACATTGGGCAATGGTTAAAACTGATGAGGGCATCACAATAGACTAAGCCCTACTTAACTAGCTACTACTAATTAACTCAGTCCTAAGGGTACTATTTAACTAATTAACTAGCAACAAAAGATCACAGGAAAGCATTGTGACCGAAAAACTCAAGACAGACAACACCAGACAGAACATGCCGACTCAAGTCAGGGTTGTGAAAAGAAACTGATGGAGGTCGGGGCAGCTCTGACCTTAAAAAACCATGGGAGGGACTACATGGGGCCAAAGGTGCAAGCACCACCCTGAGGTGTACTGCTAAGCAAAATTCCTCAGCTATGGTGCCCTGGGAGCATGCATACCTAAGTGGAATACACCTGCTGCTAGCACTAGAAGAACACTACTTCATACCAGAATTCTTCAAACTTGCCCCTCCTTCAGAGACTCAGACTTTAAGGTCAGAAGGGACCATCACGATCATCTAGTCTGACCTGCTGCACATTGCAGGCCACAGAGCCTTACCCACCCACTCCTGTAATAGATGCCTAACCTCTGACTGAATTACTGAAGTCCTCAAATCATGATTTGAAGACTTCAATGTTACAGAGAATCCACAATTTACACTAGTTTAAACCCGCAAGTGACCTGTGCCCCACACTGCAGAGGAAGGCAAAAAAAAAAAAAAAAAAACACAACCCACGGTCTGTACCAATCTGATCCAGGAAAAATTCCTTCTCATCCCCAAATATGATGATCAGTTGGACCCTGAGCATGTGTGCAAGGTCCACCAGCCAGACACCTATGAAAAATTTCTCTGTTGTAACTCATATCTCTCCCAATCTAGTAACCCATCACCTGCCACTGGACATATTTGCTGCTAGCAGTTGCAGATTGGCTAAATGCCATTGTAGGTAGTCTCATCATACCATTCCCCTCATAAATTTATCAAGCTCAGTTTTGAACACAGTTAGTTTTTTTACCCCTTGTCCCCTTCCCCCCCCCCCTTGGAAGGCTGTTCCAGAACATCAATCCTCAGATGGTTAGAAATCTTCATCTAATTTCAAGCCTATATTTGTTGATGGCCAGTTTATATCCATTGGTTTGTGCGTCCCCACTGGTGCTTAACTTAAATAACTCCTCTTCCTCTTTGTGAGAGCCTTTTCTCTTCCTACTTTTGCAATCTGAGTTCTCAGTTTAGTTACTGTATGTTGCAGGGATGCAGGGATACATGTCCCAGAATCATAGAGTAGAAAAGCCAACGTTTTTCAGGGACCTCAAACTTTATTCATCATATGGATTCTTCTAAAATATTGAGACAGTATTTTATGCCCTCTTGGTGAAGGGTTATATAAATCAGCACACACACCTTGGAAAGGTTAATTGGTTACCACTTCAACTGAGCCAAGATTATGATCACATAAACCAACTTCCTAGTGTCAGTCAAAATCTGAGCTGCTGTATTTTGTCCTAATTGTAGCCTATTAATCCTACAAGTGGGAACACTAATTAATGATTCATCACTATGATCAATTCTTTTCTAGTTTACTCTGGTGTCCACTAGAGTTTTGTCTAGAATTTGTTTCTTTATTATTCATCATGTATTTGTTTTGTGGAACTGATCTAAATACATGGATTAGATTTCCATTCCTATGCAGATGAAACATGTTTGAAGATTAGTCCTCTATTTTCAATTATTATATTAACTTTTAAAGAGGACAGAGACATGGATGTCTAATATTTAAAATCAAATACTATTAAAAATGAACTAACAATTGATGTTCTAGACACAATATCAAGACTTGATCCCCGTTCCTACTGAAATCCACGAGGAATATTTCCATTGATATCAGTGGGAGTAGGAGAAAGCTCTTAAACAGAATACCAAAGATAAGAAATAAGCCTGATATATAAAAATACTTGGTTGATAGTGTGTGTTTGCAGTTAAGAGTCTCTAAAATTGCAAAATCTCCTATATTTTTGAATTGGCTTTCCCTACCACAGCTTACTTGTCCTTTGCACCTCTAGGTAATTAAAAGTGTTTGTCCAAACTACGTTAGTGTGATTGCATAATCAATGTTAACAAATTAACTGAACGTTTCCCACAGCACAAAGTCCGATATTACACGCATTACAAACATGTAGAAACAGATCATTCCTAATTATAAGTAGAACTGTTCTCACACACACACACAAAAAGGACATGGCTCTAACTCAATGCATGAATACAGTTCTGGGTGGGGAAGGGAAATCAGTTCTCTCCATTCCAGGGTCCCAATTCTGTATCTTTGATGTCAAATGTGAGTTTTGTCATTGATTTCAGTGGCCCATATGGATCCTGTGTATGAATCCAGTACAAGAAAGGAAAAAAAAAACTTCTAGCTGGCAGTTTAGCTGGACTGGGAACTGAACCACAAGTACTTCAACAGTACCAAGAAGCAGCCATGAAAGGGAGGATGATGGATATTGATCCTATCCTGACAAGAGGCATAGTCCAAAAATATTGCAGAACTAGCAAAATCTAGGTTTTAAAAATATTTCACACCTTTACATATACTATAATATATCTGGCCAGATTCTTAGTTCAGTTAATCAATATAGGTAATGGAAGTTAATCCATATAGGTAATGGAAGTAGGTTGATATTTACCTGCTGAGGCTCCAAACTACCATTTTCAAAGTAAACACCATCTTCAAAACTGAAAAGTTTTCGCTGGTAAAAGTAGATATATATTTTAGATATATTATAAACATGAATGCTGCATGTTTAATGAAGCCCTATAGACTAGAATAGAATGAAAGTGGAAGAGACACTTTATCAGAGAAGTATTAGAGACATTAAATTACCTTTTTGCATCAGTCTTTATTGTTAAATAGGATGCAATGCTCACTGAAAACAATAGAAAGGCTTCCCGTTAACTTAAAATGGTGCTAGAATGGGCGCGTGTGTAATAGCGGGCAATACTGACAGTGATGATATGCAAGTGATATGTAAAAAAAAACAACAGTGGAAGCCTTTGAAAACTGGAAGGCCCAGTGTTTGCTTTACTCAGAAAAAAATACAAATAAAACAGTCATGGATGACACTGGCAATTAAGAACAGATCAGGTCACTCTCAGTTGGGGAAACTGACTGAGAACATCCAATCTATGTACAACACAACTTCTGTGTTTGTCTGTTTTGTGCAAAAACCTCAGTTGTGTGTGCAAATTAGGTAGTTCAGCTTGTTAGGGTTCTTTGAAATTTTTTTTAAAAATAATAAATTATTGATAAAGTCTACCAGATGGAAACAATTTAATTGTTTTTAAAATGTTATTAATTAGATCACTCTTAAAAGCTTACAGAGGAAAAAAGTAAAAAAAACCTGGTTAAACTGGAAAAACTGGGGGAGGGGGAAAAAGACCAATTAATGAAGTTAGTAACAGGATACCCTGCAATGAAGCTACTGCTGGAGTATGCCTAGCTTAGTATTGTTATCAGTGTTCTCCAATGTATTTATTAATCAAGTGGATTTTTAGCAGAGATGGTCGAAAACCAATCACTAAATATACAACTCCTTTGCTGGCTACACTCTTTTTCTTTGTTCCTTCAAGGTTCAAACAGAGAGGAAAAAATGAAGTGACTTTTAAATTTTTGTGGTTTTATTTTTAATAGATAATTTACCAATTTCTTTGGGTCACTAAACTTTAGCAAAAGTAATTTTTCATAGAAACTCCCCCTTCCCTCCCCCCATCTGTACATCTATATTCAAAGATGCAAATACAAACACCTTGAAAATATGAGCAAAGTATGATTGAAAACTCACAAAAATCTCAGCTTTTGTATGTGAAGCTAGCCAAACAAAAATAAAAGGTCACTGTTTGGCAAGGTAAAAGGAAAATGGTGACAACAACCAATCTTAACACTTTATAGAAGGTAAGTGAGAAGTCTAGAGTTATCTTTCCTGAGTTGCATATAAAGGATTGTGTTCCTTTTTAAATCTGTGTTTGTCTGTTTACATTTGACAGTTGCTGCTATGCCTACCTTGCTTGTCACCATGAAAGGTTTTCCTCCTTCCCCCCCTCCCCCCCCCCCCCCCCGCTGCTGGTGATGGCTTATCTTAAGTGATCACTCTCCTTACAGTAAAGGAGTACTTGTGGCACCTTAGAGACTAACAAATTTATTAGAGCATAAGCTTTCGTGAGCTACAGCTCACTTCATCGGATGCATTTGGTGGAAAAAACAGAGGAGAGATTTATATACACACACACAGAGAACATGAAACAATGGGTTTATCATACACACTGTAAGGAGAGTGATCACTTAAGATAAGCCATCACCCACAGCAGGGGGGGAAAGGAGGAAAACCTTCCATGGTGACAAGCAGGTAGGCTAATTCCAGCAGTTAACAAGAATATCAGAGGAACAGTGGGGGGTGGGGTGGGAGGGAGAAATACCATGGGGAAATAGTTTTACTTTGTGTAATGACTCATCCATTCCCAGTCTCTATTCAAGCCTAAGTTAATTGTATCCAGTTTGCAAATTAATTCCAATTCAGCAGTCTCTCGTTGGAGTCTGTTTTTGAAGCTTTTTTGTTGAAGTATAGCCACTCTTAGGTCTGTGATCGAGTGACCAGAGAGATTGAAGTGTTCTCCAACTGGTTTTTGAATGTTATAATTCTTGACGTCTGATTTGTGTCCATTCATTCTTTTACGTAGAGACTGTCCAGTTTGGCCAATGTACATGGCAGAGGGGCATTGCTGGCACATGATGGCATATATCACATTGGTAGATGCGCAGGTGAACGAGCCTCTGATAGTGTGGCTGATGTGATTAGGCCCTATGATGGTATCCCCTGAATAGATATGTGGACAGAGTTGGCAACGGGCTTTGTTGCAAGGATAGGTTCCTGGGTTAGTGGTTCTGTTGTGTGGTGTGTGGTTGCTGGTGAGTATTTGCTTCAGATTGGGGGGCTGTCTGTAAGCAAGGACTGGTCTATCTCCCAAGATCTGAGAGAGTGATGGCTCGTCCTTCAGGATAGGTTGTAGATCCTTGATGATGCGTTGGAGAGGTTTTAGTTGGGGGCTGAAGGTGATGGCTAGTGGCGTTCTGTTGTTTTCTTTGTTGGGCCTGTCCTGTAGTAGGTGACTTCTGGGTACTCTTCTGGCTCTGTCAATCTGTTTCTTCACTTCAGCAGGTGGGTATTGTAGTTGTAGGAATGCATGATAGAGATCTTGTAGGTGTTTGTCTCTGTCTGAGGGGTTGGAGCAAATGCGGTTATATCGTAGCGCTTGGCTGTAGACAATGGATCGAGTGGTATGATCTGGATGAAAGCTAGAGGCATGTAGGTAGGAATAGCGGTCAGTAGGTTTCCGATATAGGGTGGTGTTTATGTGACCATCGCTTATTAGCACCGTAGTGTCCAGGAAGTGGATCTCTTGTGTGGACTGGTCCAGGCTGAGGTTGATGGTGGGATGGAAATTGTTGAAATCATGGTGGAATTCCTCAAGAGCTTCTTTTCCATGGGTCCAGATGATGAAGATGTCATCAATGTAGCGCAAGTAGAGTAGGGGCATTAGGGGACGAGAGCTGAGGAAGCGTTGTTCTAAGTCAGCCATAAAAATGTTGGCATACTGTGGGGCCATGCGGGTACCCATCGCAGTGCCGCTGATTTGAAGGTATACATTGTCACCAAATGTGAAATAGTTATGGGTCAGGACAAAGTCACAAAGTTCTGCCACCAGGTTAGCCGTGACAGTATCGGGGATACTGTTCCTGACGGCTTGTAGTCCATCTTTGTGTGGAATGTTGGTGTAGAGGGCTTCTACATCCATAGTGGCTAGGATGGTGTTTTTAGGAAGATCACCAATGGACTGTAGTTTCCTCAGGAAGTAAGTGGTGTCTCGAAGATAGCTGGGAGTGCTGGTAATGAAGGGCCTGAGGAGGGAGTTGGCTTATCTTAAGTGATCACTCTCCTTACAGTGTGTATGATAAACCCATTGTTTCATGTTCTCTGTGTGTGTGTATATAAATCTCTCCTCTGTTTTTTCCACCAAATGCATCCGATGAATGTTCTGTGGTGACCTAGAATCCTATTTTCGACGTCTCAGACTCAAGGAATATTTCCAACACACCTCTGACCAACATATTAACCCACAGAGACCTTCCTGCCAACACTACAAAAAGAAGTATTCTGGGTGGACTCCTCCTGAAGGTCGAAACAGCAGCCTGGATTTCTACATAGACTGCTTCCGCCGACGTGCACGAGCTGAAATTGTGGAAAAGCAGCATCGCTGACCCCATAACCTCAGCCATGCAGAACACAGTGCCATCCACAGCCTCAGAAACAACTCTGACATCATAAACAAAAAGGCTGACAAAGGAGGTGCTGTCGTCATCATGAATAGGTCGGAGTATGAACAAGAGGCTACTAGGCAGCTCTCCAACACCACTTTCTACAAGCCATTACCCTCTGATCCCACTGAGAGTTACCAAAAGAAACTACAGCATTTGCTCAAGAAACTCCCTGAAAAAGCACAAGAACAAATCCGCACAGACACACCCCTGGAGCCCCGACCTGGGGTATTCTATCTGCTACCCAAGATCCATAAACCTGGAAATCCTGGACGCCCCATCATCTCAGGCATTGGCACCCTGACAGCAGGATTGTCTGGCTATGTAGACTCCCTCCTCAGGCCCTTCGTTACCAGCACTCCCAGCAATCTTCGAGACACCACCGATTTCCTGAGGAAACTACAGTCCATTGGTGATCTTCCTAAAAACACCATCCTAGCCACTATGGATGTAGAAGCCCTCTACACCAACATTCCACACAAAGATGGACTACAAGCCGTCAGGAACAGTATCCCCGATACTGTCACGGCTAACCTGGTGGCAGAACTTTGTGACTTTGTCCTGACCCATAACTATTTCACATTTGGTGACAATGTATACCTTCAAATCAGCGGCACTGCGATGGGTACCCACATGGCCCCACAGTATGCCAACATTTTTATGGCTGACTTAGAACAACGCTTCCTCAGCTCTCGTCCCCTAATGCCCCTACTCTACTTGCGCTACATTGATGACATCTTCATCATCTGGACCCATGGAAAAGAAGCTCTTGAGGAATTCCACCATGATTTCAACAATTTCCATCCCACCATCAACCTCAGCCTGGACCAGTCCACACAAGAGATCCACTTCCTGGACACTACGGTGCTAATAAGCGATGGTCACATAAACACCACCCTATATCGGAAACCTACTGACCGCTATTCCTACCTACATGCCTCTAGCTTTCATCCAGATCATACCACTCGATCCATTGTCTACAGCCAAGCGCTACGATATAACCGCATTTGCTCCAACCCCTCAGACAGAGACAAACACCTACAAGATCTCTATCATGCATTCCTACAACTACAATACCCACCTGCTGAAGTGAAGAAACAGATTGACAGAGCCAGAAGAGTACCCAGAAGTCACCTACTACAGGACAGGCCCAACAAAGAAAACAACAGAACGCCACTAGCCATCACCTTCAGCCCCCAACTAAAACCTCTCCAACGCATCATCAAGGATCTACAACCTATCCTGAAGGACGAGCCATCACTCTCTCAGATCTTGGGAGATAGACCAGTCCTTGCTTACAGACAGCCCCCCAATCTGAAGCAAATACTCACCAGCAACCACACACCACACAACAGAACCACTAACCCAGGAACCTATCCTTGCAACAAAGCCCGTTGCCAACTCTGTCCACATATCTATTCAGGGGATACCATCATAGGGCCTAATCACATCAGCCACACTATCAGAGGCTCGTTCACCTGCGCATCTACCAATGTGATATATGCCATCATGTGCCAGCAATGCCCCTCTGCCATGTACATTGGCCAAACTGGACAGTCTCTACGTAAAAGAATGAATGGACACAAATCAGACGTCAAGAATTATAACATTCAAAAACCAGTTGGAGAACACTTCAATCTCTCTGGTCACTCGATCACAGACCTAAGAGTGGCTATACTTCAACAAAAAAGCTTCAAAAACAGACTCCAACGAGAGACTGCTGAATTGGAATTAATTTGCAAACTGGATACAATTAACTTAGGCTTGAATAGAGACTGGGAATGGATGAGTCATTACACAAAGTAAAACTATTTCCCCATGGTATTTCTCCCCCCCACCCCACCCCCCACTGTTCCTCTGATATTCTTGTTAACTGCTGGAATTAGCCTACCTGCTTGTCACCATGGAAGGTTTTCCTCCTTTCCCCCCCTGCTGTGGGTGATGGCTTATCTTAAGTGATCACTCTCCTTACAGTGTGTATGATAAACCCATTGTTTCATGTTCTCTGTGTGTGTGTATATAAATCTCTCCTCTGTTTTTTCCACCAAATGCATCCGATGAAGTGAGCTGTAGCTCACGAAAGCTTATGCTCTAATAAATTTGTTAGTCTCTAAGGTGCCACAAGTACTCCTTTTCTTTTTGCGAATACAGACTAACACGGCTGCTACTCTGAAACCTCTCCTTACAGTGTGTATGATAAACCCATTGTTTCATGTTCTCTGTGTGTGTATATAAATCTCTCCTCTGTTTTTTCCACCAAATGCATCCGATGAAGTGAGCTGTAGCTCACGAAAGCTTATGCTCTAATAAATTTGTTAGTCTCTAAGGTGCCACAAGTACTCCTTTTCTTTTTGCTATTTATAAAGGATTTCTGAGATACCATTTGATTAATATAATGTATTCTAAAGGTATGTCCCATAATAACTTTTGCTATTCCCATCTGTTTCACTATGTAAGCAACAGCAATGTTTTTAATATTTAAAGAAAAATACTATTTATAAATCCAGAAAATAGATTCTAAAAATATAATAATCATTATGTAATAAGTAAACATATAAAATTTACCAATAATTACTCAAATAAATTACATACTCAAATAAATTATTCAAAGTAAGATAACCTTTTATTATTACATTTAAAATAAATGTATTATTATGCAAAATGTTTTTGATGGGGTGAAAAGGGAGAGGATTCTCTCCTGCCTGAAGTATATCACAAGAATCTCTCATTACTGAAGACTACTTTACATAATTATTTAATCAATATACATCCATACATGGAGATATAGATACTGCTCCTAAAACCAATTAAACTTGATTTTAAGAGGGTTTTTGGAAGCAATGTAATGAATGAAAATAATTCTCAGTGAAGTTCATACCTAGTGACAGTGTTATGATATAATGTGCAAATCATTTAGGTATAAAAGAAGAAACAAATGTGGAGGAAGCAAGCTGTATAGAATGAAGGTGCAATAATCATTCGAGTGCTGATACCTGAGGTAAAAGTCCCAGCCTCATTGAAGGAAAAAATAAAAATTCCCATTGACTTCTCTGGGGCCAGGATTTCACTCCTGATCTTTTTCACGATTTTTTCCCCTGAAAATAGCCAGGAAAATAGAGAGAGAAAAACTGCTATGGATTTAGCAAGGGCATACAACATGAATAGCTGTAACTTACTGTAGATGAAAGCCCTGAATGTACAGGTAAGGATAAAGAAGCCTCGCTAGTTCAAGCTTGTCACCTCCTCCTGTGACTGGTTTTAAAATGGGATAATATTCATGAAGTTTCCCTTAATTATCAGTGTTTTTATACCAAGCCTCAGCAGCATCCATTCAAATATCAGTCTGCTTCATAGAGTTGAAGGCCAGAAGAGACCGTCTGACTTCCTGTATAACACCAGCCATTAAATTTCACTCATATACCTCTATATAAAGCCCAAAGATTTCAGTTGGACCAAACATTTCATTCCACAGAAAATTGAACTATGTGGTACAAGGAGAGAACAGGAGAGACTAAGGATATGTCTACACTTCAATTAAAAACCTGCAGCAGGCCTGTGCCACCTGACTTGGGCTAACGGTCTGTTTAATTGTGATTTAACTGTTCAGGCTCAGGTTCAAGCCCCGGCTACAGGACCCTGTGAGATGAAAGGGTTATAGCTCGAGCCTGAACATGTACAGGGCAAGTAAACAGCCCCCTTAGCCCAAGCACTGAGAGCTATAGTAGATTGGCACAGGCCAGCTATGGGCACCCAAAGGCACCAATGATGCCCGAGGCCCCTGCAATGGCAGAGAAGTTATGAGGTGAGATCTGCTGAGATAATCCCAGCAGGCTATACATGAACCATGCAACAGATGAAAGCAGGGCCAGCTCTACCGTTTTTGCTGCCCCAAGCAGTGAAAAAAACTGTCGCCGCCGAATTGCTGCCATGGATGGCAGGAGAGAGAAAGAGAGAGAGAAA
The DNA here is from genome assembly GCF_009764565.3 of Dermochelys coriacea. NCBI lineage: Eukaryota > Metazoa > Chordata > Testudines > Dermochelyidae > Dermochelys > Dermochelys coriacea. The sequence continues at coordinate 30,222,013 of NC_050069.1, read as the reverse complement.
CTGCTGCTGAATTGCCACCGCCACAGGCAGAAGAGAGAAGCTGCTGCCAAATTGCTGCTGCTACCAGTGGAACGGACAAGCTGCCGCCGAATTGCTGCCACCACAGAAACTCTGCCGTCCCTTTCCGTCTGCTGCCCCAAGCACCTGCTTGGAATGCTGGAGCCGACCCTGGATGAAAGTAAAAAACCCCAAGGTCCCTATTAATCTGACCTGGTGAAAGATTCCTTCCCAATTCCAAATCTGGCAATCAGCATGACCTGGAGTTTCAGAGTAGCAGCCGTGTTAGTCTGTATTCGCAAAAAGAAAAGGAGTACTTGTGGCACCTTAGAGACTAACAAATTTATTAGAGCATAAGCTTTCGTGAGCTACAGCTCACTTCATCGGATGACCTGGAGTGCATGAGCAAGACCGCTTGACAGGCATCTAGAAGGGATTGTCAATACTACCTCAGAGCATTGGTCCACCCCATCCAGTGTCCTGTCTCCAACTGTGGCCAATCTCTGATGCTTCAGAGAAAGACAAAAAACACCAAACAAACAAACTCGATCTAGTTAATTCAGGGAGAGCGGGGGGAGTTATCTTTGAAAACTCCTGGCAATCGGGGGAAGTCCTGGACAATTAGAAAAAGGCAAATATAGTGCCCATCTTTAAAAAAGGGAAGAAGGAGAATCTGGGGAATGACAGCCTTGTCAGCCTCATGTCAGGTCCTGGAAAAATCATGGAGCAGGTCCTCAAGGAATCCATTTTGAAGCACTTGGAGGAGAGGAAGGTGATTAGGAAGAGTCAACATGGATTCACCAAGGGCAAGTCATGCCTGACCAACCTGATTGCCTTCTGTGATGAGATAACTGGCTCTATGGACATGGGGGAAGTGGTGGATGTTATATATCTTGAAATTAGAAAAGCTTTTCATATGTCTCCTACAGTATTCTTGCCAACAAGTTAAAAAAAGTATGGATTGGATGAATGGACTATAAGGTGGATAGAAATTTGGCTAGACTGTCTGGCTCAATGGTAGTGATCAACGGTTTTATGTCTAGTTGGCAGCCGGTATCAAACGGAGTGCCCCAGGAGTCAGTCCTTGGGCCGGTTTTGTTCAACAGCTTCATTAATGATCTGGATAAGGGATGGATTGTACCTTCAGCAAGTTCGCAGTGACACTAAGTTGGGGGGAGAGATATCTACACCGAAGGGTAGGGTCAAGAATGATCTAGACAAATTGGAGGATTGGGCCAAAATAAATCTGATGAGGTTCAACAAGCACAAGTGCAGAGTCCTGCACTTAGGAAGGAAGAATTTCATGACTGCCACAGGCTGGGAACCAACTGGCTAGGCAGAAGTTCTGCAGAAAAGGACCTGGGGATTACAGTGGACAAGAAGTTGGATATAAGTCAACAGTGTGCCCTTGTTGCCAAGAAGGCTAACGGCATATTGGGCTGCATTAGTAGGAGCACTGTCAGCAGATCGAGGGAAGTGATTCTTCCCCTCTATTGGGCACTGGTGAGGCCACATCTGGAGTATTGTGTCCAGTTTGGGCCCTCCACTACAAAAAGGATGTGGAAAAATTGGAGATAGTCCAGAAGAGGGCAACAAAAATGATTAGAGGGCTGGGTCACAGGGCTTATGAGAGAGGCTGAGGGAACTGGGTTTATATAGTCTGCAGAAGAGACGAAAGACGGGGGATTTGATAGCAGCCTTCAACTACCTGAAAGGGGATTCCAAAGAGGATGGAGCTAGGCTGTTCTCAATGGTGACAGATGACAGAACAATAAGCAATGGTCTCAAGTTGCAATCGGGGAGGTCTAGGTTGGATATTAGAAAAAACTCTTTTACTAGGAGGGCCGTGAAGCACTGGAATGGGTTATCTAGGGAGGTGGTGGAATCTACATCTTTAAAGGTTTTTAAGGTCTGGCTTGACAAAGCCCTGGCTGGGAAGATTTAGTTAGGATTGGTCCTGTTTTGAGTAGGGGGTTGGACTAGGTCTTTTCCAACCCTAATCTATTATGATTCTATAATGCAAGCAATTCTGTTTTCCTCATGGTCCATGCAGGAAGAAGGAACCCACAGTTTTGGACCCAACATCAGAAGGGACCACCACAACCTCCCAGCCCAACTGCTCCCCCGCATATAGTCTGCAGAATTTCTCCCTGAAACTAGATCTAATTTCATCTTTAACAGAATCCAAGTGATGGTGAGTCCACAATTTACCCTGGTAAACTGGTCCAATGCTTAAATACTCTCACTTCTAGGAAATTGCATGCGACTTCAGGGTTTAATTTGTCTAAATTCAGCTTCCAGTCTTTGGATTTTGTTATGCCCTGTTATCCTTCCTCTGCTCTCAGCCTCATCAGATAGCTTTTCCATGTACCTATACATAATAATCAAGTAACTTCTCAAACTTCTCTCTGATAGGCTAACTAACTTGAGTTCCTTCAGCCTTAGGGCTTATCTACACTTAAGGCATTGCAGCAACACAGCTGCATTGGTGCAGTTACACCACTACAGCACTCAGACGTTACCATTGTCAATGGGAGAGCTTCTCCCATCAACATAGGTACTCCACCTCTGAGAGAGGTAGTAGCTATGTTGACAGGAGAAACCCCCCCATCAGCATAGCGCTGTCTACACCAGGAGTTTGGTCGGTATAACTGTCACTCAGGAGGGTGGATTTTCCATACCCCTGAATGACAGTTATACCAATATAAATCTGTAGCGTAGACAAAGCCTTATACCCTAATGCTCGTTTTCCAGCCCCTGAATCATTTTTATGATTCTCCCTAGAATAAATTCGAGTATTTCCACATTCTTCTTGAAGTGAATACACCAGAACTAGACATTATATTCTAACAGAAGTCTTACCAGTGCTATATACAAAGACAAGATCACTTTCCTACCTCTTCTTCATATTATCCTTTTATTATACATCTAAAGATCTCATTAGCCTTTTTGCCACAGCATTGCATTGAGAGCTCATGTTGCAGCAATTATATATGATGACCTTTCCCAGGACTTTTCTTTCCAAGACAGAGTCTCCCATTCTGTAAATAAAACCTGCATACTTGGCTCGCCGATGTATTACCTTGATTTTTGATATATTAAAATGCATTTTGTTGGATTGTGTCCATTAACCAAGCAATTCAGATCTCTCTGTAACAATACCTGTCCTCATTATTTACTGCCCCACCAATCTTTATGTCATCTGCAACCTTTACCAGCAAAGATTTTATAACATCTAGAACACTGATAGAAATATTAAATAGAGTTGGACAAAGAACCAGTTCCTCAGGGCTCTTGTTCATTAAGATCTCCTTGTTATCAATTACATTCTGAGATTTGTGTGTGAGCCAATTTTTAATTTATCTAATATGTGGCTGTTAATACCTAGGCATACCATTTCAAATCAACAATTCTAGAGGGGGAAGAGGTTCTTTAAATCATCATCAGATATAGGACAAAGATTTTATTCCTAGTTCAAAGCCAGCGGTTGAATTGGGCTGGTTTACTGTGCCTCAGTAAAGTGGTCATTTTTCTGGGATGTTGCCTTCTTGCACTCCAGAAGAAAGACTGATGACTTAGTTTGTAAAGAAAAGCTTCAAAATGTGTAAAGCAATGCAGTGATGTCTGCCCCAGTCTGTAGACAGTCTGGAACTAATTCTCTGAGAGAGGTATAAACTGCCCCCTATCCATCTAGAAGTAGAGCTATTCTAAAGATAATAGCAAATTAAATGTTGACTATTTCATTGATGATCATATCATGCAAGAAGGTGGAGGGAAGGTTGTATTACAAAGAGCTGAACAATCGACTGTGAATGGCATCTCTTTTGGATTGCATGTAATCAGTGCTAGTACAATATATACTTCCCATCAGCCTGACCACTCAGTAATGCTTTTTTAGTAAGTACATACAAATACATAATGACTTTTTAAAATTAAATAAATACATTACAGAGTAGGAGCCAAGTTTACTCATAGAAACTCTGAATTATGTCAGTGGGAGTTTGAATAAGAAAATATAAAAACTGAGATCTGGGTTGATAAATCTGTGGAAGAAGAAAACACTACGAGGTTCTGTCGGTAGAATTTTCCCCACATTTTTGTCTGGGGGACAGGGTTTTTCTTCATCTCCTGTATAATAGCCTGAAATCCACTCCCAAATCTCCTGGTTCCTCTGAGATTTCTAGAGCACCCACATGAAATTTCAAATCCCTTCTCCCCCTTAGGTGGAGGAGAGACTTAAATCAGGGGTCTCCCACATCCCAGCTGAGTACCCTAACCACTGGACTAAAAGTTTTGAGGGAGGTCCTCCTGCCAACCCCATGGATTCTTGTTAAAACTTCATAGGCACCCTAACTCTAAAGTGGGTTCCTAGCTGAAAAATCAAACAGAGATAGTCATTTCCCTGCAGCTTGAACTTAGGCGCCTATCTCTGTGAGACGGATTGGATTTAACACACCCCTCCTTTGGTCATCTTCTCCATTGGCTAGTTTAGGTGGCTCCCAGCCTCGTCTTCTGGCTTCAGTGAATCACATTCAAAGGTGCCTACCTCACCTCATTCATTATATAATAGCCTAACTTAGGCTTTGTGAATAACAGTGATTTTCCAAGCACCTAAAACATAGGAGTTGTGATGGTGAGCATCACAACACCTAAATCCTTTTGAGCATTCAGCTCCTACTCCCTAAAGTGACTATGTAAAATGATGCCTTCTTATTTGATAAGCAAAAAGTGAGGGGAGGGAATATTTAAAAAAAAATTGTAGGTTTTCTCAGTTTTTATTTAAATTGAAAAATTTTGAGCAGCTCTACTCAATATTGGGTATTCAGTATCATAGTTTAGGGAGTAATTTTTATTTCTGTTTTCTCTCCTTAGCACTACAGAGCCAATACAGGTAAGAAAATTAGGTGTATTTTCTTCTTTTCAATCACATGGTTTACTAAGCTCCAAATACAGATTCAATCAGTTATACCTGTACAAAGTAATAAGGATACATAGTGTGACTGAGAAAATAATCTGAAGACAGTATGATTGCATACGTGTAAATAAGAATGTGGGTTGTCCTGAAGAACCTTTGGTAGTTTTAACAATGAATAAAAATAACTGAAACTCTAGATTTTAAGTTTATATTTAGATCTACCAGCTCAACCTTTAGATCATAAGTCCAGCTTGTGTCTTCACAATTTCAGTTGCATGTATGAAAGTCAAACATCCTGAAAATTGTACAAATGAAGATTGAGGTGAATAGCCCCATTGAAGTCTATGGAAGTTTTGTCATTTAGTTCACTAAGGCAATGATTTCATTCCAGATCTATATACTCACATCACACACAAATTAATTAAGAAAAACCTGTAGTCACACAAGAACAGTAACTTCCCCCGCTCCAAAAAAACCACCACAACCCAACAGAAAATCAAAAAGCAACAACCAAGCTATTTTATATACAAATGCAACAAGCAATTTTATATACAAATGCACAAAGCCTTGGAAACAAGCAGGGAGAACTGGAGGTCCTGGTGATGTCAAGGAATTATGACGTGATTGGAATAACAGAGACTTGGTGGGATAACTCACATGACTGGAGTACAGTCATGGATGGTTATAAACTGTTCAGGAAGGACAGGCAGGGCAGAAAAGGTGGGGGAGTAGCACTGTATGTAAGGGAGCAGTATGACTGCTCAGAGCTCCGGTATGAAACTGTGGAAAAACCTGAGTGTCTCTGGATTAAGTTTAGAAGTGTGTGCAACAAAAGTGATGTCATGGTGGGAGTCTGCTATAGACCACCGGACCAGGGGGATGAGGTGGATGAGGCTTTCTTCCGGCAACTCACGGAAGCTACTAGATCGCATGCCCTGATTCTCATGGGTGACTTTAACTTTCCTGATATCTGCTGGGAGAGCAATACAGCGGTGCATAGACAATCCAGGAAGTTTTTGGAAAGCGTAGGGGACAATTTCCTGGTGCAAGTGCTAGGGGATCCAACTAGGGGGAGCGCTTTTCTTGACCTGCTGCTCACAAACCGGGTAGAATTAGTGGGGGAAGCAAAAGTGGATGGGAATCTGGGAGGCAGTGACCATGAGTTGGTTGAGTTCAGGATCCTGACGCAGGGAAGAAAGGTAAGCAGCAGGATACGGACCCTGGACTTCAGGAAAGCAGACTTTGACTCCCTCAGGGAACAGATGGCCAGGATCCCCTGGGGGACTAACATGAAAGGGAAGGGAGTCCAGGAGAGCTGGCTGTATTTCAAGGAATCCCTGTTGAGGTTACAGGGACAAACCATCCCGATGAGTCGAAAGAATAGTAAATATGGCAGGCGACCAGCTTGGCTTAATGGTGAAATCCTAGCGGATCTTAAACATAAAAAAGAAGCTTACAAGAAGTGGAAGGTTGGACATATGACCAGGGAAGAGTATAAAAATATTGCTCGGGCATGTAGGAAAGATATCAGGAGGGCCAAATCGCACCTGGAGCTGCAGCTAGCAAGAGATGTCAAGAGTAACAAGAAGGGTTTCTTCAGGTATGTTGGCAACAAGAAGAAAGCCAAGGAAAGTGTGGGCCCCTTACTGAATGAGGGAGGCAAGCTAGTGACAGAGGATGTGGAAAAAGCTAATGTACTCAATGCTTTTTTTGCCTCTGTTTTCACTAACAAGGTCAGCTCCCAGACTGCTGTGCTGGGCAACACAAAATGGGGAAGAGATGGCCAGCCCTCTGTAGAGATAGAGGTGGTTAGGGACTATTTAGAAAAGCTGGACGTGCACAAGTCCATGGGGCCGGACGAATTGCATCCGAGAGTGCTGAAGGAATTGGCGGCTGTGATTGCAGAGCCCTTGGCCATTATCTTTGAAAACTCGTGGCGAACGGGGGAAGTCCCGGATGACTGGAAAAAGGCTAATGTAGTGCCCATCTTTAAAAAAGGGAAGAAGGAGGATCCTGGGAACTACAGGCCGGTCAGCCTCACCTCAGTCCCTGGAAAAATCATGGAGCAGGTCCTCAAAGAATCAATCCTGAAGCACTTAGAGGAGAGGAAAGTGATCAGGAACAGTCAGCATGGATTCACCAAGGGAAGGTCATGCCTGACTAATCTAATCGCCTTTTATGATGAGATTACTGGTTCTGTGGATGAAGGGAAAGCAGTGGATGTATTGTTTCTTGACTTTAGCAAAGCTTTTGACACGGTCTCCCACAGCATTCTTGTCAGCAAGTTAAGGAAGTATGGGCTGGATGAATGCACTATAAGGTGGGTAGAAAGCTGGCTAGATTGTCGGGCTCAACGGGTAGTGATCAATGGCTCCATGTCTAGTTGGCAGCCGGTGTCAAGTGGAGTGCCCCAGGGGTCGGTCCTGGGGCCCGTTTTGTTCAATATCTTCATAAATGATCTGGAGGATGGTGTGGATTGCACTCTCAGCAAATTTGCGGATGATACTAAACTGGGAGGAGTGGTAGATACGCTGGAGGGGAGGGATAGGATACAGAAGGACCTAGACAAATTGGAGGATTGGGCCAAAAGAAATCTAATGAGGTTCAATAAGGATAAGTGCAGGGTCCTGCACTTAGGATGGAAGAATCCAATGCACCGCTACAGACTAGGGACCGAATGGCTCGGCAGCAGTTCTGCGGAAAAGGACCTAGGGGTGACAGTGGACGAGAAGCTGGATATGAGTCAGCAGTGTGCCCTTGTTGCCAAGAAGGCCAATGGCATTTTGGGATGTATAAGTAGGGGCATAGCGAGCAGATCGAGGGACGTGATCGTTCCCCTCTATTCGACACTGGTGAGGCCTCATCTGGAGTACTGTGTCCAGTTTTGGGCCCCACACTACAGGAAGGATGTGGATAATTTGGAAAGAGTACAACGAAGGGCAACGAAAATGATTAGGGGTCTAGAGCACATGACTTATGAGGAGAGGCTGAGGGAGCTGGGATTGTTTAGTCTGCAGAAGAGAAGAATGAGGGGGGATTTGATAGCTGCTTTCAACTACCTGAAAGGGGGTTTCAAAGAGGATGGCTCTAGACTGTTCTCAATGGTAGCAGATGACAGAACGAGGAGTAATGGTCTCAAGTTGCAATGGGGGAGGTTTAGATTGGATATTAGGAAAAACTTTTTCACTAAGAGGGTGGTGAAACACTGGAATGCGTTACCTAGGGAGGTGGTAGAATCTCCTTCCTTAGAGGTTTTTAAGGTCAGGCTTGACAAAGCCCTGGCTGGGATGATTTAACTGGGACTTGGTCCTGCTTTGAGCAGGGGGTTGGACTAGATGACCTTCTGGGGTCCCTTCCAACCCTGATATTCTATGATTCTATGAACCCCCTACCACATGGAAAAGGCATGAAATAAGATCCTTACGTTGTAAGCTGTCTTTGGAAGGGACTTCTTTGCTACCAGTCTGTACAGTACCTACCACAATGAAGATTTGATCCAAAACTAGGATTACTAGACTTTACCAAAATACAAATAATTATAAACAATGATTATTTGTATTTTTCTAAAACTTTTTTCTTTTGTACAGATTATTTCTGATTTCTCGCCTAATGTCACAAATGGCTATTTGGCAGTGACATTTTAGACAAGTAACTCTGAGTAAGGCAATCAAGGATAGTCGTCTCACCAAGTGGAAAGTAATTTGAGAGATGGATCTAGTGTTATGCCTTCATCATACCAATTCATTCTGGATAAACATATACAAATCTTTCAGTATTATAGAAAGAAGTACTGAAGAGTCTTCTGCCTTTAGTGCATAGAAAGAGCTGCTATTGATTATAATACAGGAGAATGGAGTTAAAGATCCCTGCACTTTTTTGGAGAGAAACAAAGTAATAAAAAATAGCGTCATGATAATGAAAAGGTACCCTTACAAATGTTCTAATTTTACCTTAATTAGAAAGGATAAGAATATGTTGTACGCTTTACACTAGAGTTTATGATGAATTAGTATGTTTGGTACGAAGAATAGTGCAAATACTAAGATAATGTTTGCTAATTACTAAGAAGATATTAAGGGTGACTATTAAGGGTAATATTTGTAGAGTACTCCCATATTATTAGAGGGAAGTTGTCATAGATGTGCACAGCATCACCCCAATCTTGCAAAGACAAGCACATGCTGTGACCCAGGGAGCCCCTCAGTGCCAATGGGCAGAGGACACACCATACCATAACTCACATCAGGCCTGACATACTCATTCCCCCAACTCACTCATAATCTGTAACTACAATGTGTCATGTAAACTGGTAACATGCATGGCATTAATATTATTGAGTGATGCATGGGCGCTGTATATAGAATCATAGATGTGTGCTGGAAATATCTTTCCATGTTTGACAAGCAGTGCATAATTCCAGCCTGTCCCAAACAAAGGAATGTTGTTTCACCTGCTTGACTGTGTCCCAAATTTAAACTGAGCAAGGTGAGGCCAGAAACAATGAAAATATATTTACATATAAAGTAAACAAAGCCATCCAACTAGCAAATGGGGTAGATGACTACTTAATCGTGGCAGGGGATGGAAGCTGTACCCCCAGGAAGCCTTCCTGACTCTTGAAAGAGAGGCAATGGACTGTGGAAAACAAACCAAAGCAGAAAGCCATTTTGGCATCCACTACATGAGGGACAAAAGAGGTTATGGCTCCTGAAATATGAGACAGGTGAATCCTTCAACCAAGGGGGGGGGTCTAAGTCTCTGGGAACTGACTACAGGAGAGAAACCTTCCTAGACAAAGATTGTAACTTGCTGAAGTTAAACTTTAGTCACTAGGAAGCATGTTTTGTTTGTAACCTTTCATATCTTTCACTCTTACTTGAAATCATTGCATCTTATTTTCTTTGTCAATACACTTATTCTTGTTTTATTACAAAACCACACAGTGCTGTCATAATGAAGTGATGTGTGAATCTTCAGCTAACCTAACAGGCAGATGTGTGCCCTGTCTCTTTGGAAGCAGTGAACTCAACTTCTGTGAATGTCCAGTGAGAGGGACTGTATTTAGAAACATCTGCTGGAAATGGCCCACCTTGATTATCACTACAAAAGGTTTTCTTTCCCCCCGAGCCCCCCGCTCTCCTGCTGGTAATAGCTCATCTTAAGTGATCACTCCTTACTGTGTGTATGGTACAGCCATTGTTTCATGTTCTCTGTGTATATAAATCTCCCCACTGTATTTTCCACTGAATGCATCCGATGAAGTGAGCTGTAGCTCACGAAAGCTTATGCTCAAATAAATTTGTTAGTCTCTAAGGTGCCACAAGTACTCCTTTCTTTTTACAAATACAGACTAACACAGCTGCTACTCAGAAACATCTCTGGGGAACTTGGGAATAGAAACTCACTGATTGAGACCTGCAAGGCAAGGTTTGGACTGGCAGCGTCCTGAACAGTTTGCTGGCAAGACACACAAGCTGGTGTGTTGGGGATCTGATACATAGCTCAGGAGCAGCAGAGCACTAACACAGTGGTTGGGATGATCTGAGCAAGATGTGTTTCATGCTTAATTATAAGCATGTGATTTGTCCCATTGAGTTCAATGGAACTGCTTATCTGGGAGGTCTTTGGGAATTGCTTAGGATCATTGACTAATACAGAATAAAATTAGTAATAATAAGAATTATATAGACCTGAACCCTAGAAGGGTAAATGCTAATTTAACATATTACATATATTTAAAGAAATGCAACCAGCTACAGAACTGGATTTTAATGCACAGGCAAATTTAATATCTAGAGTACTATATATATATATATATATATATATATATATATATATATATATATATATACATATATACATATACATATACATATATATATACACACACACACCCACATCCACACACATATATATACTAATATTATTGCTATGTATGTTATCTTTTGCTAATTTAAGATAGTCATTTCTATGTCAAAAATGCCTTATAGCTTAGGTAAAAACATATTACTATTAGAAAGAATATACTTTCCATCTGCAGAATCTCACATCCAAAGATTTCTAACAGTTTTACAAATATTAATTGCTTCAGCTTCACAATACCCCTGTGAAGTAGATGATGAAGGATGATTGCCCTCATTTTACAGAAGGGTAAACTGAAGTATAATGGCAAGGTGCCCTTGCCCAAGCCACACTGTAAATCAATGGCAAAACCAGGAAAATAACCCAAAATTTCTGAGTTCAGTCTGTTGCTTTACTCACTAGATCATGGTTTCTCAACCCATGGGTCAGGACCCAAAATTGGATTGCCAGAATGTTTCAAAAGGTCATGTAGCACCAGGACCAAATGACCCTTTGAAACATTCTGGCAACCCAATTTTGGATGGGTTGAGCAGGGCAGCCACCCGGGAACAGTGCCGGGTGGGATGGGAAAATGGGGGAGAATGATGAAAAAAAACACTAGGGGATAGAGCCCTGCAGCAGACATGATATTGCCACCCTTATTTCTGTGCTGCTGCTAGCGGTGGAGCTGCCTTCAGAGCTGGGCAGCCAGAGAGCAGCGCAGCTGGAGAGCAGCAGTTGCTGTCCAGGGCATTCATATTGTTTGCAGCACGGGAGGATTATTTTTTTAAATCCCGCTCCTGTCCCACTCCACAATACCCACTGCCACTTGCTCCCACATTGTTTGTTGAAATTTTATCCCGCTCACTTAGGTCCTGACCCTGCAAATACTACCCATGAGCTTATCTTTATGCACATGGTTAGTCCCAATGACTCAGTGTGATACTCACATGAGTAAAGAAACTTGTGAACATAAGTAATTGCAGGATCAGGTCTTCAAGTTATTTCTGTCTCTCATTTTCACAAACTACCTATGAAAGATAAAGAGGACAAGCAAAGCTAGGGATTTAATGCTAGGACTGTCTCATCCTCCTCATTACCTTTCAAATAAGTCTTTTTTATATATATATTTTAAAAGTAAAGAAAGAAGTTATTTTCATTTCTAACTTGGACACAGTCTTCACGTGTGATCATTGATACTCTGCCTCATTTGCCTATAATGTTAAATGGTGATAATTATACTTCCTTATTTCCTAGTTGTGTTTGAAGGATAATTCCATTTTAGAGGCACTCAGACACATGCCAAAGGTTGCCGATCCCTGACTTATAAATGCACACCAATTTTTTCCCCTTCCACTGAAATTAATTGGAAAAATAAAATATGACATATTAGGTAACTTCTATTTTATGCCTCTCACTGAATACTAATGACACCACCTCATTAGATAATGATTATATCATCATTTAATGTATAATAGCTGTCTTTTCTTACTGCTGATAATGCAAATCTTTTTTCTTCCAGTTTTCTGCAGTGTAACAATAATTATTAATGCTGTACCTAATTCTTACACTGCACTCTTCAGCAACAGATCTCAAAGCACTTTACAAAGGAGAGAAGCATCATTTCCATTTTACAAATGGGGAAATTGTTGCACAAGGAGATAAACTGACATGCCTAACTTCACCAGTGGCAGAGTGGGGAATAGAACCCACCTCTCCTAAATCTCAGTCAAGTGCTCTGCTAGCTTATGCTGCCTACTAATAGTGATAATCCAGCACATTTTCAGGAAAAGTAATAAGCTGTTTTATTTTACAATACCATCCACATTAGCAAACATCTCTAGCAGAAATCCCAGATAAACTTCTGCCAGAAGTACGAGGAAAAAATATTCCTTAACTTGAGGTACTGTAACAAATCCTGCATTTAAGTATCTCAATATTTATGCCTACTTTTATGTTGACACTCATGTTTTTATGGAGACATTAAGCCTTTCTATCATCTTTCCTTTAAGAATTTCCACTGAAATATACCTCAAAATGATAGTGCAGCCATCAGAATTACTTCATTTTTGATGCTGTGATATCATATCTGTTTCACCTTCCCAAGGTGTTACTGAAAAATGTTATCATTTGGCATTACACTCATGTATAACAAATTTGTAACCAAGCCAGAAACAGCAGATGTAGTTATTTTACAGCTGTCGCTCTCCAGTCTTGTTTAAGTTTATCATTGCCAATGTTTAAAAAAAAAAAGCAGCAATGACTCTTTTGTGGTTGTTGCTTTAAAGTGAATACAAAATATGGAGGTTTTGAGGTGTGAAATAGGAATCTCCCATTGTCCTCACGTTCCCAGCCATTTAATCAATTATCCATTTAGCAATCTCATTACAAAAAAAAATTATTTTCAGGTTTTAAGCCATTAGTGTGCACATCACACTTCAGTTAAACTATTTTAATGTAGACCACTTTCAAAAGTTTCTCTGCAATTTATTGTGGCTTCCTGACTTTAGAAATTTGTAGTGCATAACAGTAGGAAATTTCAAGGGTACTAGTCACATCCATCTTTAAATTCTTGAAGATAATGATTTTGGTAGGCTGATTTTAAATAAAATTGTCTTCTTATGCTTGAAGAGTTCAATTTCACTGCCAATAGCATCATTATGTTTACCTTGCTGATGGGATTGCAATTTTCTTGGTTTTGCATTAATAAGATTTTTCACCACATGGTATGCTCTGCAGCTTCAATTTGTCATCATGCCTCTAAATAATCTTAAATTACAAATAATCAGTAAGTAGAGGCTCTAACACAGAATTTGGGTATACACTTCACTGCTTATTTTTGGCCAGGAAAAGTGCAACTCTTCTTTTCTACTGCAGATTTTTAAAATTATTGTTCTCCTCTCTGTTATTGCATTTATTTTCTTTTATTCTTACTTGGAGACAGAGCCAAGGGTTATCTTCATATTGGAGACATCTGAGCCCAGACTTCCTTATCTCCTTCAAGAAAAGGAGTACTTGTGTCACCTTAGAGACTAACAAATTTATTAGAGCATAAGCTTTCGTGAGCTACAGCTCACTTCATTGGATGCATTTGGTGGAAAAAACAGAGGGGAGATTGATATACACACACAGTGAACATGAAACAATGGGTTTATCATACACACGGTAAGGAGAGTGATCACTTAAGATAAGCCATCACCAGCAGCAGGGGGGGGAAGGAGGAAAACCTTTCATGGTGACAAGCAAGGTAGGCTATTTCCAGCAGTTAACAAGAATATCTGAGGAACAGTGGGGGGTGGGGTGGGGTGGGGTGGAGAAATACCATGGGGAAATAGTTTTACTTTGTGTAATGACTCATCCATTCCCAGTCTCTATTCAAGCCTAAGTTAATTATATCCAGTTTGAAAATTAATTCCAATTCAGCAGTCTCTCGTTGGAGTCTGTTTTTTAAGCTTTTGTGTTGAAGGAAGATCACAGTCCATTGGTGATCTTCCTAAAAACACCATCCTAGCCACTATGGATGTAGAAGCCCTCTACACCAACATTCCGCACAAAGATGGGCTACAAGCCATCATGAACAGTATCCCCGATAATGTCACGGCTAACCTGGTGGCTGAACTTTGTGACTTTGTCCTCACCCATAACTATTTCACATTTGGGGACAATGTATACCTTCAAGTCAGCGGCACTGCGATGGGTACCCGCATGGCCCCACAGTATGCCAACATTTTTATGGCTGACTTAGAACAACGCTTGCTCAGCTCTCGTCTCCTAATGCCCCTACTCTACTTGCGCTACATTGATGACATCTTCATCATCTGGACCCATGGAAAAGAAGCCCTTGAGGAACTCCACCGTGATTTCAACAATTTCCATCCCACCATCAACCTCAGCCTGGACCAGTCCACATAAGAGATCCACTTCCTGGACACTACGGTGCTAATAAGCGATGGTCACATAAACACCACCCTATATCGGAAACCTACTGACCGCTATTCCTACCTACATGCCTCTAGCTTTCATCCAGATCATACCACACGATCCATTGTCTACAGCCAAGCTCTACGATATAACCGCATTTGCTCCAACCCCTCAGACAGAGACAAACACCTACAAGATCTCTATCATGCATTCCTACAACTACAATACTCACCTGCTGAAGTGAAGAAACAGATTGACAGAGCCAGAAGAGTATCCAGAAGTCACCTACTACAGGACAGGCCCAACAAAGAAAATAACAGAACGCCACTAGCCATCACCTTCAGCCCCCAACTAAAACCTCTCCAACGCATCATTAAGGATCTACAACCTATCCTGAAGGACGACCCATCACTCTCACAGATCTTGGGAGACAGGCCAGTCCTTGCTTACAGACAGCCCCTCAGTCTGAAGCAAATACTCACCAGCAACCACACACCACACAACAGAACCACTAACCCAGGAACCTATCCTTGCAACAAAGCCCGTTGCCAACTGTGTCCACAAAGCTATTCAGGGGACACCATCATAGGGCCTAATCACATCAGCCACACTATCAGAGGCTCGTTCACCTGCGCATCTACCAATGTGATATATGCCATCATGTGCCAGCAATGCCCCTCTGCCATGTACATTGGTCAAACTGGACAGTCTCTACGTAAAAGAATGAATGGACACAAATCAGACGTCAAGAATTATAACATTCAAAAACCAGTTGAAGAACACTTCAATCTCTCTGGTCACTCGATTACAGACCTAAGAGTGGCTATCCTTCAACAAAAAAGCTTCAAAAACAGACTCCAACGAGAGACTGCTGAATTGGAATTAATTTGCGAACCGGATACAATTAACTTAGGCTTGAATAGAGACTGGGAATGGATGAGTCATTACACAAAGTAAAACTATTTCCCCATGTTATTTCTCCCCCCCACCCCACCCTCCACTGTTCCTCAGATATTCTTGTTAACTGCTGGAAATAGCCTACCTTGCTTGTCACCATGAAAGGTTTTCCTCCTTCCCCGCCCTGCTGCTGGTGATGGCTTATCTTAAGTGATCACTCTCCTTACAGTGTGTATGATAAACACATTGTTTCATGTTCTCTGTGTGTGTATATCAATCTCCCCTCTGTTTTTTCCACCAAATGCGTCCAATGAAGTGAGCTGTAGCTCACGAAAGCTTATGCTCTAATAAATGTGTTAGTCTCTAAGGTGCCACAAGTACTCCTTTTCTTTTTGTGAATACAGACTAACACGGCTGCTACTCTGAAACTTATCTCCTTCAGTGTACTATATATACTTTGAGTAGGACAAGGACAGCTTGCAAGGCTGAACCTTGTGGTACCTCATATGAGAGAATCATCAAGGCAACACCCCTCTCAATGTCCTTCCAGCAAGAAAGAAATTAAGTGCTCAAGAATGACTCTGTCCTGCACATTCAGGGGCAAGAACTGTGTATGCAAAACTTTGTGATCTATGATATCAAGGGCAGCTGACATACTTTAGAATCAATATGAAGTCTCTTGGGATTCTCAGCCATCACCAGCAGGATGCAGGCAATTAACCAATAAAGCAAGTGCAGTCTCACTATTTATTGGGCTGACAGGGAAATGGCCACCCTGTGGAATCCTGGGTGGAAGAGGGCCATGCCTTCTGGCACCACTGCCGTGTCCCTTTCCTCTGCCCCAAGCATAAGGATCATTCCAGGAGCGGAGCAGAGATCCACCTCCCCATGCCACCTATTACCAATTCAGGAGGTGAAGAATGAACCAATTGGCTCCAGTGAGCTCACCCACCCTCCTCTGTTTAAGCATTCCTGGCCACAGAGCATCCACTGTTGCTGAGAACTTCCCTGCCTGCCCCCTAACCCTTCCTAAATAAAATACTTTGCACTCTTTACTGAATTTCATTATGTTGAATCCAGACCAATTCTCCAATTTTAATTCTAATGCTGTCCTGTCCTCCAAAGTGCTAGCAACACATCCTAGCTTGCTGTCATCTACAAATTTTATAAGCACACTCTCCACTTGATTATCCAAGTAATTAATAAAGGTATTGAATAATACCAGACCCAGGACTAATCCCTGCAGAACCTCACTAAATGTATTCTCCCAGTCTGACAGTGAACCACTGATAACTACTCTTTGAGTAAGGTCTTTCAAGCAGTTGTGCACCCACCTTAGTGATTCCATCAAGATCACATTTCCCTAGTTTTCTTATGAGAAAGTATGGTGGGGTGCAGTCACCTCTTGCGAGCAACCCCTGGTCAAGTGCATGCAGGTCAGCGCTTTCTCTCCCTGTAGCCCACCTTGGGAGAAGGTCCTTAATTAGTCCCATAGCCTATCCTTGGTCTCAGCCCTGGTATCATGCCCTACTGCAGGGTTGCCTCGTGGAGGCAATGTCCTCATCCTCTCTGGATATTTCAGGTCCCAGCTCTCCTGCTGGGCCACTAAAGAATTCAGTTCCACTTCTAGGGTGCCTCAACACTTCACCCAGAGGCTAATGGAGGAGTAAAGGGGACCCACACCTCAGCTCAGGGACCCTGTAGATAGTAGCCATCTGCCATGTCCCTTTATTTAAGCTGCACTGTTGCTCTAATTCCCTGGGCCACTTCTCTGTGGCCCTGCGTCTTCTTTACCCTTCATTAGGAGAAGGCCCTCAGATGGGTCCCAGCAACCAGCCCAGAGCTTCTTCTTACTCCCCACAACTTCTGCCAGGACTTCTCTGTCAGAGGTCTTGTAGCTCCCTCAGCCAGCCATACCCCTCTATATTCCTCCAGTTCCAGCAAGAAACTGAGCTCACTTTGGCCTGAATCTCTTCTTATGCTAGCCTGCTGGACCCTGATTGGCTGCTCCCTGCAGCCCCTTTCTGATTGACTGTGTCCCACACAGCACTCTAGGCAGCTTGGAGACTCTCTCAACTGCCCTTTCTGGGGTGGGGTGTGGCAGGGCTATGAGGTCTCCAGCAGGGGCCTCAGAGGGTCTGGTACACCCTGTCACAGAAAGTCATGTGGGACTGTGTTGAAAGTGTGACTAAAAATCAAGATACGTCACATCTACTGCTTCCCCTCTATCCACTAGGCCAGTAATCCTGTCAAAGAATGCTTAGTAATTTGGGGGACTCAGTTCCATCTCCCTTTAAATAATAAAGCTAACACTTTTGAAAATAAAATTTAAAAATAATCAAAAAATCTCATACTCATGGAGGCTGTTTTCTTTTTCAGTTATTAGCCTTCGTTCTTCCCACCAAATTAAAATGATTCGCTGATAATTATCTCTAACTGGAACGATGCAATCATCCCGGACCTTCACAGAAACATATTGCTGAGTGATATTATGGAGAGTATGTTAGACAATCTACAGCAATTGCACATTTGATATCCACAGACACCAGTTAAAGTTCTGACAAGAACAACCTAACTGACAGCTGTAGGATAATGTAATGCAGATCTAATCACAGATATTCTGGGAAAATATCATCCCTAAGGAAACTATGTTTATTACAGATATAAAACAATTTTATAATGTTAACTTTTTTCTCTGTTCTAGCTAGCTTGCTTCAACACACACACACACACACACACACACACACACACACACACACACACCTTTACACCTTTCCACTATGACTGCTTCTGGTACCATTTGTTGCTGCCCAGGAAGGTGAGCAACCAGCTCCTTTCAGAACAGTCAATACCACCACAGTGCACAGAGCATCTGGCAGCAGTATTGAAGAGCAATTTAGCATCTTTAGGAATAAGTTGATCATTTTTGTGACTCTTTTAACCATTCAACATTACTATAGTGTGTGAGGTTTATACTAAAATTACTGCAAATTTAGATCACAAAGGTATCTTCTACTGAGTGATATACAATAAGCCTGTGTAAATGAGGAGGTGAAAATCAGAGTTCAAAATCCTTCCCTTCATAAATTAGAACTACTAGTAACTGGAATCTCTTTTTTAAAAAAATGAAAAATCATCATCAGTACATCGTTTATCTGTCTTCAATATTTAGTGGTCATTTTATAATGGATAGTTGTCACTGCTGCACAGAGTTATGTAGCAATCAGTTTCTATTTGAAATGAATTTTTGTATAGTAGCATAAAATCAATTTAAAACAAAGCCAGTCCATGTAATAAACACTACACACCTTTGTAGTAAAAACAATCTATTTTTATACCATACAATAGAACCACAGAATTACAAACATCTCAGGAATGGAGGTTGTTTGTAACTCTGAAATATTCGTAACTTTGAATAAAATGTTATGGTTGTTCTTTCAAAAGTTTACAACTCAACATTGACTTAATACAGCTTTGAAAGTTTACTATGCAGAAGAAAAATGCTGCCTTCTCTTTTTTTTGTCATAGTCTATGTTTAACACAGTACTGTGTTTGCCTCTTTTTTTTTTTTTTTTTTTTTTTTTGTCATCTCTGCTGCTGCCTGCATACTTCTGGTTCCAAATGAGGTGTGTGGTTGACTGGTCATTTTGTAACTGTGATGTTCATTACTCTGAGGTTCTACTGTACATTATTTCCTAAATTAGATACAATGTAGATAAGGGACATATTTTAGTAAAAAAATGTTATGCAGAACTTACTTGAGAGAACAACATTGTGACCATGGTTTCTGTTTTTTGGTGTGCATGTGCAGGGTGGTGGTGTGATTGTCTACATCTTTTGCGAAGATAGACACACTAAAGCTTGGGAGGCATTCAGATAGTATGGCAAGGGGAGCCACATAAATATCTAAGATACACAGTCTTATTTTTGTTCTTTTTAAAAGTTTCACTTGGTTCTTTAAATGACCTTTTGACTAAGATGAAGCATAACATCTCTCTAGAAATGATATAGCATATTTTCTATTGAGGAGAATGATATCCTGCCTTTAAAGCATACTCAATTCACGCAGACTTGAGATGTAGTTCTATCGTTAGCTACTACAATCTGATTTGTTGGACCAAATGTCTTTTTAAAATTCTGTTGTCTTTAGAATCTGCACTCATATTTAGAGATGTTTTGAACAGTCTGAAATCATCTGGGTCTCTATAGATATATGTGTAGATAGATATGTTCTGTAACTGCCCTGCTTCTATCTGCTATGTTCGACTCACATAGCAAGAAACACTATCTCCATCCATTACAGTAGTGACATAATTTAATGTATGTCCAAGAACATTAGTTCTTGGCTGCAGTAGGGAATAACCAAGTTGTTTTTAGTATCATAATAGGACTCCATTATAAATACTGTGATTAAAATCATGCAAAACAGTACACAAAACACTCCTCCATTTTAGATGTGGTACACTAGGTCTTAAGGTCTGAAACCACCATCCTAGAAGAAGATTTCATGTCAAGTCTATCATAATGTGACATCTGATTAACTGAAGTAGCAATGAAATAATGAAATTAACATGTTACTGCACAGTGCCACTGAATAACCATTCTGGCATTACTGGCATGGGAGAGACTTCATATGAGGAAAAAGTCGGGACTGCTTAATGAGAACAGAGACTAATAAAACGAATACCAGAGGAATACCATTCAGTATTTTCTATAGAGAGATTAAATTGGTAACCAATCTCATAGTATAAGAACATTGGGACTTCAATTAAATTGAGAGATACATTTATAATCTAATTATATTTTTAAATGCACTACAAACTTGGGAACTCTTTGAAACAAAATTGTTCAAGATGAATTTCTCAGTAGGATTTAGAAAATGTTAAGACATCTATAGGTAAATGGTCACATAGAAAGAATAATAAAATAACATCTATAAATCCTCAGAGTTCAAGGATATAAAGAAAATTCCTCTATGAACCAGTTATTCTATTATTGTCCATCATGGCATTTAGGGGGGAAAACAAAGCTATAGAATTTGACAGAGATTTTGAAATATATTTTTATAAAAATGTCATAGTGTGCTATAGAAACTATTCTAAACACCTATAGTGTTTAATAAAAAAACAGGTTTCAGAGTAGCAGCCGTGTTAGTCTGTATTCGCAAAAAGAAAAGGAGTACTTGTGGCACCTTAGAGACTAACAAATTTATTAGAGCATAAGCTTTCGTGAGCTACAGCTCACTTCATCGGATGCATTTGGTGGAAAAAAAAATGCATCCGATGAAGTGAGCTGTAGCTCACGAAAGCTTATGCTCTAATAAATTTGTTAGTCTCTAAGGTGCCACAAGTACTCCTTTTCTTTTTAATAAAAAAACAACAACCTTCCTATAGGTTCTTTTAAACTTCTTAAATAATATAAAATTTAGTGGTAAAATTTTTTAATTATTCTATAGGATACTTAAAAACCTATAGAAAGAGTATAATTTTCTATTATGTTCCATAGAAGGATATGGAAGAGGAGGGGTTTTGGGGTTCCTGCACTTTCCTTTTGTAGCCAATTAGTTCATTTTATCATTGTATTGTGTGATGTTATGGTCAGTTTATATGATATTTCATATACAATCAATGTACACTAAATAGATTGAGGTTGTAGGAATATAAAAGAATAGGATAAGTATTTAAGATTGATGAGTGTGTAGTAGGTATATAGGTAAAGCATGGCTGAAATGCAAAGCCTACAAGCTGATACCTGTAAGATTTTAGTTTAGGCATACTAGGCCATAGGCTTAAGAATGCTTGACATGAGTGGGTGACCTAGGAATAACCCTCTGCCAGCAAAGTCACAAGATTACTGCATAAGATGTGCCAATAGTTGATATAGAAAAATGGATTTCAATAGACAGCAATGTGTTGTCCAAGACCATGACACACCCAATTGTGACATCTTTGAATATCTGTCTTAACTGCACAATACATGTCATATGTAAATGCTAATAAGAATAAGAGGAGCTATGGATAACCTATGAAAAACAGAACACTGCAATGTTCATAGGGTATGAAAATACAGATAAGGAAAAGAAGGGTGACACCTTTATGCATATGGTGTTAGCTGTGGTCAGAATAAGAATATAAAAGAAGGCTCCATGGTTGGGTAATAGTGGGAAGACCCAAGGGACAACACCACAGGAAACCCCATCAGGACCCATCCCTCTAGTGATGATTGTCTATTGAGAGGGTCATTGGATGCTAGAATATTGTTGAGAATGTGTGCATGAATACAGTTATAATTATTGCATGGGTTTGTATAAGATTTCTATATGCATGGGTAATTGTAACTTTACTTATTGCTTTAATAAAACTTTTAGTACAGATAAGAGTTTGTATTTGTGATTGTGTCTGTAGTCAGGTTTCAGAGTAGCAGCCTGTGTTAGTCTGTATTCGCAAAAAGAAAAGGAGTACTTGTGGCACCTTAGAGACTAACAAATTTATTAGAGCATAAGCTTTCGTGAGCTACAGCTCACTTCATCGGATGCATTTGTTTTTTCCACCAAATGCATCCGATGAAGTGAGCTGTAGCTCACGAAAGCTTATGCTCTAATAAATTTGTTAGTCTCTGAGGTGCCACAAGTACTCCTTTTCTTTTTGTCTGTAGTCATTATCCTTTGTTCCTAGAGCCTCCGAATTTGAGAAAAGCACCAGATTTCACTCTGCAATTTCACTCTGTCGAGCTTGAAACTGTAGCATCTATAGCTGAATCCACAATGGTATAAGACAACATCCCTAAAATGTACTTTAAATCAAATAAAAGGCTACACTTTGAATTATTTGGCATTGGTCACTACTGGAGATAGTATTGTGAACTAGATGGAACCTAGTCTAATCTAAAACCTGATTGTAAGCACTTTGGGGCATTAATAATGCCTTCTTGGATGTTTGAATACAAGGGCCCATATCTTGATTGAGATCTTGAGAACTATCACAATGTAAATAATGATGATATAATCCACTTGGGCAATTCCTATACACTACAACCTGTCATGATATTTCACAGTGGATACAAAATCTGCTAACATGACCACGTATTAGTGAACCACTGAACTGATAACAGAACAAAAGAATTAAAGACCCTTCTACAGTCTGAAAAAATTACTTTCATATCTGAGTTCAGAGATGAAGTAACTTCATATCTATGGAATCAGAATGTTAAGTTTCTATGAGTAAAGACAGAAGTGGTATGTGGCATCAAGAAAAACTGTCAAAAATTACCAAACAATAAGCAATTAGGGAAATATATTTAATTAAAGAAAATTTTGTAATGAAAAAAGAAACTCATTAGTTGCTACCTATTGTTACAATACTCATATCAGAGGATCAACATTTGAACTTTGATTTACTATTCAATAATTTGACATTTCTGAAAAAAAATCAGTGGTATATTTACATCAGTAAGAAATCGAGAGAATCTTCGTATCTCAATAAATGATATGTATATGTATAAATAAAAACATTATCCCCAGCAGCCATAAAGTGAGGGGTACAGAGATATATGAATGTTATCACCTAACAGTCAGGTGAACTAATGCAAACATGCTCTGCTTTAAAGTGTATTAGAGGTAAACAAAACTATTTATAAAGGGCTGGATCCAGAATAATAAACCAAGTTGTGCATTCAGACCAATCAAAATCCAGTTTAGGATTTATCTTTGACTCCCAGAGTGAATAATGGTATCTAATGATGTACCCAATATATAAAAGTCTGGAACATGTTATTAAAGCTTACTGAAACAGATCAATGACACACAGAAAAAATAAAGTATTTTTTGTGAATTCTTCAGAAAATTAGATTCTATTTTTTGGTCCTTAAAAAAAAATATTCCACAGTTTCAAACTGAAATTTAGTTTCTGTCACGTTCAGATTCATGTAAAACGTTGTCAAAAACAAAAAAGGCAGCTGTCCTTTAGGTTTCCCAGGCCCAAATTATTATTTTATTACCAACCCATTGTCATTCTGCAGATAATAGTGGATCAGCTCTGTGCAAATACTATTGTATCTGTTGCACAGCTGTTCAATTTGTATTTGCTTGCCTGCCAGCAGTCAGATTTATAGAAGAGATAGATCACTCAGAAATGTTTGTCAGAGGCTAAGAGACAAACAGTCAGAAAAAGGGCTGGTAGGTGTGGGGGGAGGAAGAGTAATCAACCAGATATTAATATGTTTATTTGTTTAATCTCCTAAAATGTAAATATGAGGAAGGAATATTTCAACTGGAAAATATTTCAGTATTTATTTAAAATTTGCTCATCATTTTTGCTAAGCAAGCAAATTTTGTCCATAACAATGTCATCGATTGCACTGATGATGTGTACTGTGTACATGATGGATGAGTGAATGAGGCCCTGATAACATTCAAGTGCTTATCTGTACAGCCTGTGAACAGTTCCCATGAAGTAAGTGTAACTATTCATGTGCCTAACATTAATCACATGCATAAGTATTTGTAGGACTGGGAACTAACTATTTTTGCCAGAGTTTTCTACATTCCATCACAACTCACTTGGAAATAAATATGTTATTCAAATGTCATACTTTTCAGTTTTTGAGGTTTTTTTTGGTTTTGTTTGTTTTTGTCACGCTTTATCATGGATCAGACATATTCTTTAAAAAAAAAATTAAATTTCTTCAGGTTCATCTCCACTCAATAAAAACCTCTCTTATTGCCAAAAGTTATGAAAGGTGGCAATGCAGAAAAGAATACTTGGTAAGCAAAATTAAATAGGAAACAAACATTGACTGGGTAACATCTGCATTTTAATAAAGATGATCCTTCCAAGTGTCAGGAGACTACGAGGATATTATTATATATAAATAAAAGCTTTCAGATATTCTTCCTGTCTCTGCTTGCTCAAATCCTAACAAGTTTGAGATGGTTCCATCTACACTAAAGCCATAATATGTGTTTAAATTTTCACCATTTCAGTAGCATGTACAGGTTTTTTTTTAATCCCTTTTATAACATTAATGGTTTCCCCTTCCCTACTCTGTTTCTAAGGGTCCATGTGTACATGCCTGCCTTCTGATCATTTCTTCACTTTCAGCATTTTAGAGGCTGTAACTAGTACAGTAGAACCTCAAAGTTAGGGACACTTCAGAAATGGAGGTTGTCTGGAACCCTGAAATGTTCGTAACTCTGAACAAAGGACTTTTCAGGCTCCAGATCCAGCAGCTGACACCCCCTGCCCGATTTCAGCAACAGCTGAGCTGCTTACTCAGTGCCAGCATGAGTTAGCAAGCTTATCCCCCTCCCAGTGAGGTTGTGTGTGAAAACAGCATGCCTCCCCCACAAAGGAGGGAAGTAAAAAACAGCACGTCCCTTTCCCTGCGGGGGAGGGGGAGAAGGGTGAAAGCAGCACACCACAGTGCTGCTCCCCCCCCCCCCCCAGCGTTTTGCTGTAAGTGTCTGCCCCGTGCGTGGGGGTGGGGGTGGGGGTGGAGACAGGCAGCCCAGCTGTGCCTACCTTTAGGACGCAATACAGGCACAGTACAGTATTTGCTTTGTCTTTTTTCTTTTTCAGTCTCTGCTGCTGCCTGATTGTTTATTTTGTTTCACATGTTGTCCGGTTGACCATAACTCTGGTGTTCGTATCTTTGAGGTCCTACTATAATCTTCTTGCAGGGCTTAGAAAAATATTTGCACATGCACTTCCCCCCAGAACAGCACATCATTTGCCATGAGACAGGAAGTGCAACAGACCAGCAATAAAGTGTGGTCAAATGTCCAAAGAATATTAACTAATAATAGAGAAGAATACATACTTTTCCTCTACTCCATTAGAGTTACAGGTTTCAGAGTAGCAGCTGTGTTAGTCTGTATTCGCAAAAAGAAAAGGAGTACTTGTGGCACCTTAGAGACTAACAAATTTATTTGAGGTTTCAGAGTAGCAGCCGTGTTAGTCTGTATTCACAAAAAGAAAAGGAGTACTTGTGGCACCTTAGAGACTAACACATTTATTAGAGCATAAGCTTTCGTGAGCTACAGCTCACTTCATCCGATGCATTTGGTGGAAAAAACAGAGGAGAGATTTATATACACACACAGAGAACATGAAACAATGGGTTTATCATACACACTGTAAGGAGAGTGATCACTTAAGATAAGCCATCACCAACAGCAGGGGGGGGAAGGAGGAAAACCTTTCATGGTGACAAGCAGGTAGGCTAATTCCAGCAGTTAACAAGAATATCAGAGGAACAGTGGGGGGTGGGGTGGGAGGGAGAAATACCATGGGGAAATAGTTTTACTTTGTGTAATGACTCATCCATTCCCAGTCTCTATTCAAGCCTAAATTAATTGTATCCAGTTTGCAAATTAATTCCAATTCAGCAGTCTCTCGTTGGAGTCTGTTTTTGAAGCTTTTTTGTTGAAGTATAGCCACTCTTAGGTCTGTGATCGAGTGACCAGAGAGATTGAAGTGTTCTCCAACTGGTTTTTGAATGTTATAATTCTTGACGTCTGATTTGTGTCCATTCATTCTTTTACGTAGAGACTGTCCAGTTTGGCCAATGTACATGGCAGAGGGGCATTGCTGGCACATGATGGCATATATCACATTGGTAGATGCGCAGGTGAACGAGCCTCTGATAGTGTGGCTGATGTGATTAGGCCCTATGATGGTATCCCCTGAATAGATATGTGGACAGAGTTGGCAACGGGCTTTGTTGCAAGGATAGGTTCCTGGGTTAGTGGTTCTGTTGTGTGGTGTGTGGTTGCTGGTGAGTATTTGCTTCAGATTGGGGGGCTGTCTGTAAGCAAGGACTGGTCTGTCTCCCAAGATCTGAGAGAGCGATGGCTCGTCCTTCAGGATAGGTTGTAGATCCTTGATGATGCGTTGGAGGGGTTTTAGTTGGGGGCTGAAGGTGATGGCTAGTGGCGTTCTGTTGTTTTCTTTGTTGGGCCTGTCCTGTAGTAGGTGACTTCTGGGTACTCTTCTGGCTCTGTCAATCTGTTTCTTCACTTCAGCAGGTGGGTACTGTAGTTGTAGGAATGCATGATAGAGATCTTGTAGGTGTTTGTCTCTGTCTGAGGGGTTGGAGCAAATGCGGTTATATCGTAGCGCTTGGCTGTAGACAATGGATCGAGTGGTATGATCTGGATGAAAGCTAGAGGCATGTAGGTAGGAATAGCGGTCAGTAGGTTTCCGATATAGGGTGGTGTTTATGTGACCATCGCTTATTAGCACCGTAGTGTCCAGGAAGTGGATCTCTTGTGTGGACTGGTCCAGGCTGAGGTTGATGGTGGGATGGAAATTGTTGAAATCATGGTGGAATTCCTCAAGAGCTTCTTTTCCATGGGTCCAGATGATGAAGATGTCATCAATGTAGCGCAAGTAGAGTAGGGGCATTAGGGAACGAGAGCTGAGGAAGCGTTGTTCTAAGTCAGCCATAAAAATGTTGGCATACTGTGGGGCCATGCGGGTACCCATCGCAGTGCCGCTGATTTGAAGGTATACATTGTCACCAAATGTGAAATAGTTATGGGTCAGGACAAAGTCACAAAGTTCTGCCACCAGGTTAGCCGTGACAGTATCGGGGATACTGTTCCTGATGGCTTGTAGTCCATCTTTGTGTGGAATGATATATCCGATGATGTGAGCTGTAGCTCACGAAAGCTTATGCTCAAATAAATTTGTTAGTCATTAGAGTTACAGTAATTGTTGCTGTTATTTGTAAACCATGCATACAGGTTTTTTTCCCCATATAAATTTGACTTCCAAATTGACTGTGACACTTTAACAATAACAGAGGTAAACGCTTCAACAGTTTGATGAGTTTACATTTCACAAAAACAGCAATGTAGTAATCTTAAGAAAAATGAAAAATGCCTGCTATCATATTATAAAACACTACACACAAGTATGTCTAAAGCAACAATGTTTTTTCAGCACCACAAGTTAAAATGCATTATCATTTTGAGCCACTAAAAGAAAAACTGCTGAATCAAGTTTATTAATGAAAAAAACTTCAGGAAATCGTGGTAATTATTTAAAATAGTTAATATTTATATTTAAAATCATTGATTACATCTGATTAACTTGTCCTTTAATTTCATTAATCATCACTGACATATAGAATGGCAAGTTATCATTTTTATAAATTGAAAATGTAAACTTTCTTTGAAGGTAAAATGGTTCAATCTTTGGAGCCCCATTGTGTTCAGCTCTGCACAGTTGCACAAAAAGTAAACAAGGAGCCTTCCGCCTTCTTACACCTTCACTGAGAATTAAAGGATAATTACAGACCCTTTATGCACAAGATAAGTCTACACTGCAATGTAAGCCATGGTTAGAACTCGAGTCAGCTGACCCATGTTAGGGAATCCTGGGCTTCAGCATCTGCATTTTATTTTATCCCTATGTTAAGACTTTTCTAACCCATGCTTGAACCTAGGATTCTGGCATCCACACTGCAATGCGCAGACCCAAATCCAAGTAATTGTGTCCCAGAGTCCCTAGTGTGCCCCATCCCCCCACCCCCAGATGTGGCTGCTCTAGCCGTAGGACCATGATGCACTGTGGGAAAATTTTACTGCCCACCCTACAAGTTATCAGGAAGCAGCTCACTTTGCAAAAGACTTAAGTGTTCATTCTCCATTGCAAGCCCAGGAGACTTTCTGATAGTGTGCTTGTATTACAGAATCATAGAAAAATACGGTTGGAAGAGACCTCAGGAGGTCATCTAGTCCAACACCCTGCTGAGAACAGGACCAACCCCAACTAAATCATCCCAGCCAGGGCTTTGTCAAGCTGGTCCTTAAAAACCTTTAAGGATGGAGAGTCAACCACCTCCCTAGGTAACCCATTCCAGTGCTTCACCACCCTCCTAGTGAAATAGTTTTCCCTAATATCCAACTTAGACCTCCCCAATTGCAACTTGAGACCATTGCTCCTTGTTCTGTCATTTGTCAGAACAGCTGAGAACAGCCTAGCTCCATCCTCTTTGGAACCCCCCTTCAGGTAGTTGAAGGCTGCTATCAAATCTCCCCTCATTCTTCTCTTCTGCAGACTAAATAAGCCCAGTTATCTCATCTTCTCTTCATAAGTCATGTGCCACAGCCCCCTAATCACTTTTGTTGCCGTCCAGTGGACTCTCTCCAATTTTTCCACATCCTTTCTGTTGTGGGGGGCCAAAAACTGGACGCAATACTCCAGATGTGGCCTCACCAGTGCCGAACAGAGGGAAATAATCACTTCTCTTATTCTGCTGACAATGCTCCTACTAATGCAGCCTAATATGCCATTAGCCTTCTTGGCAACAAGAGCACACTGTTGACTCATATCCAACTTCTTGTCCACTGTAATCCCCAGGTTCTTTTCTGCAGAACTGCCACTTAGCCAGTCGGTCCCCAGCCTGTAGCAATGCATGGGATTCTTCCATCGTAAGTGCAGGACTCTGCACTTGTCCTTGTTGAACCTCATAAGATTTCTTTGGTCCACTCCTCCAATTTGTCTAGGTCACTCTGGACCCTATCTCTATCCTCCAGCAAATCTACCTCTCCCCCAAGCTTAGTGTCATCTGCAAACTTGCTGAGAGTGCAATCCATCCCATCATCCAGATCATTAATGATTATTGTAGATTGATGATCAGAAGAAAATGGGTTACCACTGACCTGAGCTGCTGCCATTTGCAAAAATGGGGAGAGAGGGTCTTCCAGTTTTTAATAGAGTGGTTTGCAGATTATTGAGATAGAGAGGATTAAGGAAGTTGTCCTATGGAATTGTGGGATACTTCCAGCTGACTCCTAGGACTTGAGTCAAGTGGGACTGTGTCTACACTGCAAAGTAATTGGTTTCAGACACCGGTTCACAGCTTAACTCAAGCTTGGACCCTCCATCCCTGCAGGGATGGAGTCCAAACACTGGGTTTGTGCAATTGCAATATAGATGCAAGGGGCATAGGCTTGAGCCCTGGCCCAAACTCAGGTTTACACTGTAGTGTAGATATACCCAAAAATTACATGAGGGAAATGCCCACAGCAGCCTTAGCCTTTTCAAAGGGAGCGGGGTAATCACCTGACCACTACATACTAAGCAACAGAGCTGGCTAGGTGCAGAGGACTCTTTTTCATGTGATATACAGAGAATGAAGTCTTACTTCAGTATCAGGGAGGCTGGTTGAAGATATATTTATATATGGAGCTGTAAAATATCTATTCATGTTTCTCCAATCTACTAGACTTCTTTGAAAGTGTCAACAAATAGAGGAAAAAGGAAAATCAGTTATTATAATTTATTTTGACTTACAAAAAGCCTTTGATCAAGTCTCTGGCAAGTAGTACTATCCTGTATTGGAGTAAATGTGGAGGGGGATGGGAAATAGTGGGAAATCCCAAGATTCTGAACTGAAATAGGTGGTGTTTTCTACATAGTATTTAATATATTTACTAGTTCAAAGCCTGTGTTATAGTACTGATATAATTTATAAACTGTGAAAAAAGCCAAATATGTCTGAGAACTTAAAAGCTGGACAGTAAAGACCAAGAATGCCAGTGATGATTGAACCTGTGATATTCTAAACAAAAAGATGCTTGTAACTGCATCACTTCACACTGACTTAGACACTCTACGCCAGTGGTCCCCAACCTTTCTGCCAAGAAGCGGCAACAGCAAGAAGCGTCGCCGCCGAGAAATGGCAATGCTTCTCTGATTTCAGAATAGCAGCTGTGTTAGTCTGTATTCGCAAAAAGAAAAGGAGTACTTGTGGCACCTTAGAGACTAACAAATTTATTTCAGCATAAGCTTTCGTGAGCTACAGCTCACTTCATCGGATGCATACGGTGGATAATACAGTGGGGAGATTTATATACACACACAGAGAACATGAAACAATGGGTTTTATCATACACACTGTAAAGGGAGTGATCACTTAAAATGAGCCATCACCAGCGGGGGCGGGGGGAGGAGGAAAACCTTTCATGGTGACAAGCAAGGTGGGCCATTTCCAACAGTTAACAAGAACATCTGAGGAACAGTGTGGGTGGGGTGGGGGGGGGGAGAAATAACATGGGGAAATAGTTTTACTTTCTGTAATGACTCATCCACTCCCTGTCTCCCAATTCAGCAGTCTCTCGCTGGAGTCTGTTTTTGAAGATTTTTTGTTGAAGGATAGCCACCCTCAGGTCTGTAATCGAGTGACCGGAGAGACTGAAGTGTTCTCTGACTGGTTTTTGAATGTTATAATTCTTGACATCTGATTTGTGTCCATTTAGTCTTTTACGTAGAGACTGTCCAGTTTGACCAATGTACATGGCAGAGGGGCATTGCTGGCACATGATGGCATATATCACATTGGTAGATGTGCAGGTGAACGAGCCTCTGATAGTGTGGCTGATGTGGCAATTTCCATCCCACCATAAACCTCAGCCTGGACCAGTCCACATAAGAGATCCACTTCCTGGACACTACGGTGCTAATAAGCGATGGTCACATAAACACCACCTTATATCGGAAACCTACTGACCGCTATTCCTACCTACATGCCTCTAGCTTTCAATCAGATCACACCAGACGATCCATTGTCTACAGTCAAGCTCTACAATATAACCGCATTTACTCCAACCCCTCAGACAGAGACAAACACCTACAAGCTCTCTATCATGCATTCTTACAACTACAATACCCACCTGCTGAAGTGAAGAAACAGATTGACAGAGCCAGAAGAGTACCCAGAAGTCACCTACTACAGGACAGGCCCAACAAAGAAAATAACAGAACGCCACTAGCCATCATCTTCAGCCCCCAACTAAAACCTCTCCAATGCATCATCAAGGATCTACAACCTATCCTGAAGGATGACCCATCACTCTCACAGATCTTGGGAGACAGCCAGTCCTTGCTTACAGACAGCCCCCCAACCTGAAGCAAATACTCACCAGCAACCACACACCACACAACAGAACCACTAACCCAGGAACCTATCCTTGCAACAAAGCCCATTGCCAACTCTGTCCACATATCTATTCAGGGGACACCATCATAGGGCCTAATCACATCAGCCACACTATCAAAGGCATATGGAAGAGGAATATGGAAGGCCAAGCAGAAATTTGTTAGTCTTTAAGGTGCCACAAGTACTCTTTTTCTCCTCCTTCTTCTCCTACTCCTACTTCTCTGTGGCATTTCGGTGGCGGGGTGTCCTGTGGGTGCACAAAAATGCCCCGGCGTGCACTATGGCACCTGCGGGCACCACGTTGGGGACCACTGCTGTAGGCTCACCAACAGGGTGATCCTTCTGGAATCTTATGTAGAGTAATGAAATCAAAAAGGGAGGACACATATAGATGTCAAATTTGCAAATGAGACCACTTAGTTTAAGTTAGTCTAAACTAAAGAAGACTGAGGAACACTGGATGGACTTAACACACACAGGTGGTTGGGGATCATTAAAACACAATCTTGAAAAATGCACATTGGATGGAGTAATTTGAAATATTCATACACATCAGTGGATTCTAAGGAAACTGCAGCCATTCAGGAATAAAATCTGGGAATTACTATAGAGAGCTCATTGAAAAGATTAGGATTATTTAGATTACAGAGAAGACACATAATAGGGCCATGACACAGATTTATTTTAAAAAAATTAAAAGTACAGAGAATATCATTGGATCTCATGTTTATCCTCTCTCACGATACAAGGAAAAGGGACAGCCAACTAAATTAAAAAGATAACATATTTAAAGCTGATAAAAGGAAGGATCTTATAAACATAATGTGACTAACCTTTGGTAGTCAGTGCCATAAGATATCAAAGAGACTAAGAGCTCAGAAGGATTCAAAAAGGGATTAGTCTTTTACATCGATAATGAAAACATTCACAGTTTCATTTTTGTTTACTAAGGAATATAAAATCTCATTCCTCAGGGCACAGGACAACCATTAACTGCCTGAGGTTAGGAGAAGCATTTGGTACAAGTCATTGTCAGCTTGACTAGATGGACCACTAGTCTGAAATGATATGGTGATCCCCATGTTCCTGTGTCAGCACAGATTTGAAAATACTTTCTGGAGAGAATGACATTCAAATCTTTCTTCAGGTGCATACTCCTTAATCTCATAAATAGAATCATTGACTTTAACAGGACTACTTGCTTGAGTAAAAACTATTTGCATGGATAATGGTTTGCTGGAAGAGGCCCTTGGTTTACTTAACATGTCTTGACTGGGAGGTCATTTTGCATTAGCAGAACAAGGTACAGAATCACATGGCCTTGTTATTAGAGGGACATAAAATAAATTACAATCTACCAGAAACAGGATTAAAACTGCCACCCTCCTTGCAGCACATGGTAACAAATGTGTACTGTAATATATCACGTGAACTGAAGTGCAGAATTGGAAAATACAATATTGAAGGAAAGCTTATGGTTGGATTTTTTTCCTTTAGTTTGTTCAAGAGAAATATTGTATTATCATAGTGTAGCTAAATATTATTTTCTTTCATGCTTTTGGTGCCAGTATGAAACAAGTTAACCTGCACTGCCACTGCTAGAAAAAAGTGTTTATTTCATTTTTTTAGGCAGTATAACTCAATCCCTATTCTGTTGTGTGAAGTGTTACAAGGTTTAGAAATTAACACATTCAAGAAGAAATATTATAACATCTACAAAGCACCAGTAAATAAAAATCAGACATTAATTGTATGGTTTTTGCACACATTGTTATGGCTCTTTTAGAGTCTCATCAAAGTGTAAGGCTGAACAATTCCTAAGTTAATATGAATATATAAGCTGAAACATTTATGAAGAACTTTACTGTGCTGGAGCACATTTTTATAATTTCATCAATTAAAAAAGAAAACAAAATTCTGCCTGCATTCCCCCACACCACTTCAGCTACACTGTTCTGGAGTCAAGTGAAAATATTCTACAATTAGCACAGACTACATTTAAGAACTTTTCTTTTAGTTCAAAATTTTGCTCTCCATTAGGAATGTTCCATAAAAACTACTGATAAAACAAAGTAGATGTAACATTATCTATAAGTAGCAGAAAGGGATAAAAAAAATAAACAACAAAGAGCAAATGCTCAGATCCTCCAATTCCCATTGGGAGTTAGGTTCCTAAATATCTTTGAGGATCTGGACAAAAAAACCTGATTAGATACTAAACAAAGGGGAAGACAACTTTCTAATGTCTCTCACTTTTAACCCTAAATTCCTAGGAACAACCAGAAAGAGATTGTCAAAACCTAAATAGAGCCTCTACTCAAAAAATGGTTTGAATATTACAAAATATATTAATCTGGAAGAATTCTTGAACTGAAATCAGAATTGCTCATACAAAAAACAAGTTTCTCATCACTTATGTCATTTACTCAACACCAGGTCAAAGTTAAGGGATCGATCTGTTAATGTCCTAGAAGAAAACAGTTAGAAGAAAATAAACACAAAATAGTTTAGCAACTGGCATCAACTACTACTAGACGAAGACAACATATAAAAACAAGCAAGCTTTTCACAAAAGAAAAGGAGTACTTGTGGCACCTTAGAGACTAACAAATTTATTAGAGCATAAGCATCAGATGAAGTGAGCTGTAGCTCACAAAAGCTTATGCTCAAATAAATTTGTTAGTCTCTAAGGTGCCACAAGTACTCCTTTTCTTTTTGCAAATACAGACTAACACGGCTGCTACTCTGAAACCTTTCCCAAAAAAGCATTCATTAAGTCTTTATTCAAGAATCCAGTGCCTGGCACTGGCCATCTCATGAACTACTGTGGTTGTGGTGAGGCCCTTTTGTCATGAAGATTTGCTATCTTATCTGCAGTTCCTTTCTACACTAGAGGATTTTTCTATATAATTACCTGAATTGTCTTCTCTGAGATTCCAGAGGGTGGTTTACATTTCTCCCCGAGGAAGCAATCATGCAGGCTTAAGCAAGGCTCTTGTTTGGTCATCTTTCCAGTCAACATTTTTTGAGATGATAAGGGAACTAGTATGGTTATATGAGCTGCAGTGTCACCAGTATCTTCATCATACTCAAAAGGTGTGGTGTCAGTGCTTTCCCAATGTCTGGCCACAGCGAGGGATTGGGTTTGGTCAAGATGACAAACTCTCAATGCAGATAAAGGGCAGGTGATGAAAATACGTTGGGGAATGATCTCAAGGGTGTGGCGGGTATGGTTTCTGATCTGTTCTTAAGAGAATTTGTTGAAATCATGTGTCAAAGAAGTGCACAGTTTGGAGGTATTCATTGATCCCTAACTACTCCTGGAATCCCCCAGGGTATAGATTATAGGTCAAATTATTTCATTTCCTTGCATCATGCTGGATGTTTGCAAGCATTTCTTTCAGAATTGAACCTCACCACAGCAATTGATGTTTTTGTGACTTCCAGTGTATTCTACATGGAGCTACCAATCAAGATTTCGGATGAAAAGATATGACATATCTTACACAATGCAAGAGCAGTATCTCATTACAACAATGCACCTTCTTTTTTTAAAAAGAGTGTGAAATTCACATCCAGTGTTCTAATTTGGTCTGAACTCTAAATCTTTCCAATTTCTATAAAACTTAATCCATAGCACTGAGAGGATGAGTATCCCATATTGTCATGAGGTATGAAGGATAAGCAATATACCCTCAGAAACTGCCCACTTCAATGAACCCCATCTCTTTCCACATACACAAAGTCTTAGTTCGCTTCCAGCTCCACCCTTGCACTCCTTCCATCTCCCTCCAAAAGTGTCTTGCTATCCTCCTCGCTTGTGAGCATTCAAAGTGCCCTCAGAAATTCAGCAGGGAAAGTGTCTCCTGCTCCCCTCCACTATTTCCTCACTGCCAACCAGCCTCCTGGATATATTGGAGAGAGATGGTGGGACTCATTGGAAAAGTAGGCCAAGAAAGCAGAGATAATTGCCAGTAGGGACAAGGCAGGACCAGCTGAAATAAGACTTCCAGCATAACTCTGCCTCTTTCTTTATAGTGTCTGGCACAGATCAGCGAGTTCAGAAATTTGTCAACCCCATCAGGAAACAGTCTGAAAATTAGTCTTTTTCTTAAGGGTTAAAGGAAATTCATAATCCACAGCGGGATTGTTTGTCTATATTTTATATGTATCAGTTTTTCTCTCTCTTCAGAGCACCTCATTTTATTTCTCTTGCAGAAATGTTTCAGACTCATTCTAACTTTGACTTTAACAAATATGATTCCAGCTGGTATTTTTGATAACTTCTAAAGTGAGCTAAAACTTTCATTTTTATCAGGCAGATTTATACTCAGCCACTCATATGCCCTGTGAGAACAAGTCAGGAGGATTATGTTGTTGAATCAAATGAATGTAATGGAATTGGAAACTTTCAATTTAAATTTTTTCAGAGCAAACCCAGAACATAAATGTAACTAATTGTTAATATTCAAATTGCCATTTTTTCAAAAATGTACTTTCAATTAGTTTTGCAAATGTATAATAATTTACATAACTTAACGAAAAGAGCGATAGGAGATGATATGCAGGGAGGACATCAAACATGACACTGAAAAACCAGTCAGTTAAAATTTTAAAGGAGAGCAACAGATGCATCTTTTAAAATATAATTGTACCCTCTGCACCCACAGAACCTTTCACTGACACATGAAAAAATCTATTTATTGTACAAAGTGGCATTTATGCACAGTTGCCTGCTTTGTTTGTCCAAATGCTTGCTTGTGCACAGAAATGTAAATTGACCAAAAAGGGTACATATATTTCTGCAGTTGCTTCCATCGCACCCTTATTATCAAAATGGTATTTGTGCTAACAATGATCCCCTCTAAAATATTTGTTTTATACTTCACATATAGACCTTCAAACAGCCAATTATTATTAACATGTAGAAAAATATAGTTTATAATCTGAAGACTTTATTCAATTCAAGAGTATAACAAAAACTGCTAATCAATCAACAGAATAAACCAAATTTGTGTCAAAGGTACTTTTTAATGAAACTAATGAACACTATAAAGCATGTGCTGTATGACAAACTGCTATATCTATACCATCTGTCTATTTGTCTTTTCACCATATGTCTCTATATTAACTGCTAATAACTTTTTAAATATGCATCATCTGCTCTGGAAAAAGCATGTACTGCTTTTACTAAACAGATAAGCACAAGGATGTAAATGACACTCTTCAGTTATCAGTTACATATTTTACCCTTGAATTAACTGATCTTGTGAGAGATTTAGTTAACATGATACCTATAGATATACACAAAGATTATCAGCATCTCTATCTTTCCCCATGGATATAATTTTTTTCTACTTTTTTTTTTAGCTTGGTTGTTAAGCTTCCTTTTCATTTTACATTATTATTCAAATATCTATGATTGCACAATGCATTCTTCACTGCAGTTACATTTGTAGAAATTTTCAAGGGTAAATCCCAGATATTGGTTGTCCTTTATACTAATTTATTCAGAAATGTACTGCTATACTTCTAAAGGCACACTGCACAGAGAAATGCAAGGAAATGTGTTTTCTGACAGTTAGCAGGTAGCTGAAGTTTCAGAGTAGCAGCCGTGTTAGTCTGTATTCGCAAAAAGAAAAGGAGTACTTGTGGCACCTTAGAGACTAACAAATTTATTAGAGCATAAGCTTTCGTGAGCTACAGCTCACTTCATCAGATGCATTTGGTGGAAAAAACAGAGGAGAGATTTATATACACACACACACAGAGAACATGAAACAATGGGTTTATCATACACACTGTAAGGAGAGTGATCACTTAAAATAAGCCATCACCAACAGCAGGGGGGGGGAAGGAGGAAAACCTTTCATGGTGACAAGCAGGTAGGCTAATTCCAGCAGTTAACAAGAATATCAGAGGAACAGTGGGGGGTGGGGTGGGAGGGAGAAATACCATGGGGAAATAGTTTTACTTTGTGTAATGACTCATCCATTCCCAGTCTCTATTCAAGCCTAAGTTAATTGTATCCAGTTTGCAAATTAATTCCAATTCAGCAGTCTCTCGTTGGAGTCTGTTTTTGAAGCTTTTTTGTTGAAGTATAGCCACTCTTAGGTCTGTGATCGAGTGACCAGAGAGATTGAAGTGTTCTCCAACTGGTTTTTGAATGTTATAATTCTTGACGTCTGATTTGTGTCCATTCATTCTTTTACGTAGAGACTGTCCAGTTTGGCCAATGTACATGGCAGAGGGGCATTGCTGGCACATGATGGCATATATCACATTGGTAGATGCGCAGGTGAACGAGCCTCTGATAGTGTGGCTGATGTGATTAGGCCCTATGATGGTATCCCCTGAATAGATATGTGGACAGAGTTGGCAACGGGCTTTGTTGCAAGGATAGGTTCCTGGGTTAGTGGTTCTGTTGTGTGGTGTGTGGTTGCTGGTGAGTATTTGCTTCAGATTGGGGGGCTGTCTGTAAGCAAGGACTGGTCTGTCTCCCAAGATCTGAGAGAGCGATGGCTCGTCCTTCAGGATAGGTTGTAGATCCTTGATGATGCGTTGGAGAGGTTTTAGTTGGGGACTGAAGGTGATGGCTAGTGGCGTTCTGTTGTTTTCTTTGTTGGGCCTGTCCTGTAGTAGGTGACTTCTGGGTACTCTTCTGGCTCTGTCAATCTGTTTCTTCACTTCAGCAGGTGGGTATTGTAGTTGTAGGAATGCATGATAGAGATCTTGTAGGTGTTTGTCTCTGTCTGAGGGGTTGGAGCAAATGCGGTTATATCGTAGCGCTTGGCTGTAGACAATGGATCGAGTGGTATGATCTGGATGAAAGCTAGAGGCATGTAGGTAGGAATAGCGGTCAGTAGGTTTCCGATATAGGGTGGTGTTTATGTAACCATCGCTTATTAGCACCGTAGTGTCCAGGAAGTGGATCTCTTCTGTGGACTGGTCCAGGCTGAGGTTGATGGTGGGATGGAAATTGTTGAAATCATGGTGGAATTCCTCAAGAGCTTCTTTTCCATGGGTCCAGATGATAAAGATGTCATCAATGTAGCGCAAGTAGAGTAGGGGCATTAGGGGACGAGAGCTGAGGAAGCGTTGTTCTAAGTCAGCCATAAAAATGTTGGCATACTGTGGGGCCATGCGGGTACCCATCGCAGTGCCGCTGATTTGAAGGTATACATTGTCACCAAATGTGAAATAGTTATGGGTCAGGACAAAGTCACAAAGTTCTGCCACCAGGTTAGCCGTGACAGTATCGGGGATACTGTTCCTGACGGCTTGTAGTCCATCTTTGTGTGGAATGTTGGTGTAGAGGGCTTCTACATCCATAGTGGCTAGGATGGTGTTTTTAGGAAGATCACCAATGGACTGTAGTTTCCTCAGGAAATAATCTATCCAACCATACTCTTAGCCCAGCGGAAGAATCTGTCCTATCTCGGGGCCTCTCCTTTTGCCCCTCCACCCCCACGAACACGATACAGTTCTGTGGTGACCTAGAATCCTATTTTCGAATCCTATTTACTTCCTACGATATAACCGCATCTTCCCAGCAATCTTCGAGACACCACCGATTTCCTGAGGAAACTACAGTCCATTGGTGATCTTCCTAAAAACACCATCCTAGCCACTATGGATGTAGAAGCCCTCTACACCAACATTCCACACAAAGATGGACTACAAGCCGTCAGGAACAGTATCCCCGATACTGTCACGGCTAACCTGGTGGCAGAACTTTGTGACTTTGTCCTGACCCATAACTATTTCACATTTGGTGACAATGTATACCTTCAAATCAGCGGCACTGCGATGGGTACCCGCATGGCCCCACAGTATGCCAACATTTTTATGGCTGACTTAGAACAACGCTTCCTCAGCTCTCGTCCCCTAATGCCCCTACTCTACTTGCGCTACATTGATGACATCTTTATCATCTGGACCCATGGAAAAGAAGCTCTTGAGGAATTCCACCATGATTTCAACAATTTCCATCCCACCATCAACCTCAGCCTGGACCAGTCCACAGAAGAGATCCACTTCCTGGACACTACGGTGCTAATAAGCGATGGTCACATAAACAGCACCCTATATCGGAAACCTACTGACCGCTATTCCTACCTACATGCCTCTAGCTTTCATCCAGATCATACCACTCGATCCATTGTCTACAGCCAAGCGCTACGATATAACCGCATTTGCTCCAACCCCTCAGACAGAGACAAACACCTACAAGATCTCTATCATGCATTCCCACAACTACAATACCCACCTGCTGAAGTGAAGAAACAGATTGACAGAGCCAGAAGAGTACCCAGAAGTCACCTACTACAGGACAGGCCCAACAAAGAAAACAACAGAACGCCACTAGCCATCACCTTCAGCCCCCAACTAAAACCTCTCCAACGCATCATCAAGGATCTACAACCTATCCTGAAGGACGAGCCATCGCTCTCTCAGATCTTGGGAGACAGACCAGTCCTTGCTTACAGACAGCCCCCTAATCTGAAGCAAATACTCACCAGCAACCACACACCACACAACAGAACCACTAACCCAGAAACCTATCCTTGCAACAAAGCCCGTTGCCAACTCTGTCCACATATCTATTCAGGGGATACCATCATAGGGCCTAATCACATCAGCCACACTATCAGAGGCTCGTTCACCTGCGCATCTACCAATGTGATATATGCCATCATGTGCCAGCAATGCCCCTCTGCCATGTACATTGGCCAAACTGGACAGTCTCTACGTAAAAGAATGAATGGACACAAATCAGACGTCAAGAATTATAACATTCAAAAACCAGTTGGAGAACACTTCAATCTCTCTGGTCACTCGATCACAGACCTAAGAGTGGCTACACTTCAACAAAAAAGCTTCAAAAACAGACTCCAACGAGAGACTGCTGAATTGGAATTAATTTGCAAACTGGATACAATTAACTTAGGCTTGAATAGAGACTGGGAATGGATGAGTCATTACACAAAGTAAAACTATTTCCCCATGGTATTTCTCCCTTCCACCCCACCCCCCACTGTTCCTCTGATATTCTTGTTAACTGCTGGAATTAGCCTACCTGCTTGTCACCATGAAAGGTTTTCCTCCTTCCCCCCCCTGCTGTTGGTGATGGCTTATTTTAAGTGATCACTCTCCTTACAGTGTGTATGATAAACCCATTGTTTCATGTTCTCTGTGTGTGTGTATATAAATCTCTCCTCTGTTTTTTCCACCAAATGCATCCGATGAAGTGAGCTGTAGCTCACGAAAGCTTATGCTCTAATAAATTTGTTAGTCTCTAAGGTGCCACAAGTACTCCTTTTCTTTTTGCAGGTAGCTGAAGGATATCTGACTGAAAAAAACAAAAAAAGCTAGTTGGTAAAGCCTTTCCAAATTTCCTGAATGGCATGCATGTATCTTAGTGTTATAGGTATACGTTACTGTTAATAATGTTTTACTACATGTTAAAAGAAAATCTGAAGTAAAAAGAGAAATGATAGTGACAATATACAGTCAACATTCTGGTAGAGTGACTGTAGTGGGGTGGCCAGTTGTTGAGCAGCCCCTTATGGTTAGGTATGACAGTACATGCACCTATGAGACCCCTTTTGTGGGCCCCTTAAACACTCCAGACAGCCTCTGTTATAGCTCGCAGCACCCCCTTTCTAGGGCTGATTTAATATCAATTAAAATTCACACAAACCTCAGAGCCCTTAATCACAAAATAATTCAAACAACCTTCAATAAGGCCTCAACATAAAGTCCCAAAATCATAATTCAATAGGCCATACTTAGCTCAGTTCTTCAGCTACACCCAGAGCTCTTTCTCTGTCAACTTGCTCCACCTGAAGTTGTCAGTCCCCAAGCAATTTTTGGTTGGAGCTCAGCTCCCTGGCCCTGTTTGCTTTTACTCTCTCTCTCTCTCTCACTCTCACTCCCTCACACACATTCTTATCCCCAGGCTTTCCAGCCCATGGACATAGTTACAAAATTCAGTACCTCATGCAAAGTCTTTTCATTTTATTCAAGGCTATTCTTCTTAATTTTGTCAAGCTATGACATAATATTATTTAATATAACAAATATCATGCAGAGTATGGCAAACTGACTGACACAATTACCATTCATGTTCCCATTGGCCTAGAATACTGAAATTTGGTACATTCTTTTATCATGGGTTGCTGAGCACCGAAAAATTGAAATCTTAACATTTAACTTTTCCATTAGAGTTGACCCAAAGGTCAATCTTCCTGATGGATTTCAATCATTCAAGTAGTAAAATTTTGAAATATGGGACATTCATTGTGAACTAGTGATTGCATACACAATAATCACAAATTTGAAACATGACATTTGTATCATAGGTCACGGAAGAGTCATCTGTTTTACTTATTTAGTAAAGTAAATTTCTTCCAATAGACTCTCATTTATGGTCAGAAGCCTCCAAATGGAAATCAATTGTATTTGTCAGGTTTTATTCAAGAAATGGGTAAACAAATGTAACACCATAAGTATTTTAAACAAAAAAGATTGCTCATTAAAGAAATAAGGAAAAGAGGATATAAACATTGATATATTTGTAAAAAACAAACAAAAAACAATGTGATATTAATTTGACATCATTTCAAATGTAAAACAATGTAACAGAGTAATTGTGAAAATCAATAAACAATGATAATAGTTTAAGAATTTGTCTTTACCTTTACACATGGGTCTATGATCACTCCATGCAGCAAACACTTCAGCTATCCTCTGACAGGTGATACTTTTTGCCCC
Source organism: Dermochelys coriacea (assembly GCF_009764565.3). Lineage (NCBI taxonomy): Eukaryota > Metazoa > Chordata > Testudines > Dermochelyidae > Dermochelys > Dermochelys coriacea. Next base: position 30,179,721 of record NC_050069.1, on the reverse strand, counting down.
CTGCAACACATAGTCTTCATCACAGGAGAACTGTACTGTTGCTCCCAAGCTAAAATCAGAGTGAGGAAAAATGAATATAATGAGGTGCATTTTACAAATAATGAATACTCTTCTTTCTTAACCAAAATTGTATCAGGTGCCACCGATGCGGGGAACATTGATGACTCTTAGGTAACAGGAGCTCCAAAATGGACACAAAAATCACTTATTGTTTTGTCTGGCAAACATTTCTTAATATAATGGAAGAGAACAGAAGAAAACTAAAAAAGCAACTTTGGGGGCATCTGTTGACTGCTATTATTCATGAATTGATATTAATATTGACTTCAAAAGAATACTGCTTGTCTGTTTTTCCTATATGGAGGTAACCTTTGGTGCTTCAGACTTGTCAGAGAAGGAAACAGGAACCAAACAATGGGAAGCTGACTCAAAAAAAAAAAATGAGGAAACCTAGCAAGCCACAATCTGTAAACATATTGTGTTTGTGTTTGTGCTCTTAAAGGTAAAGGTCCCTTCTTGTTTCCATTAAACAAAGAAAACAGGAGTCAAAAACAGCCAGCATGGACCTAATATGGTGTTCTCTCCCACATGTGACCCCTTTTTCAGAGGTTAAAAATTTGTGATGAAAATTATCTAAAAATATTTTGTGATGTTGTGGGCTATGTGAGTAGTTCCACTAACCCAGTGTGACTACTCAGACGCATAAAGCTACTCAAATATGTAAGTACTTGCATGATCGGGTCTACATTTTTTTTATTTTTTATTTGAGAAATACAAGGAGAACACAATATTCCCAGAAGATCTGGGAAGAGTGCAGGGCAGAACTCTGTAGAAGTAGAAAAGGAGGAAGACAGTAATTCCTGTCCATATTTTTAATTTTTTAAAAAAATATTATGAGATATTGGCAGGTTTTTGCTTTATTTTAATTACCAGGCAAACACATATGATAGAAAATAAAATATACCATGTTTATGTGATATTTTCTATTCTATAGATTGATAATACCACAATTATTACAAATTATAAATTATTATTTGTATTATTATAGTATCTAGGAGCCTCAGTTATGTTTTACTCACTACTACAGAACAAAAAACTAGTTCATGCCCAGTGGAGCTTACAACACACCAATGTAAAAGTAAACAACATAATGGACTAAAGGTCTATTTCCAAATGGTACTCACTGTACTTTTGTTGTCATCTCTTTTTGGTAATATATATAGTGCTCTTTTTAAATAAAGAGTGATATACCATAGTAGAAAGAAAAGGAGTACCCGTGGCACCTTAGAGACTAACAAATTTATTAGAGCATAAGCTTTCGTGAGCTACAGCTCACTTCATCGGATGCATTTGGTGGAAAAAGCAGAGGAGAGATTTATATACACACACACACACACACACACACAGAGAACATGAAACAATGGGTTTATCATACACACTATAAGGAGAGTGATCACTTAAGATAAGCCATCACCAGCAGCAGGGGGGGGGAAAGGAGGAAAACCTTTCATGGTGACAAGCAAGGTAGGCTAATTCCAGCAGTTAACAAGAATATCAGATTTCAGAGTAGCAGCCCTGTTAGTCTGTATTCGCAAAAAGAAAAAGTGTTCCCGTGGCACCTTAGAGACTAACAAATTTATTAGAGCATAAGCTTTCGTGAGCTACAGCTCACTTCATCGGATGCATTTGGTGGATAAAGCAGAGGAGAGATTTATACACACACACACACACACACACACACACACACACACAGAGAACATGAAACAATGGGTTTATCATACACACTGTAAGGAGAGTGATCACTTAAGATAAGCCATCACCAGCAGCAGGGGGGGGAAAGGAGGAAAACCTTTCATGGTGACAAGCAAGGTAGGCTAATTCCAGCAGTTAACAAGAATATCAGAGGAACAGTGGGGGGTGGGGTGGGAGGGAGAAATACCATGGGGAAATAGTTTTACTTTGTGTAATGACTCATCCATTCCCAGTCTCTATTCAAGCCTAAATTAATTGTATCCAGTTTGCAAATTAATTCCAATTCAGCAGTCTCTCCTTGGAGTCTGTTTTTGAAGCTATTTTGTTGAAGTATAGCCACCCTTAGGTCTGTGATCGAGTGACCAGAGAGATTGAAGTGTTCTCCAACCGGTTTTTGAATGTTATAATTCTTGACGTCTGATTTGTGAGACTCCAACATGTTCTCTGTGTGTGTGTGTGTGTATACAAATCTCTCCTCTGCTTTTTCCACCAAATGCATCCGATGAAGTGAGCTGTAGCTCACGAAAGCTTATGCTCTAATAAATTTGTTAGTCTCTAAGGTGCCACGGGTACTCGTTTTCTTTTTGCGAATACAGACTAACACGGCTGCTACTCTGAAACATACCATAGTAGTTGTCTAAAATTGGTTTAATTTTGTATTGCTCAAGATCATATTAATTTCATTACCCTTGATTAACAAAAACTATGTTCTTAGATTATAAACTCTGCAGGAAAGAAACATTTTTTTCTATGTGTTGCACAGTGCCTAAAACAATGGAATCCTGATCCTAACTGCGGCTTCTGGGTGCCAGCATAACATAACTATTTAACAGCAACAACTGTACTAATGACACATTTAATTATAACTCCAATGCAGCAAGGTATTTAAGCATGTGAGCAGACCCACTGACTTCAAAGAACGAATTGGCTGCTTAAAATTACATACATGCGTAAGTATCTTCTTTAATAATTGCACTCTCTGGGTCAATGAAATCTTAAAATACTAAACATATAACCCACTATGTACTTTCCACCTCCACACTATTACGCACAATACACCTTTCTTTCAAAAAGGTTTTATTGTATCTCGATACATTCATTATTATTGTACCAGCAGCTTTGCAAACTCTTTACTTCCCACCTCCCATATTCAACAGTAGCAAGGCAGAGGAGTAATCTTTGGTTATGAAACACATTCTGATATGTTTTACAAAATATTTGTTGCCATCTAATTTATGGTAGCTTCCCAGGGCTGCCTGATAAGCCACAGTGTGCCTGAAATCTTCAGAATTGCATGCTGGGGCCTTGTCCCTGGCATGCCCCTCCTGCCCCCAGCCCTACCCCTATCATGCCAGAACTTGTGAGAGGGTTCTCAGGAGGCAGCCTGACAGCTGTCTTCCATAGTTCCTGCACTGGGGGAATCCTCCATGGGCAGATTTCGGGCTTTTAGGGCTCCTTTATATTGCTCTGAGCCTTTTACCCAGTACAAAGAAGCTGGAGCAGGGGAGAAGAACTCACTCAATCTGCTCATTTGACTCAGCTCTTATAAATCTAAGTCGGATTCTGCAAGGGTCTGAATGCTCTGAACTCCTCTTACAGTCAATGGGAGTTCAGAGCATTCAGCCCCTTGCAAGATCTGGCCTTTAAAGCGTAATTACTGCATTCCTTATGTGTGCACATATGATTGTTGTAATACGCTTTATTTCTTTATTGCCTGTTTCAATTCAATTGACAGGCAAAAGATCTGGGCAGAGTGGCTGCAAATGCAGAATGCACAACTCACACTTTCATTTTCAACTCTTGAAATTTAAAGTACAAACATGATGGAGCTAATCATTAATGAAGAATTACACCAAAGAAAGAGGAGTGAAACTTGTAGAAAATTAGGATACTTTTCTAATTGTTTTAGAGCCTAACACAACTGGGCCCCGATCCAGTCTGGGGAGTATCATGGGATAGTCTGCCATCAAGGGCAGTAGTGCCTAGTGATCAGCCCCTCTTTCCCCTGCCCTCCCCGCTCCAGAATGGCCCTAATAGATATAAGGATCATGTTAAGGAATGGCTCTCAGGGAAGAAATCCTGATACTGTACATTTAAGGGACCAAAGCTTTGCAGGGAGGATAGGACAAGGCTCCCCTTTCACCGAACCAGCTGAGAAGCAGTTGGAGAAAGGAACCAGCTCAAACCTCCCTCCATCACAGCAGGCAGCCAGAGAGAAGACTGGCCTTTTGAACCCTCCAGATGAAAAAGGCTAATTAGACAGGTTGTTCAGCTGAAGAGAACTGGCACAACCTCAGCTCCAGTAAGAGGGCTGGAGGTGGAACTTCCACTTGAAGAAGGATAAGACTGATTAACCTAAGGCAAAGAGGCCTGAGAGATAACCTTGCTCCTGTGAGAGGGCTGAGAGGGAACTCCTGTTTGAAGGAGGGAGATATTGCTTTACACTACATAACTTCCAGCTCTTGAGAAAAAGAGAGGGCTGAAGAAGGGGCTTCTGTTTAAAGGAGGGATAAGATAGACTACCCTATGGCAAGAAGCAACCCAGCTCCAGGAAAGAGTGCTGAAGAGGGAAACTCCTGTTCAGAGAAAGGAAAGACTGACTACTTCCAGGCAAGAGATGCAGTTACTCATCACAGCCCAGTTGTTGCGAGAAAGGTTGGGAATAGCTTTGAAGGAGTACCACCATAATCAGCAAAGAAGAAGTAGTGAGGAACCATAGATTCCAGGAGACTCCAGGGACCTGGGGAAGATTTAAGAAGCTGGGCAAAGGTAGAAGCAGCCCAAGGAAAATGGCAGAGGGATTAAAGCAATAGTCCTTAACCACCTGAACAGAGTTCCTGGTCTGGAATCCAGAAGAGAGGATGGCTCAGTTTCCTCTACCTTTCCCCAGACTAGAAGGGAAGGTACAGGCATCAGAAGGAGAAGAGGTCAAGTAACATAGGCCCCAGATGAAGACTGAAATTATAAAGCAAAAAGACAAGATGAATCAAGCAGCACAGCCGTAAAACACCAAATTAATCTGATGGCTACTGAACCATTACATACACAGGGAATTCAGAGAGTAATGGAACATTCTATATGTCAGAATTTGTGCAGGAGTCACAGGACTTAAAAAGTGTATGGCTTTAAAATATGGCCTGAGAAGTCCTAAAATGCAGCCGTGACCTGCATTTCTCTGTAACTTTATCTGCAAAGGCAAAACAAAGTCTGAATTTCTGGGGAACACAGTGAACTTCTCTATCCATAAAGAAAGGTGCAGGTAAATATGATTGGGTGCATTTCTTGTTGATTTTCTGAGTTAGTATCAGTTTCAATTTCCTTTCGTTCAAGATGAGATGCAGATGATCAAGGAGACATAATGTGAACGGAACATGAGAGAGGACATGTTCTCTGGACTTGACTTTCTCTAAACAATTGTTGAGGTAAAAGAAAATACAAATTCCTGTCTTTCTGAGGTATGCCATGCATTTGGTAAAAATCTAAGGAGCTGAGGACAGATCAAAGAGAAGCACTGTGTATTAATAGTGGTGACCTGCCACTACAAACCTCAGAAACCTCCTGTGGCTCAGGATAATTGTCACATGGAAATAAGCATCCTGAAGGTCCAGGGCCGCAAACCACTCAGTGATTTAACATGGGAAGGATTGATGCTAAGTGACCATACAGAACCTCTCATTTTGATGAATTTGTTGAGGACACATAAATTGAGGATAGATCTCATACCTCCCTTGGACTTGGAACCAGGAAATACAAAGAATAGAATCTGTTTCCCTGATGCTGCAGAGGGACCTCCTCTACAGCTCCCAGCACACATGAAATCTAGACCTGCTGAAGGAGCAGTAGCTCATGAGAGGGGTCTCTGAAGAGGAATGGGATGGGAAGGAGGGATCCACAGGAATTGATTGGCATACCCAATCTCAGAGTGCTTAGGACCCATGGGTAGTGCATGCAAAGCACCATAAAAGTGACACAGTCTGTCCCCAAATTGGGGAGATAGAGGCATGGAGGTCATAGCTGGAATGATGTCCTGGACCAGAAAGTCAAAATGGCTGTCTGCTCAATGTTGATGGAGGACAAGCTGTTTGGCTAAAGTTAGACCCAGAGGCTCTCCTCCTCTGTGATCTATGTCCTTTCCTGGAGAAATCCTGCTGTCTAGTAGGGAAGGACAACTTGCTGAACATACTCTGTGAGCAATATTTCTGCTGTTGCAGATACCCCCCAGAATGGCGTCTCCTTGTGGCTGGGGTATAAATTCCCAATGAACATAAAGTAGCCTAGGTCTTGTAATTTTTCTCCAACAACAAAAACCAATCACCAGAAGGTAAGTCCTCTAAGCTTGGATGACACCTGCAGCTATAGTGGAATTTTGCAACTGTGAAGATGTTCTTATGGCCATAGCTAATGCCATAATTCTGGACGAAGCATCTGCCATGTCAAGAGGCAACTACAACAAAGTTTTGGCCACTAGATAGCCATCCACAATGAATACATTAAACTCCTCCCTGGAGGCTTCTGTCAACTTATCTGTGAACTTGGACACAGCACCCAAATTAAGCAAGTCATATATTGATAAGAGCACCGTTGCTATGCACATCTGTAAAGATGAAATTGTGTAAACCTTTCTCCCCATGAAGTCCAGCCTATTAGACTCTTTGTCCTTGGAGGTGGACTTATATCCTCCCTTCTGAGATCTGTCATTCACCACTGTTACCACTACATGTGGGTTAAAGTCTCTGAGAATTGACTATAGGTGAGAAATTGCTTGAGACCAAGCCTGTAATCTGTTAAACTTTAGACACTAGATAACATGTTTTCTTTTTTTTTCTTTTTTTTTTTGCAATAGTGCGAATAGAATTCATTTCTTACCAGTACACTGCATTCATGGGAGGGACACAAAGGGGGGGCACAATCAAAATGCGGGGGCATGTGACCTCCCCACGTGACCACTTGCAGGACTCCTCCTCACCTCACCCCCAGCCCAGGGCCCCCGTGCTCTTCCCATCCCCCCCCATGATCCATCACGTGTTACCTGGGAGGGAGCTCTGTCCTCCTCCCACTGCGCTGGAGACTTCTGATCCACAGGGCTTTCTGGAATCACAGCAGTGAAAGGAGCACAACATGAGGCCACTGGGCAATCCCACACCGGCAGCTCCTCTGGCGCAGCTGTACCACCCCCAGCCCTGCTACCAGCCCTTCCACACAGCTGTGTCTCTTGATTCCAGTGTGGAGTCTGTACAGCAGCCCCACTGGAGGCCAGGGGTGGGGTGGTACAGCCACACTGGAGAAGCTGCCGGCATGGGTCCACTGCTCCTCCAGTGTCTTTCCAGTACAGAGTACTGGCTATAAATATCTTACTGGTACAGCGGACTGCCATACTTGCACAACTGTTTGTATGTTCATACCAGTCTTTTTTTCTCTTGCTTAGTATCACTTAAATCTCTGGTTTTTATAAATAAACTTAGTCTTGTTTTACCACAAAAATGTCTCAGTGCTGTGTATTAAAGTGAAGTGTGAGTTTTCAACTAATCTAACAGGCTGGTGTGTATGCTGTCTTTATGGAAGCAGCAAACTTAATTTCTGTAAGTGTCACAGTGAGAGAAACTGGACCCTGTACAGCGACTCCATCCCAGAGAGGGCAAACAAATGATCAGCCTCAACTGAGATCCAATACGAGGACAGAATCAGTATTGTGGATGAATGTGTAATTAACTCCTTGGATACTGGAAGAGGCATCATGCTTTCAACTGATACTAGAACAAATGACAGTGCCAGAGCCAAGGCCAGTACCAAGCCTGATCATGAGGTCTGTAGCACAGATGTTTTTGGTGTCAAAGATAGTGTTTGCACCAATGAGGTCATCGGTACTAAAAAGGACATTGGCTGCAACTCTGCACTCTGAGTGCATTCAGTTACTGCTGAATACAGTGCCAAAGCCCTGCAATCCAACTAGACATGGGCACAATAGAAGAAGATGAGGAAGAAGCAATAGTCACAGAAAGCCCCTGAACTACTGAGGAATCTGTAACAGAAAGGCAGAGCTGGTCTGATGCCACCTGGTATGCCAATGGTGTGGAAATTGTCAGTATTGACACAAAAGTCATAGGTGCCAGACTCAATACATGTCCCATGGCTGATACCAGAATCAATGACACATATACATCCAGTTTTCAGAGTAGCAGCCGTGTTAGTCTGTATTCGCAAAAAGAAAAGGAGTACTTGTGGCACCTTAGAGACTAACAAATTTATTTGAGCATAAGCTTTCGTGAGCTACAGCTCACTTCATCGGATGCATTTGGTCGAAAAAAATGCATCCGATGAAGTGAGCTGTAGCTCACGAAAGCTTATGCTCAAATAAATTTGTTAGTCTCTAAGGTGCCACAAGTACTCCTTTTCTTTTTGCATATACATCCAGTGTCAGCATGGTAGCCGGGCAGGAGTGGTTAGATGGCCAAGCTCCAGCCTGTTGATCAATCCCCTTAGAAGATGATGTTGAACCTCCCTGATCTCTAGAGGTCTCGGCAGAATAGCCAGAGTTGGGTAGGTTGGCACCCCAGACAGAGGTCTGGGAGGAATATGGAAGGCCAAGCAGAAATGTATACGTGTGAAGGAAGTCTGGCGGGAAGTGCAGTCTTAAAATTGGGATTGGGAGATTTGGGCATGAAACACAGCCTGGAGTGGGAAGTGTGTATGCATGGGATGTGGGGAAGTATTGGTTGAGGGCAGCCTGGAGGCAGGGTCTGGACTGATCTGTATGCAGGAAGAGTGAAGAATCTAGACAGGACAGCATGGTGAGCTACAAAGCAGGGAGAGGAGCTGGAAGGTAATGCAGGGATTAGTGATAAATTTTGAATAGGATTTCCTCTCCATCTATTCTGTGTTTAAAATGCTGTTTAAACTCCAGATGGCAATGAAGATGAATGTCTTTTAATCTGTTCCCCTTCCACTGAATGATTATTCCCTGCAGTATATTTTCTAGTACTTTGGCCAACAAAGTTTTCAATTCTCCAAACAATGGGGCTTCCACAATTGCCTATGGGAAACTGCTCTACATTCTAATAGATCTCAGATAGGATGTTTATTGATATTTTTATCTAAATTACTTGCTCTAAATTTTATCCCACTGTTCCTAGTTATAACCTCCTTTCCATCCCACACCTCTTCTATCCTAGTTAAACTGTAAATTACTTTAAAAATAGTGTTTATATCACTAGAGACACAAACTTCATTTCCAGATGGCAGTAGATATACATGCACAAGATAATGCCAATATTATAGCTATTTTAAGTAGAACTCTATAGCCACAGTAAAATACGGCTCTTGGCAGATCAACCACGAATGCTGAGCCCTGTAGACCATAGACTCTCAAAACCTGGCTGATTAGATATAATTCTAACTGGTACTTCTGGGACTAAATTCTATCCTTTTTGTATAATGAACATGTGCAAACATAGTGCCTTCAGAAAGCGTATGCAAACATACTGCAGGCTACCACGACAAATGAAAATCATCTAAGTACATGGAATGTATCAGGAAAAAAATCAACTAGTTTTTAGCATCACAATTACTACAGATGAATCTCTGAAAGTTACCCTGGCAACTGTACAGCTATTGATAACATTAGAAAATGCAGTCTTCTCACGAGAGAGATTTTCTTCTTTTTTTGGTACTTTAAATTGTAAGTATAAAAATAAACTTTCAAAACTACCCACAGATTACTGAGTGCCTGGGGCAGAGGTGCCAATTCCCACATGGCATGGCACTCAGTTTCTCCAATATAGTCTTTGGCACACTGATTATGGATGTGATTTAACAATCCAGCCAAGTCACAGAGAGAGTTCTACCATTCTGGGGCAGTGGAGTTCCCAAGTCACAGTTCAACATAAACCCAAACCAAAAGAATCTTAAATCCTGCTGGGCTCTGCTTTCAGCTGCCTTACTTTCAGATGCAACCCAGCTGCAGCAGCTTGTCTTAATATCCACTTCCAGGTTTCTGGTAAGAAATCAGACCAACAGTCTATATAAGGCCTACTCTTTGACAGGGAAGGTCCTAGCAGACCACAAACTTCAGTCATCTTCTAGTCCCATTGGGGCATCTCACATCACATGGGCAGTGCCAATCTGCTCTCCTTCCCAGTCCATTCTTATGTTATATGCCTCTCTCATTTTAACTGCCCCCCTACAAGCCTGACAGCTTTTACAGGTGAAGCATGTCAAAATGAATTCAACATAGTGGCAGTAGAGTGTGCACACAGTGTTAAATGGATAGCCCAGTGTAATCCATTCATATACTTTTTAAATGGTAGCAATATTTCTGGGGGGAAAATCAATAATGAACATTTCAAAATATCTTTTTCACTTGGTGTCTGTTTCGGGTATCATCAAGATTTATTTTATTTTTTGGTGACTTCACATCTTGAAATGTAAAAAGTAAAATATGTAATTTAAAAGAAAAAAGGAAAATAAAATAATTTCCTGTTCTATGCTCTGATGTCTCACAATATTAGAAGAGCTAGTTTATTGAATTGTACTTCAGAAAAAAATCCAGAAATTGAGGATCTATGATTGGGTATATAAATCCCACATATTTTTCATAAAAAATGCTGTGTTACATATACAGAATTTAATCAACTGCAAGATATGTTTTACTCTTTAAATAAATAATGGTTTTGCTATTTATATAAGTTTTTGCACTGTTAAATTGTTTAAAGAATCCTTCAGAAACATTGCATTTTGTTGAATATTTTTTTTATTTACTGTATTTAGGGGGAGGGATAGCTCAGTGGTTTGAGCATTGAACTAAACCCAGGGTTGTGAGTTCAATCCTTGAAGGGGCCATTTAGAGATCTGGGGCAAAAATTGGGGATTGGTTCTACTTTAAGCAGGGGGTTGGACTAGATGACCTCCTGAGGTCCCTTCCAGCCCTTATATTCTATCATTTATTTTAACAGTATCAATCAGATTTTCAGAAACATTCACTAATTATGCACACTCCAGACAGAATTGGAGACATTTTGTGTGTCTGGTTTTCAGAGGCACTGAGGACTTTCAGCTCCCACAAGCTTCAGTGGAATCAGCCCAGGACCAGCAAGAGAAGTGGAGCAGCAAATGTGGCAGTAGGCTACCTTTCCATTCTCCAGTCTTGATGCAAAATGTAAGATCTTCAAGGCTGCTCCAAGTCAGACACAACTGTCTATGGTTCCTTTTACCTCTTAATGTTGGGAAGTGAAATGGGAGGAGTCAGAATAGCCAACTCAAAGATGACCAAGGATTTTCACATGCCGCGGAATTCTCAGGAGGCTGGTTGTGCCAATTATGTCAGCTTGAAGAGACAGCAAGTAACCAAAATCTGGCAAATTGGGGAAAGGGAGGGGGAGAAATGAGTGACCTGATAGAGAATACAGTGTGTGGAGATTCTGAACAAACAATAATGCTTTTTTTCAGGCACGTTAAATTCAGCTCATCCTCATATGGGTTTTCTTACTACTGTCTCAATTCTTATTTTTGATCAACTCTGGTCCTGCATACCCTACCATGGCCATAATTTACATTTTACTGATATTAACAAAATGAAAATGCAGAAGGAGGGTTCAGAATTGGCTTTAACTTTTTGTGCAGGTCCTCAATTTTCAATTTTCATTACCCTGTTCTCCTAAATGTAGATCTCTCCTGCTGCCACTGCTGCACTACATGTACCTAAGGAATTTGGGAAGAGCATGTGAGATTATTGTCTGGAACATCTACAACCTCAAATATCTCATTTATATCAAAAGGGGATCATAGGAATTTCTTGGTCATGGTCTTTTTTTTTTTCTTAAGAAAAAAGAGGAGCACAGCTATTTGTGCTGTAGCCTGGAAATAGTTGCAAACATTATTTCCCTCCCAAGGGGCAAATCTTCAAATAATGTAGGACTCTGGCCTTACTGGAGGATTTTATGGGCATTCTGGTAAATTTTAATTCTGATGTATCCAACTAATTAACACAATTGTGAAATATTGTCTCCATCTGTTAGATGGAAAAGCTAAGGCAAAAAGGTTAAGGGTAACATTTTCAAAAGCACCTACATGATTTGGACACTTTTCAGTAGGGATCAGGTGCCTAATTTTATATAGGTGCTTTTGAAAATTTTACACTGTAGACCTAGGAATTAAAAAAGTGATGCTAAACTTCTAAACCTTCTAAAACTCTCATGTAGACATAACAATTGTATGTCAGCATGTGCTAAACTGATCAATTTACAGATTAGGGGGAGCCTAGAGTTTACCTCCATCTAGTAAAGTGTGTGAAAACTGCAAACTGTCTTGTTTTCGCTAGGATTTTACATATTTTTATTACCATGTGTAAGAGCACATCTTTTTTTCTTAATCTAGAGAAGGCCTAAGTGACTGAATTTTGGCTGAAGAGAGAGTAGGTGTCACAATGAAGATGGAACCTCAGAAGACCTTCGGTGATTCCATTTTATTAGTTACTCAGGTGACTCTGTACACATGTACAGCCAGAGGCTACACTGGCTGGTCAAAAGGGGAACTACATTAGCTTCAGGCAAATCGCTGACACAGAATAAAGGAACTTGTAATGGTACTACCACCATCAGCAACAAATCAGCCACATTCCATAGCAAAGGTTCTCCCAGAATTCAGAGCTCTTTGGCAATGGATTTCATGGATCTGAAAGTCCACCCTGGAAAGATGCTGGGGAAGTGTTTATGAAAAATCTTTAGGGAAATCCACTGTGAAACTTCCAGACACTAGCAATCAATTTGTTTACATATTCAAAGCTATCATAGGAAGGGAAAGGGATATACATTTATTAATACTAATTTCATGAAAACAGAGAATTATCTTTATGGAAGACAAAGTTCAATTCAAAGGATGGTTGGTTTAGTGCTTGTGGTGCTAGTGTAACAAGGACAGAATCCGGTCGTCGGCAGGTGGGATCAAAACTGGGACCTCTGGAGCTAAATGTATGAGCCCCTACTACACGAGCTAAAAGCCATATGCCCCTTAGCTAAGGCTATAGAGCAGATTCATTAATCTTCTCTCTCTTAGTGGGCTTGGTGTTACTGGATGGGACAGAACACCAAGAGGGTATGTGGGTTACACTCAATAAACCCAGGTTCAATTTCCTTTTCTGCCAGAATTTCTGCCACTTTTAGGGCCAGACTTTTAAAAGGTTTTCAAAATTGCCTTGGTAAAATCAGTGGGACTTAGGTACCTAAACACTTCTGAAAATCCCACTGGGCACTTCTCTGCATCTTAGGCATCTAAATACCTTTTAAAATCCAACTCTTCATCTCTCTGTGCCTCAGTCCAATCTGTGTAAAATGGAATAATAATACTCCCTTACCTCATAGGGTGGTGTGTGAATATATACTTAAAATACTGTGAGGTGCATATATATATGATAGTAATGGGGGCCAGATAAATTGATTGAGAAAAATTGCTGAACATAATTAACATTTAAAAAATCAACAGTTACCAAAATTACCACACAGTGGGGCTTGTCTGTATGGAGAGTTAGTGCATAGCAAGCTGGGGTGTAAATCTACAGCACCCTAGTGGGCTGTGCACTAAGCATTCATGTGAACCCAGATGCTGTGCACTAACAGTTCCTAGTGAGCACTAACCTATTGCTGTTTGAAACAGCAGTATACAAGGGGGACATTGTGTCTAGTCTCCTTAACAAGGGGAGGGTCATAACTAACTTAGTCCTATCCTCTGTCTTAGGCTATAGTTCCTGCAAAGTGATGCACGCAAGGTGGTCCTTGTGAACATTTCATTGAAGGATGAATAGCTTAAGCATGTATTGGTTGAGGATAGTAAAGAAAAGCTAACTAGGAGATTTAAAGGTAAGATTCCAGAGATGTCCCCACTGAAAAAAAATACAAAAAACACCTTTATTTCTGATTTAAAACATCTATTTCAGGATAGGAAATGCTATCAGATATCAGTGAATCTCCTTGACTCTATTTCAACCTTTAAAAGCCAGTTATGCTCAAATAGGCATTTAGAATCAGAAACAAAGCTTTTAAAATTTCAAAACACAGCAACGGGGATTCTTACATCAGAAAAGAATATCCAAAACAGTAAGTGCATTGTGTCAGATCCCAAGGGACACTGTAAAATTCTGCAATTTGTCTCAGAGCTTGTCTTACAACTTTTCTGAGGATATGTGAGAACATGTTTGTTGGGAAAGCAGCCAGTTGCCATATAACTTAATATGGCTGGAATAAAATGCACCCCCTGGTCCCAACACACACACACACTTAGAAGGCTCTGGAAAGTGGTGACAGGATACTGGCCAGGTGAGAACCCAAGAATTTTTATAAAACGTTCTGATTCTGTGTTAAACCTGTATGGAAAGGAGATTCTGAGGAGTCTTCCTACAAACATTCTTTCCTCATCCTCCTAAAATGTTGCATTTTTGACTTAAGGTGTCTGCACAGTCAATTCTTGTTGGGGATTGGCAGCTTGCTCATACTAAGGCTGTAATTACTAAGAATTTAAGTTTCTGATTCTCCTCCCTGTAGTGGTTAAAAGGCCATCCATAAGACAGTAAGGCTGCTCTTTACATCAAGTTAAAGGTTTAAGTTTGGGTTGTGCTATTTTTCTTCTCTGTGATGAATAAGACATGATGAGGATTTGTTTAATTGCTTTTTATGTTTTTAAAAATAAGGACTTTTCCCCTTGGAAATCTAGTTATCTTGGAAGACTGGCAACTGGAGAACCCTTAGGGTGATCATATTACATGTTTGGAGGTAGTGAAATCTGATCAACTGAGAAGAGAGATTTTTATTCATCCTGCTAAGCTTCATCTTTGTGTGTGTGTGTGCTTTTTTTGAGACTCCTTTAATGTAAACAAGTGATCAATTTGAGAGAAAACACATCAGTCATTTAATATCCCACAGTCCTGCTCCTTCAATTAAACTGTAAGAAATCTCATAATCCACATTTCTGAGACTACTAACAAGTCTTCCAGGGAAAACTAGTCTTCATTCTCCTAATATGTGTGAGTTAAAAACAAGCAAGGAAACATCCCCTAGCCCTTTCAACCCTTTCCTGTATATTATAAAATGGCTATAAAAAGGGTTTTTTTTCCTTTTTTGCAAGTCACACCCCCAATGTGGTTCCTTAAATAAAGTTAATGAGACTCTTCAAGGACCAAAGTGATAGTGTCACCTACAGGAAAGAAGGAATGTTTGCTAACACAAGGGATGAATCAGTTGATGTTTTTAAATGGCAATATAATTATTTCTAAACAAAATGCTTTTTAAAAAATGTTTTGTTTACTCTTTATATGACCTGGATTTATTGTTAAACTAGTCACCATAACTAATAAACAGCCGAAAGAAGAAGAAGCCTTTTAACTAGGAAATAGAAAATTTCACTGGGGCGGGGAATGATAGATGCTGACTCATTTTTAGGGAATCCATTATAATAGAAGTTGGCCCAGTCTGGGACTTTTCTAAGAAAAGCAGGAATAGGAATAGGAGGTCTGGATAATAAGGCAATATTGTACTAGACAGGAGCTGTTCTGAGATGAGACTGCCCAGAGAAAAGCTGCCAGACCAGACTGTTCCAATCTTTAAAAATATCAAACCAGAGTTGTTTGAATGTCTGGATAAAATGACAGGTTTCAGAGTAGCAGCCGTGAGGTATCTGCCCTGAGGAAACTTGGCAGAATATCTTTAAGTGACAGAAAAGCCAGTGTGAAGGCTGTATACTTTGGGAAGTTACTGAAGCTCTTATATTAATGTGATACCAACACAATAACTGCTTCCAAGGGGCCTAGTACATAATGGAAATGTTTTATACTTTACAAGCTACTTTTTCTTATATTGTCTCTAAGGATGTCTATTGAATAAAAATGTTTGATCTCCTATTACTCCTACAGAGTCAGAATTCCTATACTGACCACAAGAATTCTTGTTATATTAAAGCAGTGGGTAAGATAATAGCATAACATTGTCTTACATTAGCCATTCTACAATACCCAGAAAGAGACAAGGTCCTTTCTCTGAGAGCTTACAGACTAACATGGTTCCAGCCCTGCAAACTGATAAGTATCCTCAGCTATAACTGAAGACAACAAGAGCATAAGGAGCTCCCAGAATAAAACCCATGTAAGTGACACAAACACACAGCAGTGCTGTGATTTAGCATTTTTGTTTGTTTAAAATGGTATTGGGTGGGTGCCATGTTTGTTGAAGTGGGTTTGTATTTATGAGTAGCTGAAAAATGAAAAAGATGAGGGTAAAGCTGGTTTCCAAACAAACACAAAATACATCTATTTGCATTCACTGTACTTAGTGATTTTTTTTCTTATTTTGTAGAATTCACAACTTCAAAGTGATCAATATAGGGAAAATATTAGATAAAGTTAGGACCAAAAGTAAGGTTTGAGGGTGGTTAGCTTTTACAGAATTATAATATTTCTATGAGTTTTGTATATTTAACTTCCAAATGAAATAAGTTTTCCTCTCTTCCTGTCCCTGAAAACCAAAATATTTTGATTTTGCAAAGTTGCTGCAGTGCCTCATGGGAGTTGTAGTTTGGGCACCTCGTGCTATCATTCTTCTCATGCACCATGGTGTCCCCTCTTGATTAGAGGAGGTGATGCATCATAGTGATTGCATGACTGCAGTGCATCATGGAAGATAAAGTCTGAATGAAAAGTCTGGTCCATAGAGAAGAATAGCAGAATAAGTCCTTGTTGTTTTAGCTAGCCCTAACTAAAATGATGTACATTGCTGCCAAGCTTTGAGGAGGTCCTGCAATGACATTTCTTGCAGGATCAAAATTTGTTAGTGGACCAGCAAAATGTAGCTTAACCTAACTCTGCCCCCCTCTCTTCTTCTGTTGTTCTCTCTCAGTTTGCCCCTCCACCATTTGTATTCCAGCCCCATTTTCTCTCATAACCTGCCTGTAGCAAAGGACTTTTAGCCATCACTTGCTCTTCTTCCCTTGCTAGCTCTTTCATTCCTGTCCGCTAGCCAGCAGCAAGTGTTTCATGTATCATGTGTTGGGTAACAACAGGAGAAGACTCCATGTTTCTAAAACTGAACTGGCTTTTCACTAAGAAAACTATTTACCCAGATACTGTAATTGTATCTAGCATTCCAGCCATGTACATACAAACTGACTTCCTAGTGTCCCTCCAAACACTTCTTCTCTTGCAACCTTTGTTCTCCCCCTTCCTCCTCCCCAAGTTCTGTGCAGGTCGCTACATCTTTTCTTTAAACAATTGTTGTTGTTGTGTCTTTAATGCAAGTGTTTGCTAACTTGATGGTGGCAATACATATATTGCTCTAGGATATAGCTGATACTGCCATCTAATTGTGGCCTGCTGCACCTGATAGTCCTTCAAGATCTTCTCACCAGCCTCCACCTTTTTGTATATGTTATCTTTGTTGATAGACTCCATCATCTGTTCCACAGTCATCTTTTTCTATCTGACCACATCCCCTTTCTGTATCTGCAAAGGCTCTCCTAGCAAATTTTATGGGCTGCTGGCCTTGCATGAGTTCTTCTCCTATGCCTCCTTGTAATACTAATTGCTCTGCGGTGCTTTTGAATTGGTGTTCTGACAATACCCACACTGCATCCTGCCATGTTAACTATTTCTAGGTACCAGACTTCTGAAGGTTTCTGATAGGTGTGCATACAATCTGGAAAAATAGACGGCCATCCCTTTAGTTGCTAGACTCCCTTGCCACACTTTGGTCTAGATTTTTCCTTAATAGCTCCCAGTTTCTCAGGATCTGGCTGGAGTCTCTCAGAAAACACCAAATGTCCAATGTAGAGGACCTCAGTTTTTCTCAGCTTCAGCTTCTCTGCATTCAGCCCAATATTCTGCTCCCAGAACCTGTTTAGAAGTTTCTGCAGCTTGGTATCACACTCCAGAATTTCCTTTTATTTGACATCACTTTCTCCTACAGTAAGAATGTAATCTGCTACAATCTTGATGCCTAGAAGTCCCTCTAGTGCCTCGATCAGTTTACAGTGGACCACCTCTGCAGCCAGTTGCAAAGGAATGGCAAAGTTTGTTGGTTGGCTGGAAGGCTCAGCTAGTTCAGAGACACACTGTGCTAGTATCAACAGATTTCATGATGGCTCCTCTTTGCAGGCTTGCCAGTTCCTTCTTCAGTGACTCCAACAGCAGAACTCTGTGTTTTGGTAGGCTCATGGACTGCACAACAGAGTCTATGTCAAACTTCAGCCTGCCCTGTAGGTGTCCATCTTCCTGAAATATGTCCTGATAGTCTGTTAGAATTCTGGATGGGATCCAGGGTGATTGTTCTCTTTCTTCTGTCATGCCAAGGATAGCTCTGGTGTTGTACTGTGATCAGATCCATGGCTTGCACAGCAGTGGATAGCATGCCTGTGTCTCAACTAATATAAATTCCAAGTGATAACATCACTTGTTTCATGGGTTTCTTATTGACAGCCTGAATTTGCCCACTGGCCTCAGAATCCTTTTATTGTACATCCCTAGCAACTGATCACATTTCTCAGTCTAGTGTTGCTTTTCAGTATTGCTAGGATTACTTTGCAGCTGGCTGAACAATCCATCTCAAAATCAGATCAGTTGTTGACCTAAAAGCATAACTGCAGATATGGCAGTTGAATGGCTGGTTGCCTTCTTCCGCAGTGTGTGTATATTAAGCATCTTCTGGATCTGCTAATTTCACACTGCAGTTATCCTCCTCTTCATTAGAAATCTCAGCATCCTCAATTTTTGCATGTACTGCTGTTTTGTTTTGTTTTTTTTCCTTCCTAGGGTAGCTGTGGCAGGGGGACATAAAGTAGCTCTATTTCCCACACCCCTTGCACCATTGCCCATAGGT
Organism: Dermochelys coriacea; assembly: GCF_009764565.3. NCBI lineage: Eukaryota > Metazoa > Chordata > Testudines > Dermochelyidae > Dermochelys > Dermochelys coriacea. The sequence continues at coordinate 30,161,125 of NC_050069.1, read as the reverse complement.
ATTTTCCTTTTCTGCCTTTCATGTTGCTTTGTAGATATGCTAGACCATGATGATTGCATCCTCAGTTAGTTTCTTCCCTGCTTCTTGGGTATCTTTAGCTTGAACTTGTGTACATGTTCTGCACTAGTGGCTATTGTTTTTGATCCTTTGGACAGTTCAGCTATCCTTGTTAGAGGCATTTCTTTAGGGTTAGATCTGTTTCTCTCAGCAATCTCTTCCATAAGGTGGAAACGCATGTCCTACAAATGATCCTGTCTCTGCTTATGGAACTTTTAATGTTTCCAAAGTTACATGTGCATGTGGAGGCGACAATTCTCAGCTCTATAACGTAAGTATCTATTTCTTCTTCTGCATCTTGGTTTTGGGTAAAAAAACCCAGTATCTCTCTACAATTTCATTCTGTTGGGGTCACATATTCATCCAACACCTTTATCAGCAGTTCCTGTGTTTGGGGTATTATTTCAGGTAACAGTATCTCACTCACTACTTGTCCTTTTTTCCCCAATGAGATAAGGAAAAAATAGTTTTAAAACTATTTTTTATCTTAATTTTCTCATCTTTATCCCCATAGCCAGCTATATATATATAAAACTCAATTCTTGTTTCCATTGCTTCTATGCTTGCGTAAGATTTTTTTTTGTCTGGGAATCAAGCTTTTCTGGTAGCTTGAGTCCCTCCATGCTGCTTGATTGCTCTATTTCTAGCTGCTGCTTTGTTTTCCTTTTACTCATACTCTCTTCCTTGCTGTGATCTCTGTAGGCTGACTACCGCCACCATATTTCCTGAACCTTGTGTTGGGAGAGGACTCCATTTTTCTAAAATTAAACTGGCTCCTTATTAAGAGAACTATATACAGAGGTTCTATGCTTGCAGCTAGCATTCCAGCCATGTGCAAAGAGACTGACTTCCTGGAAACTCCTCAAAACTGTTTGCTTCTCTCTCCAAGCTCTATGCATTTGCTACAGCAATGTGCAAGGTTAGAGCAGTGAAAGGTGGGAAGGACTGGCTGCCTATCTCTCCGCTATTCTCCAATCACTAGAAGCACCCAACTAATCCTAACACAATCATCACATGCAGCCCAACACCCAGATTTCAAGGGGCCTAATTTACAGAGAGAGTTGTGGGGGGGAATCAGTTGAAGATGCCTGGGTCAGCTGTCGTAATGACTTGGAGTAGCTGAGAGGAATGTGGTGGAGCTGGCTAGGGAATGAGGGAGGCTAGTTCCTCCCCTTGTACTGCTGTTGGCTCAATTACCTACCATCACCATCATCACCGCCTCCTCCTCCTTTACCTGGCTGTTCCTTCCTGGTGGTGTCCATCGGGAAGAGTGGTGTGACAAGAGGAGGAGAGTCTGCTTAGCTGCCTGCTTATCAGGTGCCACAGCAGACCAGTGGTAGGATGAGCAACTACAGGCATATGCCTACTGCTTGCCCATAGGTTAGCTGATTACATGATAATTCTGCTGAGATGCAAGGCAGGCAGACAGGGGCCGGCAGGGAGAATGATCCCATAAGATGCAAGGATAAATGAAATAAACTGACTAGCTTGTGTTTCGTTTCTCCGCTTGTGGGAGTGGGGGTTGGGGGGTGGGATCAGAATTAATTAAGAGTGAACCTCTTTTTAAAATTCCTTCCTATTCAAGAATCTCAGATATCACTAGTTATACCAGGAAGGATTTTTCCCCCAAATATAATTTTTAACAAGACTTGACTGTTTCTCTGTGTCCCCAGAATGCATGTACAAGCTCCGTGGCTTCTTCCTACCACCTCTTTGAAGAACAGAGGCTGGCTTGGCACTGCACTAGATTCATCAGTTGAATATCTGTATCTCAAGGAAAAAGGAGAGTGAGCTCTGCCTGCCTCCATTGTCACCACCGTCAAAGTAACAATCTGTATTGTTTGCAATCTGCCATAACATTCCTCTGCTAATTACATTTTCAAAAGGGCTGAGTATTGCCACCGTCTCCCCATAGCAGACCCAGTGTACCCAAGGGGTTCAGGACAGCCTGTTCACCTGCTTCTGACATCTGGCTTGATTTTACCTGCTAATTCACTATCACTGCACTACTTATTATGAAGTATTATTAATGATGTGTTAAGCATCAACAACATGCTTGGTCTTATGCAACAAAGGAAATAGGGATGGTTCCTGCTCTGATGGGTTCATAATTTGAAAAAAATTGCAGAGAAGATAGAACACTGTGGGACTCACAGAAATAGGAGTTGGAAATGAGTTGGCGATATTTTGGTTTGCTTGGTTTTTATGTTTTGACTGTTAGCTTACTTCCACTGATGAGCTGCAGAGGCCCCCTGTAAGAGAGATGGCCTTTAGGGTCTCTCTGAATTTTTTTTTAAATGAAAACTAAAGGTGAGATTTTCAAAAGCATCTAATTAAATTAGGCACTTAAGTCCCATTGAATTTAAATCTGACTTTGGCATCTAACTCACTTAGGCACTTTTGAAAATCCCACCCTAAGTCTCTAGTACCGCCTCCCTTTTATTTTCCCTCAAAAATTGCATCAGTTTTCACTTTTTTATGGCTAACCTCAGTACATATTAATTGCCAAGACTGAAAGGAGTGCTCCAGTGCTGTTGGAGGCATCTAGGACAACATAAAGGAACAAACAAACAGTATTTAAATAAAACAAGTTAGTAAAGTTTGATGTATGCCCCAAAATCCTCTCACTAGTCCTCCTTAAGATGCTTAGTTTGCTCCAGTGCATAGTGGTGTGATAATTAAGGAGAGAAAATTAAATTATATATCAGGGAGGGAAGGAGACAGGAAAAAAATGTTTCACAACAACAACCCCCAAAACATTACATCCAGTTTCACTTGTTAAAATTATCAGCTATCTCCATTATTGCCAGGACTGCAGCAGCTGCTAACAGGGGAATTTCCTTCTTGTAGGTGCACATGGGGACGTGTACCAGTAGCCTGAACAAACTCCAACACTGACAACTGCTCTAGAATGCAAGATATGGGGGCAAGCTGCTTCTACACTGAGTTGAGAGAGTTATCACCATTGCAGCCGGCCTCTCCCCCCACCAGCACATGCCTGTCTAGTCCTGACCCTGCCTGATGACCATTAAAATGGTACTTTGAATGAGCCTGAAAGATGTCAGCCAGTAGAAACCACTTTGACTAGCCTGAAGAGACCTGTTTTCCTCCTCCTTCCCTCACACTATCTTCTTCACACACATCCTCATCTTACGTGTCCCACAAAAGTCTCCATTTCTACATATAACTCCCATATTTGTAGGAATAAGGTAGCTGAATATTTAAGTAAGAACTATTTTAAATAAAATTAAATTCCTTGCAAATCCCTAGCTATTTGTATCACTTCCCAGTATACTACCGACAGCTTTATCCTTAGTACTAAAATATAAATAGTGGACTATATTTAGCCATCTAATTTTAAATAGAATTTCCCAAAGGTTGGCCAGTGGTCTTGGTATACTTTTAAAAATATATATTTTAATGGTTTTTCAAAAATTTTTGTGTTATAGAAATGATACAATGATAAGGTTAATATTTTACCTAAAATCTGAGCCTAGTCGTTTTCCATTTTCTGGCTCTCCAGGATCTGGACACAAATTGGATGCCTGTTTAATACCTCCTTCATTTACTGTAAAAGAAAAGAAAACAACACACTTTTAGGAAACCCAGAAATATGACAATTAATAGTATGAAAAACTTACTTTATCTACAAAGTTGCTACTTCAAAAACACCAAATAGTTACTAGATTTTGGAGTAGATCACAATCTCCAGTTTCAATACATTTATTTTCTTTCAATGATAAGTGTGACTTTTAAAGTATGTTTTATATCGGTAAACAGCAAATTCTAGAAGTCTTATGATAATAGAAAAAGTACCAAATAACTCTGTTTATTTGCTCATCATCTTACTGAATCCATATACATATTACTTGTATTTCTTTACAAAAATAATAATATTTAAAGTTAATGAACTCTACAGTAATGACAGTTACTGTAATTTGTGGGAAATTTTCCTCTGACCATAGTTCAGTAATGTCACTCTTGCCTTCTCCCCTAGTGTCTGACCTGCTTGCCTTGTGTCAATGACAAAACTTCAGTCGAGTTGGATCAGGTAGGCCCTAATTACTGCTGTGAATCCAAATATCCCAGAATTTGGAGGCATGGGGAAAGCTTCAAGATCTGAACCAGGTTTGACTTTCACAAATTTCTTAAAATGAACCAAATCAAATCCTCAGAGCTGGACATTCCCAAACCATGGGGGCTTGAAAACTTTATGTGGATCTGAACTTTTCATCTTTGATTCATCTCTTCTTATAAAAAAAAAGATTAAGAACTCATCCAGTGCCTTTTACATACACAAACATTTACTTTAGTGGAAGTTATGCACATATAAAGAGTCTAGTATTGATACACAAATTAGTGTATTTTTTCAATAGTTTGCACTATCTAGTTTTGTCATATTTTACATATTGTGTTTGTTCTACTATAAAAAAGTGAAACATTTATAGTTTGCAAGAGTTTAAGTGTCAAAAAATACTTCTACCCCAGTTTAGTTCTTTTCATCCTAGTTGTGCGCTAAATTAAGAGTTGATGATCAGGAAATAAATCCATATCACAGGAGGCTGGTCAGCTGCTACCTGAAGAATGTTTAGGCTTGAAATGAAACTATTTTTAATGTTTTCAAAACTAAGTGATGTGAAGCCAAGGCATTTATATTAAGAGGAAAAGATATTTAACCTGTCTTTGTTTCTGATGAGTTAAGTCAATGGGCTTTGGCATAGCAGGGTGATAGCTTTCAACGTAACAAAATAAAACTCCTTTGGGAGAAAGGGCTTGTATATAATTAAGCTAATCAGAAATGACTTATTCACACAATTTTTTAAAATTGATTTTATGAGAGAGAAAGAGAGAGATAACTTGTTTCTAATTAATTACATGTCTAAACTGTCTGACTCCACCTCTGCAGGAATAACAGTTTGACACAGACTGACACTGAAATAGGGTACTCCCCACCTAGCTTTTCCCCTGGCCTCATGTGAGGAATTGCCATAGGAGTGTTTGAGGAACTCTCCCTTGCCTTAAACATGGTGTACTTATACTCACAAAAGGTGGTAAAATTAATTCAATAGTGATGGGTGAGGTCAGGATCATAAAACAAAAGTGAAAGGATGGGGAGCAAGTGAGCATTATTTAGTTTTTCTTCAGTAGTTGGGGCCCTTTCCAACCAATGGGCCCTCACCTTAGCCTTTGCTGGCTGTGGCCATACTATTCAGTCTTCTCTGTCCTGAAAGAGCTACAGCATGGATGGTCTGATATTGCAGCAAGCAAAGGTAAGTGCCTGTTCAGCCACATTGGAATACACAGGGCTAACTGGATTTCCACTTTTGTGACTGGAAAGGAGGAGTTTTCCATCAACAGCACATAAGCTGAAGAGTGAGAAGTTTTTCTCACTTTATTCTGAGAAACTTAATGAGGCTTGTTGGTAGGCTGAAAGTGTGTCACCCATAGAAAGCAAATTTCTTTCTACCATTGAAGGATCCATGTGTTTGACAGTTATGGTACTGCCATCGACTGGAGTCCATATGGACAGTCCAGGAAGAACCTGTTATTCAGAACTTTAGGAGGAATTCTAAAATGAGATTACCTTAGTGGGTGGGGCAGGAGTGACCTTCAGTTAAGATTTTGTGTGGTTAAAAGTTTATTAAAATTGTGGCCAGAAGCTTTTATTGGTGCTGGCCCCAGGCAATAGTTCTCAGGAAATAACTGCTATGACATCCCAGAATTTGATTGAATTATACAATATCTATATGTAGATACAATAATTTATTTTACTATGACTAAATGAAGAAGACAAAAATCCAGCTTTAAACACGACTTCCCATTTTATTGTATTTCATCTTTCAGTATTTGAAATAGAATATTTTATTCTTGTACTCTGTGTAATTCTCAAAAATGGTAGTACTGTGGAAGTTTATGTGAAAAGAGCAGATTCTGTACTGATTTCACAGCATGAAAACAATTGGATTCTACACATTTCAGCTAATATAACAAGCCTGAGAAAGTGTGCTGCTTTATGTCATCATCACTAAACTGTTGCATTCTTAATGAAATACAATGAAATAAAACTTAACATGATACATGGGTGTATTTTATATTCATTCAGAAAATTCTGAAAGACTGTACTGAGGGAAAAATATCAATCAATTAATATCATACATACACACACACACACACTACATTTAGAACTTCAGAACAAAAGATAAGTTATAGTTGGAATGCATTAAACTTACAACTCTAATTTTGGCTCCAATACAGCAGTGTTTTAAGCACATGCTTAAATCCCATCCCTATTCATGTTCATCCCTAAACATGCTTGGCCAAACATGTATGGTATGCTGAGTTTGGAGCCTTTATATTGTTGGTGTAGAATGTGACCACACATAAAACTTGACTTTCTGTTTATAAAAATATAACTACTTTACTGCTTCCCACTTTCCCCACTATCTCATACAATCCTGTGACAACTGTTAATGGGCATTTTATTGTAAACAATGGAATATCATGAATGAGGCATTTCTTCATGGTCTGAGCATGAGACTGGGAGCCAGATATTGCTAAACTGTAATCCAGACTCTCACACCAATCCCTTTATGACTGTGGGACTTAATCTCACCATTTGTAGAGTGAGGATGATGCTTATATATATCACAAGGGTATATATGATTAATAATGTCCTCACTCATGCAAACACTCATGCACATGCTTAATTGCTTCTCACATGAGGAATCCTAATGGTTTCAGTTGCGTTAAGGTAGGCACTGAATGAGTGTTTGCAGGAAAAGGGGTTAAAATTGCAAAATTCTTTGTTGGTGAAAAAACACCATATACATATTTTCTATTTTGTTGTGTTTATGGTGTATATTCAGCAGAAGACAGACAGAGAGAACAAACATGAAAACTGTCTCAGGACAATGGTTTCCTGAGGTTTAGATAATCCAAGACAGTAATTTAAGGTAGCCATTTATTGATATTATTACAAATAACAGATTTATACATAATTTTCTCTGTTGAACCGTTAGGCAGTAAAGGAACAGTCATTCATTTTAAAATACTCTGTTCTTTCATTGTTCTGCATACAGTGCTCCTATTGAGGTCCCATTGAGAATTCTCTCCAACAATCATTGGCACAATGTATTTTTATTGAAATATTGTCCTATTATACATTTACAAATGAACACAGAATTAAACTGAAGGATAAAATTGAACATCTCTTCTAAAAATTTTGAATCTGTCTGACTGAGTTTTAAATCAACCAAAATGTTTATCAATTGTTTGTAGGGGCTAGCTGCTCATTTGCGTTGTCCATCTTCAACTCCCTGACAAATCACAATAATACATACTTCAATTTTATATGGAATATCCACAAAATATCAGCTATGTAAAACTTCATTGATATAAAGATTTTTCACTAAACATATTATCATAGCTTGAAGTGGCTAGCCACTAATGCATTAAGAGCTACATCTAGATATCTTAAAGTTGGTCTTGAAAGAAATGTGATCAAGTAATATAAGGCAAAGCTAATAAATTAGTGGAAATGGAATAAATATGGAAAATTTGTGTTTGATCTAATAAGAAAATGATTGATTTTTATCATCACGATTTGTTGTGTCAACCATTCTATTATCAATCTCTATTGTTTACATATATTTACATTTTCCAGTTTCATATATTTTCAAATAGGCTTGTCTATATTTTACTGTATTTCATGTCTTACAACCACCCTACACTCCGTGAGCCAACAGTGTGAAAATAACATGGATTTTTATTTTTTTTAAAGCATCTTAACACATTTTTCAGATACAAAAGAAAAAAACAAAAGAAAAAACTTCCAGAGTTGTTTAGCAAAAAGAAAAGGAGTAGTTGTGGCACCTTAGCGACTAACAAATTTATTTGAGCATAAGCATTCGTGAGCTACAGCTCACTTCATCGGATGCACTCTAAGGTGCCACAAGTACTCCTTTTCTTTTTGCGAATACAGACTAAGATGGCTGCTACTCTGAGAGTTGTTTAGGTGATACTCTTTACAGATAAATTAAATCTGGCAATAATGTAAACTGCTGTGATAAACTGAATAGAAGTATGGCTTATTTTATTTACTTTTACTTCGTAAAAGCTATAGGCTATTGCCACTTTAAGAAACCTTTATCTAAAAATGCATGACTCACATGCTGACAATTTAAAACCTACAAGCGGAAATTCCATAGAAATGCATTTTCTTTGGGAAAGTCACTGTCATGATAAATCCTGGAAAGTGACCTCAAGACTGCTATCTCAGGCAAATATATCCTGCCTAGGGTGCAGGCAAAAGCACGCAAATTCAATAAGTCTTTCTCCCCCCAACCACGAATAATAATGAAATGTGGACACAAGGTATGCAGTTAGCCCATATTTATTTAACCAATTATTTAAATATTTTAAATGTGGTTCTACTCCGTAAAAATGGCATCTTCTTTCTCAACAGATCTTATCCTTGATATATTCAGAGGCATATCTGCTTACTCTAGTTATTTGAAATAAGTTAATTGCAATAAATTATTACTACTTTCAATCATCAAAAAGAAAAGGAGTACTTGTGGCACCTTAGAGACTAATTAATTTATTTGAGCATAAGCTTTTGAGAGCTACAGCTCACTTCATAGCCTTGCACATTCAACACAGCTAACATGAAGTGAGCTCGATTTTACTCTTCCGGTGCATCATCAAGGACTTTTACTGCAAGGTGCTGAGCACACTCAATGATCTGTTTTCTAGGATGGTCTACAAAATTCTAATCTGAGCTGAGCCATCTGAAGCCAATGAGACTGTTGGAATGACACTGAGAATATCATTTGAAGAAAATACATTGTTGCACAGTTGTAAGGGTGTACTCCAGGTTCAGTTTTTGCAGGCTTGGTAGATAAGGGAAAGAGAGGGGATATTTTTATTTGCATACTCATCAAAATTTGATCAGAAATGGTTGAGACACAGTACACAGGCACTCATGATTTATAGAGAACTTCCCTTCAGAATAGAACCACATTTTAAAATTGACCATGAAGATTGTAGAAAGATATTTAAGGCAGTTATATTTTTGGAAATATATAAACATTTTTGAAAACACACACAAACAACATAGACAGCACAAATTTCACTCTTGCACTAGAAAAAAGTAACAAAAAGGAGTACACTCACAGATAGAAAACTTGTTGCTGTTGTCTTTCCCTGGAAACAATTTAAATCCTCTAGATTTAAAATCTATGGCCTTTTTCACTAGTTAAGAAAACAAACAAAAACATGTATCAGGTAATACAGTCTAAAAGATTTCATTGCAATTGATTATTCAAATTGTTATCATGGAATTATGCAAGTTAGAGTAACTGCTTTCTAATAAGCCAGCATTATTTACCCATAATGGAAAAAAACAAAATAAAACAAAACAAAACAAAACAAAACAACCTTTTACACAAAAGAAAAGTACTCAGATCAGATTGTGTATAAGGTAAAGGAAATGAATAACCTTTACATATGTTACTTTTTCCCTTCCAGTGTATGCAGTGCCTCTGATGCAAAACAAAAATGAAAGCTAAAGATAATAGTTTCCATGCATCATAAGTGGTTTTGTAAAACTTTTCCACGCAATTATGGAACCTGGTAAATTAATGACTGAATGAGTGCTTTTTGAAACAGGTATTTTCCTTACAGTTGATACTAACATTTTTTCTTTCTGAAATTTTCAATAACTCTGCAGTGGTATCTGCTAATAAATTGTATAAAATGCAGTGTGCTATTCTAGAGATACCCTACAAAAAAGGTGTAAATGTTTCACAGTGAGGATAGTTAACCACTGGAATAATTTAGCAAAGATTGTGGTGGATTCTCCATTACTGGGAACTTTAAAATCAAGACTGGATGTTTCTCTAAAACTTATTGACTAGGGATTATTTTGGGGAAGTTCTGGCCTGTGTAATACAGGAATATAGATGATTACAGAAGCCCCTTCTGGCCTTGGAATCTATAAATAATCTGAAATTTCTGCAATAACACTCTATTTGTGTAATGCCCATAATTTGATTATACTTCTTCACTGACAGAGCATCTTTTTTTTAACGTGTTAATCACATTATACCTAAAAGTATATTCATGTCCAAATCATAGCCCCAATCCTGAAGTCAATAGGGATCTCATAGGCACAAGGCACTAGTGGCAGGATGGGGCCCATATTATTACTCTCCCAGCAGATACTCTACAACAGAACACAACCAAAACAATAGGCATCCCCAGGTTGATTGTTCTCATGTTTCACTTACTAAAGTGAAAACTAAAAAATCACAATCTTATTAAAAAAACATGCTAAAAAAGATCTTAAAATCTTGAATATTTTAGCAGGAATCCTTCTGCAACTCTAAAATATATACAGATATTTGGAAAGGTTTATTTGTGGATGCCCAAATACCCTACATGTTTTGTTTTTGTTTGTTTGTTGTTTTTTTTAAAAAAGCAGCTCCACTGCAGTTCCAACTACCTACTTTCAATTTTTGCCTCATTTGTGTCCCTAAGTCTAACATGGAAGGTCCAGCCTTTATCTATGAAGTACAAGATCATTTTCTGTGATAACTCATACTTAGATCTTTTCTAAGTAGAAAATCTAAATTCTGTATTTGATAGTTTTATGATGTACATACTCATCTAATTGGTGCTATAATAACACCAACAATGACATTGGCTTTAAAAATGGAAGCATAGAACTCAGGTACACTGTTTTACACTTAAAATTTAAAATATGCTCAGCTATTCTCATTTCGGTTATGCAATTGCACCCCCCATCCCCTCAGAAACATTGATTTTTGAGGTCTATTATGGCCGATGATGGACTTTCCTTTCTTTCCGAATTAGCTCTGGAAAAGCCCTTAGTTCTTGGGGCTGTATGGCTTTTTTGATACACCCAATCAGTTCTGAGGGGTCATGGTTGTGTCTATGCACATTTGAAGCAGAGGATGTCGAATGAAAGGATGAAGGAAAAACAAAACAGAAAAGTTAAAAGGAGGAAAGGAAAAAAAGAGGCGAGAATGAAAGCACCAAAGCACAAGAAAGAATGGTTTCCTTTGAAACAGTCAGATGACTATCTGTAATATTTTCTCTAAGTAAACAGTGCACCCTGCTGCAAAAATGTGCTAACTAAACTAAACCAAACCAAAAAGAAGGTTTATCTGGAGATTGGGTACATTGTATCCAGGATATTTTCAACAGTGGATGCATCATAATTTCAGTCCAAAGGGCAGCAGAAGTTGTACATTGTCTGCAGGGAACTATTGAAGATGAAGTCTGAACAAGGCAAAGATTAAAAATACATATCAGGGAAATCTGAGCACAGCCAATGAACAATGGGAGATATATAACAAAGGAACTTTTAAGCAACCATTACACTTATTTTACAAGAAGAAATAGAATCCAAAGGGATTCTTAAATGTGACATGAACAAAAAAAAAGTAACTGAATTACTTAAAAATAATCATACATGAAAAGTGCAAGAATTTCAGAAGGAAAAGTATCCAAGGAAATTAAAAAAGTTGAAATGACGGTTTGGGAAGCGATCAAATGTATTGTTAAATACCTACTGATGTTTATATCTTTACATTTTTGGGTAAGAAACTGTGCTTTTCTCTGTGTTTGGAAAGTGTCTAGAACATGTTGGCCTGTAACACAAAGAGCTAAGCTGCAAAATTCAGTTTGATATGTTGATCTCATACAGACATTGTGTTCTCTGGAAATAGCAATAAAACAATGCACATTGATTAAAATGGTTGCTGAGATGGTACTGTCACTCCGCAACACTATGATTTTTCTCAAAAGTCCCTCATGTGAACAAACTCTTAGAATCATATTGTGAAAAATTCATTTCAGCCTCCAAAACAAACCTCTGTCCAATGGGCTCTCTGCAAGGAATTCCAGGGGGAATAAAGGTATGAACTTTATCCCAAACCAGTATAGGACTTCCAGCTGGAATAGCAGTGTGGCCCCTTTACACCTAGTTCATAGTAGTTCCAAGTCATTTTATCTGCATAAACATGGTTCTAGAGGCCTACCCATCACCTTCTCCTGGCCTTTTCCCAGCACTAACCTCTTCAAAGCTGGCATGGAGCCACCTCACAAATACATAAGAGAGCATGGATATCTTCCTGTGTGGCCATTCTCACCATACATCCACAAACAGTACACTGGGAGTATTCAACAATGTAGGGCCATACTTATAGCAATGAATTTCAATCTCAGGTTTTGGGGAAAATATACCCTTCTTTGTTTCCTTGCAAATTATCAAACACAAGGGAGAAAGTAGCATTGCAAATGTTTGGGGTTTCCCCCCCTTTCTTTAGTACCAGGACACAGTATCTACTCTTTATGCAGTAACTACATGGCTTCTCTCTGAGATTACATCTGAACAAAGTAAGGAGTGTTTGGGGGAGGGAAGTAGGGTAGAGTTTGAGAGGTTTAATGCAAAATTTAAAATGGTTATTAGAGTTTCTTGCCTGCACACTTTGTTCAACTCCTGCAGGGATTTTCACAAGAGCAGGCATCAGCATGCTAAGGCCTTTGAATGCTATTGGGAAGATAAGCCACACAGAACTCCTGCAGATATTTGTATCCTGAACAAGACAGTAATTTAATTTTGACTTTGAAAGGGACTTTTTTTTTTTTACTTACGAAAAGAATATTTTCCTGTGTCCCCCATAACAAGAGCAACCAAACTGTGAATCAGAAATTATAAAACATATTGGGCTTGAATATACACATACACTAAAATATATTCTAAGCTGGTTTACAGACCCCCCCCCCCACACACAAATATATACTAAATATACCCCAAATCACTTTGCAAACTATCTAGAAACTATAGTGGACGCAGGGAGCTGATTATAAACCAGTGTGTTACCACAAAAACAGTGATTATAAATCAGTGTGATTATAAACCAGCATGTTACCACAGAAACATCTTTAGCAATCAATCCTGTGAGATGTTAAGTACCTCACCTTGCCAGAGGCACACAGTTTCTCACAGGATCAGGTCTTTAAACATAATTGACCCAATTCTTGGTTGTCCAGTGTCTCATTATGCTAGTGGAAATGGGCCATGGGGAATGCTTCAGTTGGTATATACCAGTGAAATACATCTTGACCCCCCCGCCTTCACTCCAACAGGGCATGCAGGAAGATAGGATGTCACCAAAACACACCACACTCCAACAAGTATGAGAATTTAACCATTATCTTGTTATATTGTGAGTAAGTGTTAACCAGGAACTTAATACAATAAAAAGTAATCTATAGCCTTTTCTATGGCACGCATAATCTTTCTATCTGAAATCCTGACAAACATAAATGTATTTATCCTCACAATGGTGTTTGGTCATGCCCAAGTTGTCTGAGCACCCAATGCCTTGAGCTGCTCATTTTCTGGGGGATGAGTGCCCAGACAATATTTTCCAAAGTTCCCGGGAAGTGGGGTGATTTTCTGAAGGGTATGGGAGCTGAGGTTGCTCACTGCAAAGAGGGAGAAGGGCATGTGGACTCAAGAACAACTGGCTGGGTTGGGTATAGTAGAAGGAGCTTGCCCACATAACTCCCATTTACATTAATGAGAAATGCATACTGAGATCATGGACCTATTAGTGTATTCCCTTCCTTTCAAGTATAATATTCAAGCAACTCATTTCATGCAGAAATGTCAATATGGTCAAAGTGTTTGCATAAAATCCTTCAGTCAACAAACTGTGCTCTTATGTACCTTGTTCCATTTCAAAGCATTTTTAGACCAAGTTATAAACCCATAGTCTCTCTCATTCAAAGGTCGACTAGTGCTTAAATACAGCATCACCAGGCTACCCAATTATCCTTTCCGCCTCAAATCCTATTATTAGATTACTGTTTCTAAGAAATTAAAATGCACATTTTCTTAATTAAAGGGTTCATACAGAGCTTAATATACTATAAAACATGAACCTCATATGTCAAGTTTATTTTGTATGCTCCTTAGCTCAAGCTGATTATCACAAATTAACTTTCATGCTACTAAGCCAAAGCACCTAAAAGGTGAAATCTCCCCACTTCCTGAACTGAGTAATTTTGGCTGGATGGGGGAACAGGAGAAGAGTCCCATGGCTATTGCCAGACAAAGCTACCACTTCAAAAAACTCCACATAGCTATTTACAGATAAGGAACGAACGAAAGGAAAAGTGGCATGTCCAAGGCCACAGGAATCAGTGTCAAAGCCAGTATTTTAAGCTAAAAGTTCCAGTCTCCCAGTCAAGACTATGACTTGTATAAACAAATACCAAATACAGACAGCTGTGATCCCAATACATTGCATTTTGTAGGTATTCAGGTCTAATGGGCCTATTAAGTACTAAATAGTAGTGTCACTACTAAATACAAGATATGAACAGAGTGTTAACTACTTATGCTAAACATCCTGTTCAAACCTTGTATTTAGTAGTGACACTTTGAATTAGTTTTCCAGACTTGAAGAAGAGCTCTGTGTAATCTCAAAAGCTTGTCTGCCTCATCAATAGAAGTTGGTTCAATAAAAGATATTACTTCACCCACCCTGTCTCTCTAATATTTCATGTGGAATTGTATTTTTTTTATATAAAATCACAGGAAAAATGGACAGAATTATGTTCATTATTTTAAAATTGTCCTTTGAATCCATCTACTCTAAAAGGAAAACTGGAATCTGTCAAGTTCCACAGCAACCTTGACTTTGCAGGTATGGGCACAATAATCTAATAGAGTCCACATTTACTATAAATGTAGCTTACCACAGCTTTTAAAAAAAATGGACATAGATAAATGTTGACTTCATTGAGATGGTGAAGTCAAAAGAAGTTATACATTTCTAAATGAAGGAAGAGTTTGCTCCTACAATACTGTAGTAGTAGGAATATTCAAATAAAGGCAGAAAGAATATAATTCTCTAAAAATTTGTGACAAGTGTTTGGGCATGGTTCTCTGTTGCCCTGCACCATGTGTATTTACACCAGTGCAAAGTGAGTCCAGGATGCTACCAGATTAGAATAATGCCCCTTTACACTCGCTTTCCCCTGATGTAAATGACTACATAAGGTGCAAGGCAATGGAGATACAGGCCACTTGTTTCTCTGAGGATGGATACAGACAGAACCCAAAACACTTTTACTTTCATTTTCCATTCCCCTCAAGCCTCTCTCAAGTCATACCCACCTGCAACCCAGACAGTGGAGAAGGAGGAATATATCAGAAGATTAAATTTTAAAAACAAATTCTTAAATGATGTATTTTAAATACATAATACTAAACTCCTGAGAAGGGTGGGGTACACTGTTTAAAAGAAAAGGAGTACTTGTGGCAGCTTAGAGACTAACAAATTTATTTGAGCATAAGCTTTTGTGAGCTACAGCTCACTTCATCGAGAGCTTATGCTGAAATAAATTTGTTAGTCTCTAAGGTGCCGCAAGTACTCCTTTTCTTTTTGCGAATACAGACTAACATGGCTGCTATTCTGAAACCTGTTTACTTTAACTAATATCTAAGTGATTAGCATCCCTGAGGAAAAAACTGAATGCCTACCAGGGTTACAGGTGCTACACCAGAGATTAGGCCATGGAATACATGCTGGGAGATAAATGGGAGGTCCTGTACCACCTAACAACCTCTGTGCCCCTGGCAAATCACCTATTTCTAGCACCATGGCTTCATTGAAATCCAGCTACCATGAATTCCTGCTAGACATGCTTGCCTAGGGACACCCTTTAGGGAGATCTCTGCTGCAGAGGAGGCTTTATGCAGACAAAGTTTGAGGCTGTAATTATCTTCTTCTTAGGAATCATCATAAGTTTGAAGGGGAAGCAATGTGCATGGCCCTCCACCCTCATTCCGAGCTCATCAACTGCTCTCCCAGCTTGTTTGCTTCATGTAATCTTTTTCCAAGCAATTCCCAGGACCAATTGAGAGGCCACCATGGAGGAAAGGGAATATAAAGGATGCTATCATAAAGGCAGCTGTGATTCCTTTTTATGAGGATCTAGGGGCATGATCTTCCACTCCAAATATATTTTCTCATTACACCAAGATTCTGAAGTAACACCACTATGGGAGGTGGTGTCATGATTCCTAAAGAGGAAAGGGAGAAGGAGTCTAACATACATAGAAACTCTACCATAATAACCCACTAATTGCTGAAGGATTTTGAGAGAGCTCTAAGGAGATAAGAGTATGGGAACCACTTAGGCCCACTCATAGTGGCTCAGTCAGCTAATAGATTTTTGGAGGCTGCCATAGAACAATTAGCTCTAACCCTAATGGCTGTGAAAATATCATGACTGTGAGCCACACGTAAACTGATGTAGCAATGTCTGCCTCAGTCATTTTACAGCCTGAAAAAAATATCAGTAGGAGATGTGAACTATTGTCACTATTCTTTGCAAAGGGATGATAACTCTCAGATTCATAGGTCCCAAGGCCAGAAGGGACCATGGTGGTCACCTCGTCTGACCTCCATTTTAACACAGGGCTTAGAACTCTCCCAACAATATTCCTAGACCATATCTTTTAAAACATCCAATCTTGATTTAAAAATTGTCAGTGATGGAGAATGCATCAAGATCCTTGGTAAATTATTTCAATGGTTAATTACTCTCACTGTTAAATAATCATCAGCCTTCAGAGTTTAATTTTGCTGCTTAACAACACCTGCCATTAAGAAAAGGGACAAACAGACTATGAAGAGGAGTGCAATCTACTCTTAGGATATGGCTACACTGCAGTTAAACACCCGTGGCTCGCCCACGTCAGCTGACGGGGATTGGGCTATAGATCTGTTTAACTGAAGTGTAGATGTTTGTAGTCAGGCTGGAGCCCATGGTCTGGAACCCTGCAGGTGTTTAATTGCAGCGTAAGTATATCCTTACAGCCATTACATTTTGGTGTTTGAAATGGACTGGATTTAGGCTGTGCATAAAGCTTGGGAGAGTACTCTTTCTTGCCCCTTCCCCCACACTTGTGATTCCTGTTCTTCATTTAGGCAAATGCCCCATGGGGGAAATTGCCTAATTATGACAGAGTAAAGAAGATTTCTGCCTCAAACAACTCCTTCTGTTTATTCAAAGTTAGATTCCATAAATGAATATGTCTGTGCTTTTCCCACTGATCATATGATGGCACACAAATAAATTATATATATAAAAAAGTTATACCCTTTTCATTACCCCTGTGCAAAAAACAACATATAGTTATCCAAATCAAGGTGCCATCCACTAACGTAATTATGTTGAATAGATAGAATGAGGGGGAAAAATTCTTTGCATGCCTTATAATTTTGCTGACTAGAGGCTACTTTATAGTTGTTTCCCCCTTAGGCAAACATTACTCATAATGGAATAAAATGCAAATGAGAATGGATGTAAAGTTCCTTCCATAAAGTGAAATGCTCTGATAAACTCAATGTATGTTATTTTATGCTTCAATGAAGCAAAATGTAAAGATGTGATTCTATACGCAACATGTATTACATTTAAATGTTAAAATGTAACTTATTTTGTCTTCAGTTTTTAATATAATGCAGATATTTTAATTGAGCAGTTTTTAAGCATATTATACTCTCATATTGCAAGATTAAAGCTAACTATGAAAACTTTCAAAGAATAAGTCTGAATGACATGGCATATGCTATATGTGATTTAATATGGCTTTTTGGCTTTTTATTTGAGTTAAATATATACTAATGAGTCACTTCAAAAGAAAAACAAAACACTTTGTTCTCTATCCTGTGTTGAAAAATGTGACCTATATGGAGCAGAATTGGAACTGTAATGAATATCACTCTCCTGTAATTGTCAACAAAACAGTATATTACAAACATTCCCATTTTACTACCTCTTCAAGCAAAAAAAAAAGCTGTTGATGTGTACATAGTTTACTGCCTCAGGTGGAAGTCATAACTAATATACACAACAGGTATGATAGATAGAGATTAATATGATTATGAAATACACAAAAATGATAAATCCAAATCTGTGTCTGAACATACACAATGAAGAATTTCATGTATAGATTTTATATATAGGTACAATACTGTGCAAAAGGTGATTAAGAAATATATATCGATTATGTGGCATGTTTATAAGATTTTGAACAATCTGAAAGCTTTTAATGGATCTACTGATATTCTCCATCACAGGTGCATGAAATCTCTCTCCAATGGGAAAAACTTTTAAAATGAAGGAAACACAAAATGATTAAGATGCCTTTGTGTTTATGTGTTTTTTTCCATAAGATATAGTTAAATTAATGGTAAATTATTATTAGCTGGTTATAATTACATATTATAATAAAATATTTGAGTTACAACAAAATCCTATGGTAAAGAAAATAGAATATGTATTAAAGATGGAAAATAAAGCCATCATATGTCAAAAAATACACAGCAGCTATAGAAGCAAATATATGTAATAAATGACAGAACACTAAAATATATTGTAGCAGTTACAGTCAACAAAATAAATGTACTATAAGGAACCAGTATGCAGAATACAGTCAACAGTGCTGCATACAGGAATAATTTGATTTTAAAAATAACCACAATTCATATTTGAAAAAGGCAGTCACCAGGGCTGCCTAACAGCAGTTAACATAACATTCCCACAATAAATGCGGGGGACGACCAACACAAGTTTCTCTATCAGCATATTTATCTGTCTCTAATACTGTGTCATTGCACATAATTAAATATGCAGTCTAAAGCAGTGGACACTTTTACTATTACTTAGAAAAGATCTCTCAAGAAATATATGTGATGCTGGCAGAGCAGGTGCCAGCTCATGCCAAGGCCCCTAGGCCTCAGCTGAACACTGATAAATACATAGCTAAAACCCATCTGCCTCACTCGTGAGTTAGTGTTGTAAAAATAGTATTAGGGTTATAAAAATGAGTTTAGACTTCACAAAATGCTTGTGGGATGCTGCATGTATTAATCTCACCTATAACATTGGTGCCTACATAAAAGGTGATATTAAGTGCTTGCATTGCAATTTTCTGTAATTGTGTAAGCCATGAAACAGGAAAGAAGCATTAATTAATGTAAAATGCTGGCTTCTTACAGATGGTATTAGGTCCTGCCCACAAAGAAAGTCCAACTGAAACTAAATAAGCTATTATGGAACATCAAAGAGCACTTTGTTAATTACATTCCTCCCCCACTCTGATGAAGAGGAGATGTGCATGTGAACTCATCCCATCAGCTTGAACTCTAGGGTGAAGGGAATAAAAATCCCTGAAAAGAAAAAAATGTACCTCTATGCTATTTGGACTTTGGGAGGGCAAGATTTCTAGGCTGCTTAGTCTGGGTTAGCCCTGAAGGACATATGGAGCTTCCATATTACAGCAGTTTCTGTCATCTTTTGGAACCTACAACTGTAACTCATTTGTGTGTGTATGTTACCTGCTATAACCTTGTAGATAACTATGATTTGTTTTTCTTCTTAGTTAATAATTCTTTAGATAGTTTATTATAGGACTGGCTATAAGTGATGTCTTTGGTGTAAGATCTGAAGTGCAACTGACTTGGGGTAAGTGTCTGGTTCTTTCGGATTGGGAGTAAGCTGAATATTCATGTGATTTTTGGTCTCAGGGACCAACTATCACAAAGGAAATCTTAGTTGGGTGGCAGATCAGATTGAAGTACCCCAGGGGACTGTCTGTAACTTTATGTTAAGGCTGTTATAGTGCCTGCAGAGTTTTTACTTGATAATTGGCTGGTGAAATCTAAGTACAAAACTCACAACCAATTTGGGTTGATGCCCTGCTTCTTCACAGTCTGAGGTTGGAATTCACATTCTTGAGCCACTACAGGACATCTTCATAATATGTAACCATTAAAGAATGTTTAGAACAAAACACCACCACCCTCTAATGCTATTCTGAAAAGTAATCATTACGTGCCATAGCATTACGCTGGCACCACGACAATTGTCAAACATATACAATGAAGATTCTAGAAGATGTTCTGGGTTGGTCAGCTGTTCACTCTATATGGCTGCTTCCGTTTGGTCTCAAAGTCAATGAGGCTTCTGAAGTAAGGATTTTTCATAAATATATGAATATATAAGGTTAGGATTGCACTTCCGCTCCAACAACCCAAATTCGTCTGCTAGGTAGACTGAATATCTGATTTCAGAGTAGCAGCCATGTTAGTCTGTATCTGCAAAAAGAACAGGAGTACTTGTGAACTACCCAAATGGCTTAGTTCCCTTAGTTTCTTTGACTGATGAGGTCAGCAAAGGATAGCTTTTGCAATTATTGAGATTATGAGTAACAGGGACCTGTTTAATGACTTTAGATAGAATAATTTATAATGTATGATCATATGATTTTGGCATAGTGATCCCTCTTAAAACTTGCCAATTGGCTTAGATAGCTAAATAACTTTACCTTAGTATTTGAAGATACTCAAGGAACTCCCCAGAAGAATGCAGAGGAAGTGCAGGAGTTTTTGCAATTAAGGACAAATACAACACACATTGACTTGAAGGGGGAAGGATGGGCCAGGAGTTAGGTCATTTTGGAGACCTAGGTTCAATTCCTTGCTCTACTGTAGATTTCCTCTGTGAACTTAGGCAGTTATTTAGTCTCTCTGTGCTACAGTTCCCCCTCTGTAAAATGGAGACAAAAACACTGCCCTACCTCAGAGGGCTGCTGTGAAGATAAGTGCATTAAAAAGATTGTGAGATGTTTAGATAATATGGTGGGAGGGGTCACATAATTATCTTAGCATAATGGTTTGTAAAATATGTATTGATGACAGTATGGTAGCCCTGAATATATCCAATTTTGAGACATCACTTAGAAATGTTATTGATGTAGCACTCTCCTAGAAAGGACTCCCACCCATAGAGGAGCCATAGCCGAAGCTGTATCGTATGCAGTCTTGATTTGGACGAATGTTTGTGAGGAGAGAGCCTGTCCCTTTGTATGGTCTGCATACATCACAAACAGATGAGGGGAATCCCAAAAAAGTTCAGTCCTGTCCAGAAAAAAGGCTAGACATTGTATGTCAGACGATGTGTGAAGATGCTGCTCCTCCAGGAATGGATGTGGCTTAGGAAAAAATACAGGCAAATATACTGCCTGGTTTAAGAGAAACTGAGAGACCGTTTTAAATGCAGATTTTGGGTTTGGACCCAACATCACATTGTCTTCAGAGAATGGCACATAAGAAAGCCATCAAAGCCTGCAATTCACACACTCTTCTTGCATATGTTATCACCACAAGGAATGCAGTTTTCTGACATGAGAGAAAATGGACAGAATGCCAGAGGCTCAAGCGGGGTCCAATCAGGGCCTCCAAGATGGGTTGAGGTTCCACAAGGGAACTGGTTTCTGTACTGGCGGATAGATACAAAGAATTCCTTTCAAGAATCTAGCCACCATGATACTGGGAAACACTGATCTTCCATGAATGGGTGGATGAAAGGGTGAGATCACTGCTAGATGCACCCACAATGATCTAAGTGACCACTGAAGATGCAGCAAATACTTCAAGATGTCTTGGATACTGGCCAATGTTGGCTCAACTCTTTGGGCCAATGACCACAGTGAAAAATATTTCCATTTTGCCGAATAGGCCATCCTGACTGAGGATTTTTAACTTCTGAGTAGGATTGGTTGAACAGCCACCAAACATCACTGTTCCTTCTCATTTAACCATGGAGTAGCCACACAGTGAGATACTGGGAGCTGCGTGTGGGATGCAAAGTGTGACCGTGATTCTAGGAGAGCAGGTTGGGATGGAGATTAAGGGATATTGGAGGTTTAATTTACAGTGTGAGAAGATAACCAACACTGCCTCATGCCAGAGTAATGAGGAGCCTGGCCCAATTTACTTTCAGCTTGAGGATGATCTGTGGAATGATTGGGATTGGAAGAAAAGTATATAAAAGGGCCGATTGCCTACTGAGATGGAAGGAGTTAGTCAGGGAGCCTGGACTCCCCTTAGGATGTCCATTGAGAATCCTCCCCTAAGGATGTCCCCTTAGGAGTAGAAGAAACAGCATTGCCTGTGATCTCTTCTTGCAAACAGGTTGATAATCAGAATGCACCAAACTGCAAAGGTGACTTGCAGGACACTTGCCTGCAGGAACCACTTGTGACTCAGGGAAAAATTCCTGCTGAGATGATATGCTAGATGATTCTGGGATGCAGACAAATGACTAGGCAGAGGGCTAATACTCTGCTTGTTGTAGAACTGCCACAACCTGATTGCCTCTTGACAGAGCACCCTGGGTGTGCCCCCCCCTCGCCTGTTCATATAATACATTGCAGTGGTATTGTCAATAAGTATGTGAACCACTGACCCCTGATGTGGTTCACAAAGGTGTGACAAACGTTGTAGATGGCCCAAAGCTCCAGCACATTGATATGCAGCGAGGTTTCCTGCTTCAGCCACATATCCTGAACCTTCAGCAACCCCAGATGTGCTCCCCAGCTGATCAGGAGGCATCAGTGACAACAGATCTTGTTGGCAGGGGTTGGATAAAGGGAACACCTTGACATACAGTTTCCAGAAGGGTCTACCAATGCAAAGAGTCCAGGCCAAGTGGAGGGAGATGGACCAAATCTGTCCAAGGGGTGAAGAGTCGGATCATACACTGTCCTGTGACATATTTGAACAGGGAAAAGAAGCAAACTCACAAACTGGACCACCTGCATGCAAGTGCACATGTGGCCCAAGAGCCTCAGGAACATGCAAACTGTCATGGAAGTCTGAGACAGCAGACTGAGACAAAGGTGGTGAATCACCTGAAAATGGTTGGTCAGCAAATGGTTGGTCTCAAACTTGTAGAGTCTATGAGGTCCTCAATTAATTCAATTTTCTGAGTGGGAACCAAAGTTGACTTTCTGGTGTTTAGGATGACACCCTGACAGTGAAGTAAGCAGAGTGTAGCATGTACATGAGAAAGAACTTCCTCTCTGGACTTTGGCCTCAGCAGCCAGTCATCCAGACACAGAAAGACATACATTTCCTTCTTCTTGAGACATGCCATCACCACAACCATATACTTGGTAAAAACCCTGGAGACAGAATGACGGAGTGGAAGGACCATGTACTGAAAGTGGAGCTCTGCCATAACAAACCAGAGGTATTTTCAGTGGCTTGGCAAAATTGCCACATGAAAATAGGTGTTCTGGAGGTCCAGTGCATGAAACCAGTCATTCTGAGATAATGCAGAGAAGATAATTATTGGGTGACCATTCGGAACTTCATGTACCAGATATATTTGTTGAAGTTGCAAAGGTCAAGAATGAGCCTTACCCTTCCTTTGGGTTTGGAAACCAGAAACTACTAGGACTAAAACCCTTTACCCCAGTACTTTAGTGGAACTTCCTCTACCACTCCCCAAACCAGCAGAGATTGGACATGCTTGAGGAGCAGTATCTCATGGGAGGGGTCCCTGAAGAGAAACTGGAAGGGAAGAGTGGAGAGGAACTGGACAATATAGCCCAATCTGACGGCGCTTAGGATTCAGCTGCCAGTTGTTACTGAGCCCCAAACATTGAAAAGAGAGCCAGCCTGTCCCCGAACAAAGGTGGGGTAAAGGGAGTGATGACTGGACCACTACTTTGGACAAAAGGAGTCAAAATGGGTGTCTGAGGAGCTTCAGGCAAGGGTATGTCACCTGACCAAACCCAAGACCCGAATTCCTCCTCCTCTGGGACATATGCCTCTTCTTGGGGTAGTCCTGCTGTCTCTGGGGAGGAAAAGGATGCCTAAAGGTGTGTTGCAGATGATTTTCTGTAAACATGTAGTTCAACTTTTAACTTTCCAAAACAGAAAGTTCACTACTTTATTTCTGCTGTATATATTTTTAACACTCTGACAGGAATTATTCATCATTATTCTTCATTGTTTAATCAAAATGATTTCAAATTAACCTTATGCCTTTATCTGTGAACAAAGAAAGGACAGCTTTTATGAATTGTGGCAAAACTCCCACTGACTTCAGTAGGAACCAGGATTTTATCTTAAGGCCTCTTGACACTGCTCTACAGTAAAAAGTGTCCTAAAAATGGTTGTAAATATAATTTATGCCCACAATACAATGGTGGTGTAAAGTGGCATTAGTGTAAATGAGCATCAGGCCTCATAATGTTCATCACTGATAAAACACTCTCTATGGTATGCTCCCTTCATCCTGGCTCACTAAGCCTCTACTATCTTCTCATTCAAATCCCCCCTGAAAGCTCTCATTTCTGGTGCATGACATAAAAGAAACAGTTAACTCTTCCCCATCCCTCAAAAGACACAGGAACTGAAGCATCAACATGTGCACATGACAAAAATTATGTTGTTGTGACAGTGTCCGTAAGAGCCATGTATTTTTTTCAAGTTTAAATTAGTGGTCATGGACTGTGGCCCCAATCTTGTTCTCTGCTAAATAAATTATAATACTCCATTGTTGTCAGTGGTACTGGGTCCATATCCAACTCTGTGTCCAAAATAAGTATTCTGTTTTAGAAAATGCTGATAGACCAGGAAAATATCCACTAAAAAACAAGGATTCAAAATCACCCTTCACTGCTCCCTGTGTGTAAGAGAAGCATCAGTATAGAAATGATGAAGACTATGTATAAAAATTAATGAAGAGGTTTTATGGCTGAGAGACCCAAAAAAATGTACCTGATATTGAAAATTCATACAAAGAACATACAATCAATGAATTTTCTCTAAATGCAACAGAAACTACTGTACTAGGAGTATGTGTCAGGTCTATTACACAACAGCTACTGTAGCCCACAATAAAAAAAAAAGGGATGCATCATCATCAGTTGACATGAATCACAGCAACAGCAGGTAATACTAAAGCTACCAGCGCACTCTGAGCTCTCTGTTCATTGGTCAGTTGGACAGTAGAAAAAGACCAGCAGTGATAAAGTATCTTTTACATATGTTATTAATTTATTGATGTCCAGCCTCCCAGGATGTAATTTCTTTAAAAGACAAAGAACTGAAGGTTTACTTTCTATGGGTGGTTTCAGAGTAGTTTCAGAGTATGTTAGTCTGTATTCGCAAAAAGAAAAGGAGTACTTGTGGCACCGTAGAGAATAACAAATTTATTTGAGCATAAGCTTTTGTGAGCTACAGCTCACTTCATTGGAGCCTATGCTCAAATAAATTTGTTAGTCTCTAAGGTGCCACAAGTACTCCTTTTCTTTCTATGGGTGGTTTATTTTCTCCCTGATTCCTTTCATGTCTGGGGAAAATAGATCAGTGCACATATTTACTGTTTTATGCTTAAGATCTAATTAGCACAAGACATTTGTTCTTTCAAGGTATGTACAATCTGAATGAGGACAGATTATTCATGGCAGGAGTTTTTATTCTTGTTTTGTGGGAAGGGAGATAGATAAACTTTTCTGAGCCCGAGTCCATGGTTAAAAACAAACAAACAACCTGTTACAGTTTTAGGCCCTGATGCTGCAAGGCTGCACATGAGCAACACGGTTGAAGCCCAGGGAAGGGATAGGGTGCTTATTATCTATCTATAATCAATCATCAATGTCACCCCAAAGGCAAACACAACACACTGAAAAGGAAAAATTATCATAGACTTCAGTGGTGCAGGATTTATTTCATATGTAAATCTTTGAATACTGAGAGTTGTATTAAGACCATACTAAAGTGCTAATAATGATATAAAATGGGGAAGGGGACAAATGAGTCAGTTCTAACTGGTCATCAACTGTCAGGAAAATTTTCTCCTTGTCCATCATTATTGTTTAAACAGCAGATGGCCATGATCCCAATATTAATAGTAGGCTAGACTTAGGGAAATGTATATAGGCTAGTCATAGGGAAAAGTGTACAGCTCTGCATAATCATAGGTTAAAATGAAACATTCTGAGAGACAATATACTTAGCCTTCCTAAGAGTGGATCATATTTTAATGATAGATTTTGTGGCTTTGGGAACATAATTCTTAACTTTTGGAGTTAGAGCCAAGAATTCAGAAAACATTACCATATACAGAAGAGGAACTGACATTGTTTGGTGTGTGTCAGACAATAAGGTGGTATCAAAGGAGAGGCACACAGTTTGGTTTGCTTATAGACTTTAAAGAATTTCATAGGAATATAGCATTTGTCATGTAGGGCCAGACCAGTAGTCCGCCAAATCGAATAACCCATCTCTGTCAGTGGCCAATATCAGATATTTGAGGGGAAGGTACAGGAAACCCCATAGGGAACAATTATGGAACAGCCTGCCCATAAAAGAAGTTTCTTCCTAACCGCATCAGCTACTAGTTGACTTATGACCTGCAGTAAGATGGTTTATCTCCTTGTTTTCTCTACAAGAATTTGAATAGAACTTTGAGATGAGCTGAAGCATACTGAAGAAAATTGCAGGTTACCTAATTATGACAAATTTTATGTGCCTACCATATTACATATGCTTTTGACCATTAACCAAAAAAGGCATGTGTACACTATGTATATACAGTTACTATCATTAACAGCATAAACATGTACAGTACAATTTTGGTATGATAAAGTAAAATCATGTTAAAAGACTGGAAAGTAAAATGTCAAATGGCAACTTCATGGATGTTAAGATAATACACCACCAGTGCATATTAAATATGTTGCACTAATGTACTGAATTCAGTAAAATAAAGACATTTTCATACTTGTCAAGAAAGTGATGGGGGGTGAACCTCAAAGTTCAGAGGTTTAAGTTTGTTTCAGATACTATAAAACAATATTTATAAATACATATATTACATTTCATTCAACTCATTTAGCAAACCATACAAATATTACAAGCTATGCCCCCAGTCCTGCATAGAGAATCACTTGGACAGGCTTCTGAAGTATTCAGAGCTCGCAATGAAATCAGTGGTTCTCCATGTAGGCACAAAGACCCACAGTACTTTACAAAGATAACTTCCTCTATTATAAAACTACAACAGCTGACATTGAAAATGGCAGCCTTTTAAGAACACACAGTAGGAAAAGTGTCTATCTGAAATTCTGTGCACATAAAACTAGATTTGGGCTGTGAAGTAGCTTTCTAGAGCAGAGACTATCTTCATCTGTTTGTTACTATTTTAATATAAATATTTAATAAATAATAATATCTCAGAGTTTCAGTTGCTTTCTCATCTTTTTCTATCACAGTTTGTTCATTTCTAACAGATGATTTTGCATTTTAATATAATAATACAACATGATGTTTTAGATGCTCCTTAAGATGTAGTGGCTGAAAGGACAGTTCAGAGAAAGAAAGACAGTAGGAAAGCAGCAGAAAGGAAAATGTATCTTGTTGAAGAGATCACATACTATAGATAGAAGGGTTTGCATATGTATGATTGCACCATCATTTCAAAATTATTATGCTCAATGAGTGCTACAATAAGTGTTTCTATATATTATTATAATGGCCTGGAACAGCCTTTTTTTATTTGATGAAGCGTGACCCTTCCCCCAACTTTCTTTTCTGATGAAAGATATTTTCAAGGAAATTTTCATATAGCTATTATGGGCCAAATTCCATAAATTTACACTAGTGAATATCCATGAAGATACTGCAGATTTACACCAATGCAAAACAAGAGGTAAATGGCTCTCTGTATTAAATGATTAAATTTATTTTATCATTTCATGTGAACAGTATATCCAATGCTCACACTCTAGTATTTCAAATTCTCTAATTCAGAGTGCAGAAAGTTTTCAGATACTATAGGGCTAGATCCTCCGCTGGTACAAACAGGTTAGAGCTCCATAGAAGCAAATGGAACTACACCAAAATATATCAGGTGAGTTTGTGTGTTTGTCTGACCCTGTGTGTTTGTGATAGGATCACAACAGATTTCTCACTTGAAAATTACTTAACAAAATAGCAGCTATTGAACCACCTACGTATAAATTGTTTGTGATATAAAATGTGCTGCCCTTCAGCACATTTGATGTGTATGAACCTATGGATTAGCATATATACAAAATTTCAATAGGTGCAAATAGTGTAACATTTATCTGCTTCTAACATGAACTTTTGGAGGTTCTGGAATTAAATAGCAAAATAGGTGACACTCTATATTTGAAATTCTATGCAGATTAAATTAAAGAATTTGAACTATGTTTGTTTCTAAAACCATTATTTCAGGCATTAGTTACCTTTTAGCTAAAATAGACTGTTTTGTATACATTCCAAAAATCCCTCACTATTACTGCTTCTCTTTATGGACTAAGTCATTTGGATACAGGAAGATGTCAATTTTAAGCTATTTGACATTGAATTCCCCTTTTGCCCACTCTGCTTCATTCATTAACTTTTGTTTGGCAGAGAGACAACATATTTATGTTTTTAAAAAGCCAAACTACAGTTATAGATTTCTTTTCTCTCCCCTAGGTCTGGATATCAGTGGATTTTTTTTTTTTTTGGATACCACAGCTGCTTGTAATGTACTTTTTTTCAATGCCATAGTTGGTCATGCCTGAATAAATATATAGCATTGATGTTTAGTTTAATTTTTATGTCCCCTTTCTGAACTTTATCTGATCTCACTTATACTAGTGTAAATCAGAAGATCCAGTAATATAAATCAGAGTAAGTGTAACTATAATTAGGCCCTACATTTCTCTGTCTCTTTCCCTTTCTATAACTACACCAAATTTTCTCTGTTACTACAGCTGTTTCTTACAGGTTCCTTTTCCATCCCTCTGCCCACTAGAATCCAAACTGCACATATTTCTTTCTTCAGTTTTAATCTGATTGAAAACCTGTCCCTTAGTTTTCAGCACTTGACTCAGTTTCACTGTCTGATTCTCGTAACTGACCTTTCACCATTTGCTTGTGTGAAATACCTGTGTTTGTAACTAAATGGGCACAAGTAAAATAATATCCAATACCTCGATGAGTAACAACTGCAAGTTCTTTAGTTCTTTCTATCTGCTCAGCATTTCTTGGTCTTCTTCTTGCACTTTGTATATTTGCTTGATGAAGGGAGAGCACTTTCTTCGAAGTGGTGGGTTCCAGAATTGATTTTCTGAGATTCATAGCTTCTACTCGCGGCTCTTCGGAAAGGCTATGGTTGGTGACAGCAGTAACACTGGATACAGTAACATCAGCAGATGTGCTAGCAACAGTAATAGCACCAGTAGTAGCCGCAATATGCTCCTCTAACTCACCAGTGGAGGCAGTTTTGGTCAAACTGGAAGAACCTGTGGGACACATAGTAGCACTGGATGCTAACTTTTTCTTTTGAATTGTGTTTTTCTGAACAATTTATTAGATTAAATTTCCCTCCGTTTACCACAGTAAAGACAATTGAAATGGAGAGAGAGTCCATAGCACTTTATTTTTAAAAATTGCAAGTAATCAGAACATATTTGTGTGTCAGTAAACATGCTGTACCTGTGCTGACTATTACACACATCATATTTGAATTTAAAATACCTTGCAAAAACTAAAGTACAGTACTTCTTGGGTTACCAACCAGGTTGGCAGCAACAGGTCACTCATTGTCACTCTCTGCCAGCACACACCTGAAGACAGCCTACCTAAAACAAAGGATATAACTACATCTATATGATTGGAGGGCAACTGAACAATGCCAACTATCCTAGCAAAGCTGACACTGGCTGACAGCAGTACAAGACAGCCTCTGGAGGTGGTGCTAGCTTTCTCGTCCTACTCCAACAGCTGTGGTAGCTTGTAAACCTTTCTCAAATGTAGATTAAAAAAACTCTAAGTTCCAGTCTTTCCAGTGTTGCTTGAGTAAGGACATGAAAGACATTTCCCTCCTGACAAGGAAAAGGACAGAAAGGCAGAAGAAGGTAAATGTTTTAATAAAATAATCATTTTGCATAGCCATTTACACTTGGTACCATACAGAACCTTTAATGAATGCGGTGCACATACTCCTCCAACACCATCGTAGATCCCACCAACAAGATCACATACGCTATAATACTTAAAAGAAATCAGCCAACCAATAAGTATTTGCTTGAACATCAGTTGAGGAGAGATGATTTAATTAAACAATATTTAAACTATCTGGCAAAGTCAAGTTGTACAATAGCTCAACTGTGTAAGTCACATGGATTTATTTTGTTACTCTTGTGCTTTCTCCCCATCCCCTTCCATCCTCTGTTTCTCATTCTCACTTGCCACATCTTGGCACACATTTGACTGCAAGCTAGGGTTGCCAATTGTGGTCACATGACATAGTTTTTAATTAAAAACTATTCTTTAATTCCTGGAGACTCCAGGACAATCCTGGAGACTTGGCAACCCTACTGCAAGTGCTTTGAGGCAGGGATCATCACTTATAATATGTTTTACAGCACCTAGCACAAGGGGGGGGGCTATCATTTACTGGAGCTGCTGGGTGAAATTGCAATGCAAATACATAATAATAAAATAATAATAATAATAATTAAAGCCAGTGTACTGTGAACTGTGCAGCCTTATACTACAATATTAAGATTTAAAGGAAGCACATTTTTTTAAACAGAGCTTAACCAGTGGTTTGGTACAATAATTGGTTCAGACTCAAAGGCTTCCAGATATCCTTTTTAGCTGATAACATTCCATGTTTCTATATTCACTGTCTAGCTGTGTTCCCATAAGCCAGACTTTGAGAACCTGCCCCCTGTATGCATCTAGGTGTTCTCATAGATACTGCATGAGGAAAGTCATCAGCCTTTTTGTTCAGCTTTAGGGGGAAAAGATTTACACAGTACACAACAGAATAAGAGAAACAGAATGGAATTTGACTGTATATAGCACCTTTCATACTCAAGATATATCAAATCTCTTTATAAAGTAATTTAATGTAGTAACTGTAAAGGCAAACGGAGCAGCCATTATGCATTCAACAACTCACACAGTCTCGGACATTAAAATCAGTTTTATTTGCAGAGGAAATGTTGTGCAGAAGACTTGGTGTTCTGCTGCTCTTTCTGAAAAATGCCACAGCAACAGAATCCATAAGTTCTGTGTCGACAGTAACTAAAATACATGCTAAGCATTATTCTTACTACAGATCAAAGGGACCTTGAGTTGGTATTTGTTCCAAAGTACAGCCCTTCTAAACAGTGCAGCAGCACTTCCCCTTGAAGTATTACAAGACCTTGCCAACACTGGGGAAAAACACAGATTTATGTGTGCGACCCAGGATGACTTTTTAGCAAAGAGGGGAAGAAAAACTTTACTAACTGAACCAGAATGAAACCAATATAAATAAAAATAAGTAACTAGCAATAAAAATTACTATTTATTCCAGAAAAAAGCAGCAGGCTGAAGCCACAGTTATGAACAATTCTGAAAGATTGCACTAGTAATGTTTGTGAAGCGATAGGACTTAAACTGATTTTGTGGTTAAAACACACAAACTCCTTTTCTCCCTAGAGGGATGGCTTTGAACACAGTAGTGTTTTTTTTTAAACAAAGAGCTCTTTACATGATTAATGATATAACTGATGCCTGAAGCTTCCAAACCATGAACAAATATTATTTACACAAGGGGTTCTTAAACTGGGGGTTGTGACCCCTCAGGGGATCATGTGGTTATTACATGGGGGGGGTTGTGAGCTGTCAGCCTCCACCCCAAATTCCTGCTTTGCTCCAACATTTATATTAGTGTTAAATATATAAAAAGTGTTTCTAAATTATAAGGAGATCACATTCAGAAGCTTGCTGTGTGAAAGGGGGCACCAATAAAAAAGTTTGAGGACCACTGATTTACACAATGCTAGCACCTGTGGAGAAAGAGGCAGTCTTTGCTACTATCAATATCTAATTTAAAACCAAATTATATTAAGGGTTTGAGGTATATGCCAGTTTATATAATACTAGACGTCTGGTGTTTCAAAAACTGTTACAACTAATTGAACATTCCATCTGAAAACCTTCAGTGAGCAAAATACCACTTATTTAAAGCCACTTACTTAAAGCTCCAATGGTTTGTGCACTGAAAATTGTAGCAACTGGCTACACAAAATTACCTTCAAGTAAAACCTTTGACTTGTTGTTCTGACACATCAATTTACAACACAAAAATGAACTCATGCAGAAGATCAGCAAAAAAAGTAAATGGAGCATTGTCTGAGTTAATGCAGACAGTGTCAAGACAAAGCCAGAGTTTTGTTTATGCTACCCTAGATAAACAATTTAAGTTATGACAGAATTTATACCAAATGAATGGTTCTCTAAGCAGTATTTACTTGCAATCTGTAAAAATACAAAGCTTGGTGTGATAAAATTCCGATATAAAAAATTCCTAGAAGGTGTCTGTACAAATCAGGGCTACCTACAAACTGCAAAGGTCTATGTGTATAACATATCTAGAGGTTGAAATGGAACTTTGCTTCAGACTCTGTCATAACTGAAGTCCGGTGCTCTAGCTGGTTTTAAATACAATATTTCTATTTCTTTTTCTCTCTTCAGTGGTTCATCTCATAACATCTCAGCATATGTTTCAGTCTTTCCCACACCTTCCCCAGGCATTGACAACCAGATGGTCACCCTACTACCTAGTCACAGCCAGAGATCCATTTGGAAAATCATAAATATTTTTCTTACATTAATTTGATGAAAAACCAACATGTTTTTGAAGGTTTTTTTTTAAATGGTAAAACATTTTCAATTAAAAAAACAATTTTCCATTTTTGACAGAAAATATTAAAATGTTGAATGAAAATGTCAATTTTTTTGTTGAAATAAGGATAGATAGACAAATTTCAACTACCTCCACAGCCAAGCATTCATCAAACCTATTTATATAGCGACCAACTTAACCTCATTTATCTTATCACAGTCAAGAGTGAAGAGGGCTCAGCAGTCTGAATAGCAACCAACCTGTTGTCTGCAGAGGGAGAGAAAGGGAATCCCAAACAGCAGTCCCTGTGCTGGGTGGGTAACAATGGGTGGATAACGATGGAAAAAGTGAGCCTGAAGGCTGCGGAAAGGAGCAGCCCCAGCTTCACTGGGAATGATGAGAAGAAAAGGGTGCTACTGTCTGAAGAGGAGTCACTTCCTGCGAGGAAGGGATGAAATCTCAATGGATGTACATACTTTAAGTGAATCAACAGAGCATTTATTGAACAAAGATCATTACAAAAGAGGTATAATTTAGAGCAAAATAGCGGAGAGAGTAAATTATATGATTAAAAGCCAAAGTGCACGAGCTTGTGTAGGGGAAAAAAAAACCCCACAAATCAAACCAAAAAATCCTTTAAAAATCCACCCCAAGCATAACTAAGAAAATGGAACAAATTTTTGCAAGTAAGAATAAAAAAACACAATCAACTGGCCTAAAAGTAATAAAGTTAGAAGAGAAAAATACCACGGAAGTGCTATTGGCTCCTCACACCAAGAAGGTACAGAGGGAATCGAATAGGATAGAGATATTGCAGAATGAAACTTAAAAGAGATTGTAACAGGGCAGCTGCCACCTGAGTGCCCCAATTGTGGCCAGAGGTTACTTAGTAGGCACCTTGCCTTAGTTTACCTTTTCCAGTGCTCTTTACATAAACTCCATCTTTCCAGAGTCCTGAAAACATTCCCATTTTGGGTCTAACTTATTTATATATAATTCATAACAACATTTAGTCCTGGGGCTTCTTCTCTTTACTCAGAAGAGAATCCTCCTCTTACCTTGTCCACTCCCCGGCCTTCCTGCCTTTTACTCTCTGCAGCTTGCATCAGTCTTCTAACTCTGTCGCAGCTTCCTCTCATGGTTTCTGTTTCCCTTTGGCTTTTTACAGAGTCCAGCTGCCCTCTACCAGGCCCTACCTAGGCTGTTAATGAGGCACAGATGATCTGGACCATGTAGAAATTACAGAGACCCAGCACACTGTGAATGGGGTGAATGCAAGATTAACTTTGTTTCCTGCTTACAGACTCTTACCTCCTTGCACTTTGTCTCCTAGTGGTCACTCTAAATATTCACCATCACTAACATGAAAGTCCACTTCCCTCTTAAGTGGACCAATCCACACTGTGACAGAAATATTTGCACAAGATTTCCCTTGTGGGAAAGTCCATCACTAGATCCTAGCCCTGGACTAACACGTTATGTAGTACTGTGGGGCACGGGAGACATGATTCCCGCTTCACGTCATCATGTGCAGATTTGAGGAGATGTTTGAGAGCTAGAACAGGGTAATTGGTGATTTCCTGGGCACAGGTAAAAGCTTAAGGATACACAGTAGAACACATTGGTCAAGTGATGGACTCATGCCTGTGAGAAGCCAAATGCAAAGAAATAATTTATACTTCTTAAAAATTCTCTTTCAGAAGGGAATTTATTGTTTATATCTGGTTGATATCTGGCATATTTTAGGGAAAATTCTATCATGTTTAAAAACGAAATTTATCATTCATTTGTATTCCAGTAATGGCTGAAGGATTCAACTGAGTTCAGATACAGCTAGATACAGTACATACACAGTAAGAGAAAGTTCCTGCTCCAAACTGCTTGCACTTATTTAAGTGATTGATAATCTTGACAGATTAAATTGTAATAAATGTGGTTTTCATCAACGTTCTGAATAATGTAAGCCCCAAGAAGTTGAATCACTACAAAAGGATGTAATTTATCATTATAAACAGCTACTATACTGCAGGGTTGGAGGCAAGTCCATTTTTAAAAAAAGGTTGAAGGGTGATGGTTGGAATTATAGATTCATTATGCTTATTGAAATACTGAGAAAAGTATTTAAGAAAATCAATACATATTTATTAGCTTATCTGATCCAGCCCTGTGTGATAATCTGGGGATATAAAGAGGCTGGAAAAATACTGGGGATTTCCTTGTTGTGAGAGTGTCTCCGGGGGGTGCAGAGCCAGTGTACCAATTTCAAACATGACCTATCCTGCAGTGCCCAAACTGGAAAGGAAGAACTCCAGTTCTTCTTGGCTGGTCCCCAAAAGCTATAGCTAGCCAATACACTTTACAGCAGCCCTGAATCTACCAGGGCCAGCACAGAACTGGTCTCATAATCAATGAGCTGCAGCTGATGTCTCTGTGGTCCCTCACTGACTTCCCCTAAACTGTGCTCAAAGAACAATAAATACAGCTGAATCTAACACAGAGCTTTAATGCACCAAGATGAGGATAATGAGTGAGACAACCAACACACCCTTCTCTAATGTAAAAAAGAAAAGGAGTACTTGTGGCACCTTAGAGACTCCTCCTGAAGATCGAAATAATGGACTGGACTTCTACATAGAGTGCTTCCACCGACGTGCTGAAATTGTGGAAAAGCAGCATCACTTGCCCCATAATCTCAGCCGTGCAGAACACAATGCCATCCACAGCCTCAGAAACAACTCTGACATCATAATCAAAAAGGCTGACAAAGGAGGTGCTGTCATCATCATGAATAGGTCGGATAGTCTCTAAGGTGCCACAAGTACTCCTTTTCTTTTTTGCGAATACAGACTAACACGGCTGCTACTCTGAAACCCTTCTCTAATGGTAAAGCATGGCACCACAATCTAATGCAATGCCTTAAAACACTCAACAAAACTGAGGATAAAGGAAAACAGGGGATATAATTTCTTTACGTTCTCAAAAAACTTCTGATAAATTCCTTTACAAGTGGTTATTCAAGAACATTTGTAACTTCAAAAAGACATGAAGAGGTAATTCTGGATTACAGACTGGTTAAATATAAAGAATCAGAATGAATGGCCAGGTGTCATCACTAAAAGAGGTTAATAGCAGTGTTCTTATGAGATCAGTGCTAGCATTGGTTTTGTTCTATATATTTATTAAAGACCTAGACGACAATAGTTAATTGGTAAAACTTGCTGACAACACAAGTTGTTTAGGTTAGTCAGAAGACAGTAGGGAGGACTGTAAGAAAATTCAGAGGACCTAACAAAAAGCTAGGTAATTGCACAGCATGATAGCAAATGAAATTCATCATAGACAAATGCACTATGGAAACTGCAATTTAAATTCATTGAATATTGACGGGCTCTGAAGTTACAGTAAGCAATCAGGAAAAAAAAAGATCTATGGAGACTATAAATTTGCCTTAGTTTGCAGAAGCAAACACAAGGGAAAATAATATAATGCAATTACTGTGCTTGCTCTTTAAAAGACTCTACTGTTCTGAGAGAGGGTTCCCTATTCTTAAGATGGGGAATTCTAGGAGAACTGGTAAGTACTTTTAAATTAGTATAAATATATAACGTGCACCCACAGTATATGATATGTCCAATAGAGGTGGCAGGGCTGAGGCTGGAGTGCACCACACGCCAGTAATCTCCCAGGTTCTAGTTTCAATTTTCATGCCTTTGCAGATTTGCAAAATTGAACTTTGATTTTTTTTCTCTTTCCCTCTAACTTTGAATTGAAGACATAACTCAGAAGCTGAAATTAACTAATATAGATCCTTTTTAGAGTGCTGCTCTTTAGGTCTGTCCTGGAGGCTAATATTGGCATTTATTTTTCTTGATTTTGGGAGACAAAAATCAGATAGATATTTGAATATTTTTCACATTAGTCTCTTCTACTGCAATCTAACTGAAAAAACTACATACAGCCTAGAATTGGTAAATCTCTAGCTTTCTATAAACCATTCCCCACAAAATTAATCCAAAAACTTCCATGGATGGTCCAGTGCCCTAAGAATTTTATCTAAGCTAATTTACTCAACACAAGGAAGATTGTCTTAAGAATGTCTACAGTATTTTTCTTTGCTTGCTCTTACAACACGTATGTGTTCCCCTTCAAACATTCTTAGCTCTTGCAAAGTCTATTTCTTTAAATATGTTTTCAGAGAAAAAAGTACTCTGCCAATTTATATTAGTATCATATCTGAATTTGATTGATGCTTAGGACAGAATAAAAAGCCCCAATATTTAATTCCATTATTTAAAATATTTCCCTCCACCAAAAAGTAATGGAGAGTAATTCAGCAATGCATGGACATTTTTTAGAAAATAATTTCCTTATTCAATTTCATAATCTTCACATCTAGAGTTATCAAATATATTCAGAGCAAATGATTCACATAGCATAGGATATGTATAAAATTTCTCTTTTCAGTGATTGTTCCATTTTCTAGTGCTCTTTCTGGCCGACAAGAGAATACAGCTTAATAATAAAGGAAAGCACTTTATACGACAAGAGTTGAATACCAGTATATTTCTTACTGAACTCAGTGATAACATATTGCCATTAGCTAGTTAATGCTGTATTTGTTTCAGAATGAATAAGTGAGGGCCATCTTTTGAGAGAATAAATATATTGTTTGTAAGGGAAAACACATCTGAGTTATTTCTGTTCAGATTAAATATGATACAGTCTTATTTATCAATTAATTTTAGCAAGGAAAATGTTAGGCAGCACTATAAAGTTATGTAGAAGAATTGGTGAAATTTAATAAAAATATCTATCCTAAGTGAGATGCAGAGAACTCTCTAGGAGACCAATGCCTTTGTGAAGCTATTTAGGACCTATTCAGAAATGTACTTAAGATTGTAAGAAAAGAGGTCACTTCTACAAATGTAATAGATGCCATCAGCACTGAGTAGGTAACAGGTAGGCTGTTAAACTATAAAGTGTACCTCTTTTGTGCAAAGGCACAATGGCTCTGGCTCAGCAGGAGCTGCTATGCTAGTAAGCTCCAATGAACCATTAGTCAAATAATTTCAGATAACCTGCAGACATTTGACTGAGTATTACATTAATCTTTAATGTATTTGTAAAGGAGTGACACACAGGGAATCTGTTGGGCTGGATTCTGCATTTTATAAAGAAACATCTTGGGCTGTGGTGGGAGAACACACATTGAAATTTGTCCAAAATCATGTGACGTCCAAGATTTTCAGAAGCAACTAGTGATTTCAGGTAACAATTTTTGGATGTTTAACTGAGGCACCTTAAAAGACACCTGATTTTCAGTGGGGTGGAGTACTCAGAACCTTCTGAAAATCAGGTCCCTTTAAGATATTAAGTTGGGTGCTGAAAATTTGAGGCATACATAATCACTATTCACTTTTGAAAAATTTGGCCTGCTGTTGAGAAAAAACCTTGACTGTATCCTGTGTGTAGAATATTGAATTGCTTTGCTCTTTGGATAGAGTCATTTAGAAGTCTTTGTGCAGAAATGGCATATAATGTATAGCTCCTGTGTTTATTCTCCAATCTTTCTTTTTCTTTAAGAAATAACTCACTTTTCAAGTCCAGCAAGAGCTGTTTACCATGACAGTTATACTCTTGCAAATTAATTCTGTAGTTCATCAATTCAATTTATATTCTAGAGGAACTGAAAATTAATGGCAAAAAGCCTTTTTATGAGAAATGGGTAAAGAGTCATTATATATGTAAACCAGCTATCTGAGGATAACATTTATATCCCCTTTCTAAATTAAGGGTTTAGTTTACATATGTTTAAACAGCTATATTTGGAAGGTCATGCGAGAGAGAATCAAAATCTTTACTGAAATCAAGATAAACCACATCTACCACTTCCCCCTTATTCACAAGGCTTGTTACCCGGTCAAAGAAAGCTATCAGGTTGGTCTGACATAATTTGTTCTTGAGAAATCCATGGGGACTGTTACTTATCACCTTATCTTCTAGATGTTTCCAAATAGATTGCTTAATTATGTGTGGACAAATCTGGCTCCATGAATTAACTGTCCTACTGCATATAATATATTTATAATATAGTTACTTCTCAGTCAAAATATTCCTGAGTTACAATACCACTTGAGGTTGTAATTCTGCAAAAACTTACTACCAGACATAGAACTTACTAACAGAGGTAGGCAAGTAACTGGGTTTTTTGTTTGTATGTTTGCTACCAGATCTGAAAAATTGGAAAACAATTTTGGGTTGCATGATTTATTTTGTTTAGATTTTAGGCATTTTTAATTGTTTGTTTTTTAATAAAAGGCAATTTGGAAATTCTTGACTATCTCTGCCATGATGCACTCCCGCCGCGAGGGACAACCGGTTCTAAAATGGCTTCTAAATTTAACAACTGGCCAAAAGTGGTGCCATAGGCGTCGACTCCGTGGTTGCTCCAGGGAGCATGCACAGGGAAAGTTTGGTGGGTGCAGAGCACCCACCGACAGCTCCCCACCCTGCCCTGCCCCGTGTCCAGCCCCAGCTCACCTCCGCTCTACCTCCGCCTCTTCCCCTGAATGCACTGCCCCACTCTGTTTCTCCACCCCCTGGTTTTCTGTGAATCAGCTGTTCGCGCGGGAAGCCTGGGAGGGCTGAGAAGCAAGTGGCGACTTCACGCTCAGTCCCAGTGAGGTGGAAGTGAGCTGGGGCACGAGGAGGGCAGCCCGTGCCGCAAGAGGTAACCCAGAGGGTGCGCAGGGGAACTGCTCCCCACCCCAGCTCACCTCCGCCTCCATGGGCCCGAGCACAAAGCCACCGCCTGCTTCTCAGCTCTCCCAGGATTCCCACATGAACAGCTGATTTGCGGGAAACCGGGGGCAGAGGTGGCGAAGCAGAGCAGGGCGGTGCATTCAGGGGAGGAGGTGGAGCGGAAGTGAGCTGGGGCCGAGCGCGAGTCGGGGAGCTGCTGAGCACCTACCAAATTTTCCCCGTGGGTGCTCCAGCCCCGGAGCACCATTTCTCATGTGCACCAGGCTGGTGCATATCCATTACGCATTGGTGGAACGGCAAACTAATTAATGAGCTTGCATTGTTCAAGAGGGTCTTGAGCAGTGTAAGATGCATATTTATGGGGTGCAAGGCTGGAGCTGGGGAGATTTGCAGATATCTCCCAGTATACAGTTCATGAGTGGCTGGGAGACCATTTCTATAACTTTGTTGGGTTTGCCTTCATATACTAGGTGTATATATACATATATACATATTATACATATATACATAGTATATATACTTCATATACTAGTGTAACAGCAAAGCATGAAGGGGCTGCTTTTCACTAGCAGAGCAGCATGAGAGATATCCTGAGCTAGAGAGTTAAGGAGGCACAGCAGTTCCACAGTCCAGATTGTAAGCTGGGGGATGTCACAGTAAGGCTGACAATACTAGAAAGCAAATATAACAGGAGTCAAATAAACAACAAGACAGACTTATGATTCTTTGAAAACTTACATTCAATATCTGGAGTATGAAAATATATGGATCTGAATTCTGTCAAGACTAACCTAGAATGTTTCCTTAAAACACTTCTGACAATCCATTTCATTTGAAACACTATTGCTATTCCAGACCTAGGATTCTGTGGAGTAGAGACTATCCATCATGCTGGAACACATTCAATTGAGGGCTGTCAAGTGATTTAAAAATTAATCACTATTAATGATGTGATAAAAAAATAATCACAATTAATTGCACAATTATTCACGCTGTTAAACAATGATAGAATATCATTTATTTAAATATTTTGGATGTTATCTACATTTTCAGATATATTGATTTCAATTACAACACAGAATACAAAAGTGTACAGTGCTCACTTTGTTTTTATTTTTGATTATTAATAGTTGAACTGTACTACAAGTACTTTAGTGCAATCTCTTTATCATGAAAGCTGAATTTACATATGTAGAATTATGTAGAAAAAAACCCCTTCATTCAAAAATAAAACAATGTAAAACTTTAGACCCTACAAGTCCAGTCAGTCCTACTTCTTATTCAGCCTATTGCTTAGACAAACAACTTTGTTTACATTTGCAGAAGATCAGGCTCTTTGCTTCTTCTTTAAAATGTCACCTGGTGTTAGCAGGGCACTGTTGTAGCCAGCATCGCAAAATATTTACATCC
Source organism: Dermochelys coriacea (assembly GCF_009764565.3). NCBI lineage: Eukaryota > Metazoa > Chordata > Testudines > Dermochelyidae > Dermochelys > Dermochelys coriacea. The sequence continues at coordinate 30,120,289 of NC_050069.1, read as the reverse complement.
CAGATGTGCTAGAGATTCATATGTCCCTTCATGCTTCAACCACCATTCCAGAGGACATGCATCCATGCTGATGACAGATTCTGCTCAATAATGATACAAAGCAGTGTGGACTGACGCAAGTTGATTTTCATCATCTGAGACTGATGCCACGAGCTGAAGGTTGATTTTCTTTTTTGGTAGTTTGGGTTCTGTAGTTTTCGCATCAGAATGTTGCACTTTTAAGACGTCTGAGAGCATGCTCCACACTTCATTCCTCTCAGACTTTGGAAGGCAGTTCAGATTCTTAAACCTTGGGTTGAGTGTTGTAGCTATCATTAGAAATTTCATGTTGGTATCTTCTTTGCATTTTGTCAAATTTGCAGTGAAACTGTTCTTAAAACGAACAACATGTGCTGGGTTGCCAAGGTTCCTTCCCAACTCTGAACTCTAGGGTAGATGTGGGGACCTGAATGAAAGACCCCCAAGCTTATTCTTACCAGCTTAGGTTAAAAACTTCCTTAAGGTACAAACTTTGCCTTGTCCTTGAACCCTATGCTGCCACCACCAAGCGTGTTAAACAAAGAACAGGGAAAGGACCACTTGGAGACATCTTCCCCCCAAAAATATCCCCCCAAGCCCTACACCCCCTTACATGGGGAAGGCTTGATAAAAATCCTGACCAAATTGCATAGGTGAACTCAGACCCAAACCCTTGGATCTTAAGAACAATGAAAAAGCAATCAGGTTCTTAAAAGAAGAATTTAAATTAAAGAAAAAGTAAAAGAATCACCTCTGTAAAATCAGGATGGTAAATACCTTACAGGGTAATCAGATTCAAAACATAGAGAATGCCACTAGGCAAAACCTTAAGTTACAAAAAGACACAAAAAAGGAATATGCATTCTATTCAGCACAGCTTATTTACCAACCATTTAAACAAAAAGAAATCTAACGCATTTCTAGCTAGATTACTTACTAACAAGTTCTAATACTCCATTCCTGTTCTGTTCCCGGCAAAAGTCTCACACAAATAGACAGACCTTTTGTCCCCCAGCCCCCCACTTCAGCTTTGAAAGTATCTTGTCTCCTCATTGGTCATTTTGGTCAGGTGCCAGTGAGGTTATCTTAGCTTCTTAACCCTTTACAGGTGAAGGGATTTTGCCTCTGGCCAGGAGGGATTTTATAGTTCTTTATACAGAAAGGTGATTACCCTTCCCTTTATATTTATGACATGGGTCATCATCTGAGATTGCTATAACATGTTCTCTGGAATGATGGCCTAAGCACAAAGAGGCATGTGAATCTTTAGTGCATCTGGCATGCAAATATCTTGCGACACCAGCTACAACAGTGCTATGTGAATGCCTGTTCTCACTTTCAGGTGACATAGTAATTAAGAAGCGAGCAGCATTATCTCCTGTAAATGTAAACAAACTTGTTTCTCTTAGCGATTGTCTGAACAAGAAGTAGGACTGAGTGGACCTGTAGCCTCTAAATTTTTACATTGTTTTGTTTCTGACAGCAGTTATGTAATAAATATATATGTAAGTTGTACTTTCATGATAAAGAGATTGCACTACAGTACTTGTATGAGGTGAGTTGAAAAATACTATTTCTTTTGCTTATCATTTTTGCAGCGCAAATATTTGTAATAAAAATAATATAAAGTGAGCAGTGTATACTTTGTATTCTGTGTTGTAACTGAAATCGATATATTTGAAAATGTAGAAACACATCCAAAATATTTAATACATTTCAACTGGTATTCTATTGTTTAACGGTGCAATTAATCAGGATTAATTTATTTAATCATGATTACTTTTTTTTAGTTAATCACGTGAATTAACTGCCCTAATTAAATGTCATGGTGGTTCTGTGATGTGCACAAATGGGGACTCGAATAAGACCATTCAAAAAGTTTTACTTATAACCTAGGACAATATTTGAATACAAGTTTCCAGAGGAAAAAAAGTTAATACAGTAGCCCTTTGACCTGACGAAACTATGATATTAATCACCAGATAAATGGTTTCCCATATCATGATTCCATGGGAACTGTACTGCTAATGTCATTTCCAGGCAAACAAAAGGGAACCAGAAATCTTGGATCTCAGTCCAGGAAAGCACCAAAAACTTTGAACACTTAGAATTGCATACACAAGCCCCTTTACTTGATTATTTAATTTGCTATTCCCCATTCCTGGCTGCTTTGCTAATCCACCAAAGTACCTCATTCACACTGCAAAAGCAGCAACTACAGTAGCAAAAAAAGATCAACATAAAAAAGGGAGTTGAAGGATAGGGGGATAATGGGACAGGAATTGAACCAGATCTGGTGAAAACTGTTCTCAGTCACAGTGCTTATTTTAACACAGCAAACCTCAGTCAAGTAAGTTTCTCCTACAAGCCTCTCCCATAAAACCAAGTCAACTTGTTTCTTGCTTCCACTTTCCAAGATCTTCTATAACTCCCACGGGACAGTTTTGAAGCTAGAGCTGGTCAAAAAGTTTTCAATGGAAGTTTTCCATCAGAAAATGCAGTCTTGTTGAAACCAAACTTTTCACGTGAATGTGCCAATTTTAACAAAATTTTCAATGTAAGAAAGTCAAAACATTTTGTTTCAGCTTTCTCAATTTGATAATGCTGAAATATTTTGTTCAGATGTGGAAATAATTTTATTTCAATTTTATTATTTTGTTGTATTTCATTTTGGCTATTATAATAATAATTTGAATATACTATGTTTGTATCAGAGTAGCAGCCGTGTTAGTCTGTATTCGCAAAAAGAAAAGGAGTACTTGTGGCACCTTAGAGACTAACAAATTTATTAGAGCATAAGCTTTCGTGAGCTACAGCTCACTTCATCGGATGCATTTGGTGGAAAACCAAATATGTTTGTATGTTATGTTATGTTATAATATGTTGACCTCTTATAAACAAGATATTTCAAACTTATCCAAATGAACCATTTTGGTGGCTCTGAATGCTACAGGAACAAACCCTTTAAAAGTCCAGCAGGACACCATATCCTACTTAAGGGGAAAAAGGCTAGAGAGATCAAAGTCTAGGAACAAAGCATGTAGTACATATTTACATAATGGGGGAACTCTATTCTGGGAAGGTGTGACTGAAAAAAATGGGGGGTTGTGGTGGGTAATTATGACTGGATCCTGCACTAGGGCTTTGCTCTCTTTCTCAGACCTATAGAGGCCCACATATAACCATAATAAAAAGCTTGCAAAGGTAGCTTAAAGGGTATACTTCAATTAGACACTTGTGGCTGACCCATGCAAGCTGACTTGATGCACAGGGCTTGGACTCAAGGGCTGTTCAACTGCGATGTAGATGTTTGGGCTTGGGCTGCAGCCCAGGCGCTGGGATCCTCCCACCTGGGCTGCAGCCTCAGCCCAAACATCTACACCGCAGATAAAGGAGCCTTTTAGCTTGAGCCCCCAGAGCCCAAGTCAGCTGGCATGAGGCAGCCACAGGTTTTTAATTGTAGTGTAGACATACCCGAAGTCTTTTTTGCCCAAACCCTTCTGTTCTTGCACCTAGGGCAGGAACAGAGTAACTGAAATCAGCCATTTCATGCCACAGTGGATCACAGCAAAGGTTAGTGAACTGCTGGCAGGGCAAATGCATATAATTCTACATTGAACAAATGAAGATTAGTAAGGATTTTCTGCCAACAGAAAAACAAAGTGAATAGGGCCAGTCAAATCAGACTCCGTTTAATTCCTGACATGGTAAATCATTACAGACCTGATTCTCAAGTGTGCTTCTTTACAACTAGCCCTAATGTTCTGAGCATTCATTTAGAAAAAATCCAGTTCAAAAGAAAGAGAAGGTTTAGGAGGGAATCAAAAACAAATGGGTGGGTGCATTTGTATGCTGAGTATTTATGCTTAATACTCAGCAGATTGAAAGTTAAGCAGGAAGAATTTCACTTCCAAATGATCAATCAAAAACCACCTGCTAAATTTAAAGAGACAGAAGTTGTGAATACAAGACATAGCAGTTCATCCTGGGAGAAATTTACCCTCTGGTATTTATACTGTCAAACAGTTACAGTTACATCTTTATTTTGTCCTGAAAACTTTAATAGAGTATAAAGAGAAAAGGAGTACTTGTGGCACCTTAGAGACTAACAAATTTATTAGAGCATAAGCTTTCGTGAGCTACAGCTCACTTCATCGGAGTCTGATGCTCTATTAACTTGCTGATCTATTCAAGGAACATCATCTTCCATTCACAGAGGGTGAAGGTCAATTGCAGTCCACCAAAGAAAAAACTTGAAGGGAAAATAACTATCCTAAAAGTTATTCAATGGCTTTGAATGGAGAATGTTACTTAAATAAAAAAATGAAGTCATGGTGGTTGGGCAAGATAGTGCTTTTCCAACAGATTAAAAAAAATCAAATATAATGTGTGATTTAGGCAGAGGCCCATGTTGGTGGCTAGTACTGAGCCAGATCACCCAGGTCGAACTAGTAGAGGGATTGTACCTCATCCCATGACTTCCCAGTTAGTAGGCAGAATACACATTTTGGATGGTACTGCAGCCTGTTCTTCCTGCTATGTTTGACCAGGTTCATAGACCAGTATGAGGGGAGAGTAGCACCATTTCCCTGCCATCACCACTCCCTTCCCATCTAACTCTAGAGTGACTTGTGACCCTCAGGAGCAGTGCCTACTTTTCCTACTGTACAGGGACTGTTACCTTACTGAGTCTGGTACAAGGGGATGGAAGGCCTCTTGGTCCTTACTCCCTTCCCTGTACAGACAAAAACTGAGGCCAGACCTCTGAGTGATGCAGTTAAACTTATCTAACCCTTGGTATAGAGAGCATTAGGTTGACAGGAGAATTATCCTGCAGACCTAGCTACTGCTTTTTGGGGAGTTGGAATACCTATGGCAACAGTGTAGGCAGTGTCTACACTGAAGCACTACAGTGGTGCAGCTGCAGTGGTTCAACTATGTGGCTGTAGTGTTTTCAGAGTAGACAAATCCTTAGCTTGCTGTAGCTTAATACTCCTTGGAGGAGCATACAGGGATATCTCCTGATGGAGGAGAATTAAACTACTTTACTTCTGAGTGACAGCATCCACACATGAGTTTGATGTGATTTAATGTAAGTACATTAATTGTCACAGCTTTAGTTAAATTTTTCTTAACTTTTCTGAGTGTCCCCACGTAGGCAAACCTTTAATGTCTGAAAAAAAGTGCGATATTTACAGCTGTGGAAGCTTACGTCTTCTGATGAACCAGAAAAGTTAAAGCATGATCAACAACTATCATAAACTCCCCATTGTGTCAGACTCTTTGAGGGACCATTCCCCAGGGTGGTTAGGTCACTCTACATATACAATAAATCCTTGGCATCTTTGATGAGTTCTCCAACAAGGGTGCCTACTATTGTTAGTTGTTATAGCAGTTTTTGTGAGGTTGTCAAAAGAAAAAAAACCAGGAACTGGACAAAGACCATCAACTAGTTTAAGAGTGATTACAGATCAGATAATAACAGCTTTCAGTCTCTGCTTAGAACCGACAATGTTCCTTGGCCCACATCCATGCTAGTGACCCATGAAGTAAAAGGCTCTGTATCCCATTGTCAAATCCTTGAGCCAGCTGTCAAGAAAAAGCAAACACACAAAGCCCACATGTATTTTTTGTTTTAGGGTTTGAGACAGATATTTGAATTTCTGCATGGTTCTGTACTGTGTTCATTCATGCTCCAGCTCAGGTGGCACGAGTGAAGAATAAAAAGGAAGAGGGGGAAACAAAGAACAAAATAGTAATATGAAAAAGGAAACAGTCCAAGCAATTTAGGATAAGCATCCAAAGCTCTGTTTTTACATCAATTTAAATCCACGAGTCACTGTCAACCACTAAATAGAATAACCAGTCCACATGTTGCTTCATATTTACACGTATATTTACATGCATGTCCTTAAAAAAAGTGTCTGTATTTTTCTCTGACAAGTTAATGGGTATATTCCCGCTCTTTATTTTTTAAAATTGGGTTTCTATGATAAAGAATGTTAACTGGAGAAGGATCATGCTGGGAATTCAGCCAACATCAGATTACTGCTTTATATATAGTTTTAATACTGTAAAAGAATAATCATCACCAGTATATAGTGCCAAGAAAGGGGAAGAGGAGGCAGAGGGAAGTAAGGAAAGGCTTTCAGCAATTCAATATACTATAATAAATATAGGTCTAATACAATAATAATATAATAAAATAGGACTAATGCTAGAACATTAAAAGATTGATGAAAAAAGAGACAAAAGAGATGGTGGCTCTCAAATATTGACGTAAGAGGACAAGAAGGATGAGGCTTGTGTAGAACACATAACAGAAAGAGCCACAACACAAGACTTGGTAGTAACAAAGGACTTTAACTACCCAGACATCAGTTGGAAATGTAGTTTGGCAAAATACAAAGTTCTTGGAATGTGTTGGGGACAACTTTTTGTTTCAGAAAGTGGAGGAAGTAAACAGGACAGTTATTTTATACTTGATTCTGACCAAGAGGGAGGAATTTGTTGCATTTCTGAAGGTGAAAAGCAATTGGGCTGAAAGTGATTGTGAAATAATAGATTCATGATTCTAAGGAAAGGAAGGAGTGAGAGAAGCAGAATAAGGACCATGGAGTTCAAAAAAGTCAACTTTACCAAACTCCTAAAACTGGTAGCTAAAGTCTGATAGGAAGAAAATTTGAGGGATAAAGGAGTTCAGGAGAGCTGGCAGTTGCTCAAGTAGATACTATTAAAGGAATCACTGCAAACAATCCTGATGCAAAGGAAAGACAGGAAGAATAGTAAGAGGCCAATATGGCTCCATCACAAGCTCTTTAATGACCTGAAAATCAAAAAGGAATGCTACATAAAAATGGAAACATGGATGAATTGCTAAGGAGAAGTACAAAAAATTAACAGGTTTCAGAGTAGCAGCCGTGTTAGTCTGTATTCGCAAAAAGAAAAAGAGTACTTGTGGCACCTTAGAGACTAACAAATTTATTAGAGCATAAGCTTTATGCTCTAATGATGAAGTGAGCTGTAGCTCACGAAAGCTTATGCTCTAATAAATTTGTTAGTCTCTAAGGTGCCACAAGTACTCCTTTTCTTTTTAAAAAATTAACAGAAGCACATAGGGCCAAAATCTGACAGGCTAAGTCATGAAGTGACTTAACACCTACCAAGGGACATAAAATACAATAAGAAATTCTTTAAATACATTAATAGCAATAGAAAGATGACGAAAAGTATAGATCTTCAATTTAGCAGGGAAGGAGAGCTAATAACTGATGACATGAAAAACGCTGAAGTGTTTAATGCCTATTTTGCTTCATTCTTCACTAAAAAGGTTAATGATGGACAGATAACACTATTAATATTAACATGGTGAAAGGAGTGCAACCTAAAAGAGAGAAAGATCAGGTTAAAATATTTAGATAAGTTCGATGTATCTGACTCAACAAGGCCTGATGAAATTCATCATAGGGAACATAAGCAACTAGCTGAAACAATCTTGGAATTGTTACTAGTTATCTTCAAGAATTATTGGAAAATGGGTAAGGTTCCAGAGGACTGAAGAAGGAAAAACATAGTACCTATCTTTAAAAAGGGGAACAAAGAGTACCCAGGGAATCATAGACCAGCACTTTGGCGGACAAGATTAGAAGTCAAAACAACCTTGACAAATTGGACAATTGGTGTGGATTCAACAAGATGAAATTCAATAAAGATAAGTACAAAGTACTTCACTTGGGAAGAAAAAACAAAATACACAACCACAAAATGGGGAATAACTTGATAGTACTGCTGAAAAGGGCCTGGTGATTACAGTGGATCACAAACTACATATGAATCAACAATGTGATGAATTTGTGAAAAAGGCTAATAACGCCGTCTTAACAGAAGTGTTGTATATAAGATATGGGAGGTAATTGTCCTGCTGTACTTGACACTGGTGAAGCCTCAGCAGGAGTACTGTGTTCAGTTCTGGTCACCACATCTTAGGAAAGATGTGAACAAATTGGAAAAAGACCAGAGGAGAGCAGAGAAATAATAAAACAGTGGTGGGCAACCTGCGGCCCATCAGGGTACTTGCCGCCGCTTCCCAAAGCTCCTATTGACCAGCAACGGCGAACCGTGACCACTGGGAGCTGCAGGGGGCCATGTCTGCAGACAGTCAACATCAGTAAAATGTCTTTCGGCCCACAATCAGATTACCCTGCAGGTCGCCCACCACTGCGATAAAAGGTTTAGAAATCTTGACCTATGAGAAGTGGTGGATTATCAAATGAACCCAGAACCTTGGCAGAAGCTTCAGGGTGCCAGAGGAAGCCCCAGCACCCAAACCGGGGCCCCGGCAGAAATGCCGGGTGTGTGGGATAGAGAAGCCTCAGCGCCTCAACCATAGTCCCCTGGGCGGGCAGGAGGGGCGGGAGATGGCAAGGGAAGCCCCAGTGCTTGGACCATGGCTGCGGCCCCGGGACTGGAGGAGCTCTCACTCCCTGCTGTGGCCCCGGGGACGTGGAGGGGGGACAGAGATTCTCTTGTCTTGGGGCAGCAGGATGCGGGGCAGAAAGGAGCAAATGTGTTGCAGGGCTGGAGCGGAGCGGGGAAGAATTTGGCTGGACCATGGGTTGAACAGGGCGGGGGCCATGGGAGAAGGGGCAGAATGGGGTGGGGCCAGGGGTGGGTTTCAGGTAAAAGGGGTGGGAAGGGCCCCTACCACTTGCTCGGGCCCAGGGCCTCAGGAAACCTTAATCTGCCTCTGGCTATGAGGAACGGTAAATGGGACAAAATACAACATGGTTTTACAAAAGGTAGATCGTGCCAAACCAACCTAATCTCCTTTTTTGAAAAAGTAACAGATTTTTTAGATAAAGGAAATGCAGTGGATCTAATTTACCTAGATTTCAGTAAGGCATTTGATACCATGCCACATGGGGAATTATTAGTTAAATTGGAGAAGATGGGGATCAATATGAACATCAAAAGGTGGATAAGGAATTGGTTAAAGGGGAGACTGCAACGGGTCCTACTGAAAGGAGAACTGTCAGGTTGGAGGGAGGTTACCAGTGGAGTTCCTCAGGGATCAGTTTTGGGACCAATCTTATTTAATCTTTTTATTACTGACCTTGGCACAAAAAGTGGGAGTGTGCTAATAAAGTTTGCAGATGATACAAAGCTGGGAGGTATTGCCAATTCGGAGAAGGATCGGGATATTATAAAGGAGGATCTGGATGACCTTGTAAACTGGAGTAATAGTAATAGGATGAAATTTAATAGTGAGAAGTGTAAGGTTATGCATTTAGGGATTAATAACAAGAATTTTAGTTATAAGTTGGGGACGCATCAATTAGAAGTAATGGAAGAGGAGAAGGACCTTGGAGTATTGGTTGATCATAGGATGACTATGAGCTGCCAATGTAATATGGCTGTGAAAAAAGCTAATGCGGTTTTGGGATGCATCAGGAGAGGCATTTCCAGTAGGGATAAGGAGGTTTTAGTACCATTATACAAGGCACTGGTGAGACCTCACCTAGAATACTGTGTGCAGTTCTGGTCTCCCATGTTTAAAAGGGATGAATTCAAACTGGAGCAGGTACAGAGAAGGGCTACTAGGATGATCCGAGGAATGGAAAACTTGTCTTATGAAAGGAGACTTAAGGAGCTTGGCTTGTTTAGCCTAACTAAAAGAAGGGGAGGGGAGATATGATTGCTCTCTATAAATATATCAGAGGGATAAATACAGGAGAGGGAGAGGAATTATTTCAGCTCAGCACCAATGTGGACACAAGAACAAATGGGTATAAACTGGCCACCAGGAAGTTTAGACTTGAAATTACACAAAGGTTTCTAACCATCAGAGGAGTGAAGTTTTGGAATAGCCTTCCAAGGGAAGCAGTGGAGGCAAAAGATCTATCTGGTTTTAAGATTCTACTCGATAAGTTTATGGAGGAGATGGTATGATGGGATAATGGGATTTTGGTAAGTAATTGATCTTTAAATATTCAGGGTAAATAGGACTAATCCCCTGAGATGGGATATTAGATGGATGGGATCTGAGTTACTACAGAAAATTCTTTCCTGGGTATCTGGCTGGGGAATCTTGCCCATATGCTCAGGGTTTAGCTGATTGCCATATTTGGGGTCGGGAAGGAATTTTCCTCCAGGGCAGATTAGAGAGGCCCTGGAGGTTTTTCGCCTTCCTCTGTAGCATGGGGCATGGGTGACTTGAGGGAGGCTTCTCTGCTCCTTTAAGTCTTTAAACCATGATTTGAGGACTTCAATAGCTCAGACATAGGTGAGGTTTTTTGTAGGAGAGGGTGGGTGAGATTCTGTGGCCTGCGCTGTGCAGGAAGTCAGACTAGATGATCAGAATGGTCCCTTCTGACCTTAGTATCTATGAATCTATGAGTCAGCAAGGCATGTGGTATGCTTATAGACAGAACTGTAAGGCTTTTCTATGCCATGTGCTGTGAAGCTTGTCTTTGTGTCACTGGTCGTACAAGCCACATAGCAAAAGAACATAAAAGGCAGCTACATCATCTCCATTTTGTCTTCATTCCTGCTTCTTACTTCTGGAAGGTAAGCTTTCAAATGAAGCTCTGAACAAAGGACTGAATGATCAGCAAACTCACCAGTACTGCTAAGAACCTGATATATAGACTTTGATAGTTTCTGTGTGTCACTGCTTCTTTTTATTTCTTTTTTCTTTATAATAAAACTTTAGTTTTAGACACTAAAAGATTGGCTGGCAGTGTAGTATTTTTGGTAACACCAACCTAATATTGACCTGGCAATGTGGCTGGCCCTTTGGGGTTCAGAGCTGTATAATGAGCAGAGGTTTTTAAACAACTTCTCACTTCACTGGACCTAGGTGCTGATTGAGAGCCAGAGAACTGGAATGCAATAAGGGAGCTGTGCGATTTCTTTTTTTGACTTCTTATTAACCAGTGTGGAAGATCAGAATTACAGTTTGTGACTGATTGGTGAGTCAAACTTCAGGTTACCCACCAGTTTTGGGAGAATCTGCTCTCCTTTTGCAGCCTGCCCTGGCCTTGGCATTTTCAGTGAGGGCTACCCCAGGCACCCTGGGTCACACTGGGCATATTTAGTTTTGAGAAAAGATGGCTGAGGAGGACCTAATAATAATCTGTAATATGTTAAGGGCTGTTATAAAGAGGACTGTGATCAATTGGTCTCCCTGTCCACTGAATAAGAGTAGCTAAGCTCTGGACTAGGCTTCCAAAGGAGGTTGTAGAATCCCCCATCACTGGAAATTTTTAAAAACAGGTTGGACAGATATCTGTCAGGGCTGGTCTAGGTTTCCTTGGTCCTGCCTCAGCTCTGGGGGATGGATTTGATGACCTCCCGGGGTCCCTTCCACCTCCACATTTTTATGATTCTATGTGACAGTATGAATAAATATGATATTAAATAGATATGGGCAAGCACTGTCTGGGAATTCTTGACCAATGAACAGTTGTAGAATTCAAATCTTCCCAGCAGGGGTGAAACTTTTGAACTTCATAATACTGAGATATAGTAGAGGGTAGTGTGATTGGAGTGGCATGACAGCAAGATGTCCGTTGTAGTGCTAGTATGTGGGAAGGATAAGATTGGGAAGGATTAGACTGGTGAGAGGCAGGGAGGGAAGACAGTAGAAAGTTATAGTAATGTATCTGAGAACTTGGAGTTTTGCAGAGAATGGGTAGGTTTTAGCAATGCAGTTACTATAGCAATTCCAGGAACAATACAGCCATGTTACAACTTACAGGATGTTGAAAGGATTGATGGTTAGCTTTCAGAGTTGAGTAGGGGAAAACATGAATGGAAAACCACCACACCTAAAACTCATATTTCTGTTTCATTGCGCTTCAGTGTAATGGTTTGGAACTGCATGTTTTTACTTGCTACAGAATCTAAAGCCCCAGGGAGAGTTTTCTTTTCATCACAAATACAGTTACCCATCAAATAAGTTGTCAGAAAATGAGCATTATCTATTTCAAGAAACTGGTTGGTCTATCACAGAAAATATTTTTAATGAATATATGAGATTTCTTTGGTAAGGATTGTTTTATATGCTTAAACTTGTGTGATAGCTATCACTGGCTCTGAACCATACCTTTCCTGTCCACATTACTGCATTTCTCCATTCTCATTCATCATGGTTCGTTTGTGACAATGTTTGCATGTTTATTTATTTTAAATTTAAATTTTATTTATCTTTTTTCACTTGCCAGTTTTCTCTCCCTTTATCTGACAGCCCGTCCTCCCTCTTCCCACCCCTAAGTTTAAAAGCATTTTCTCTCTCAGGTATGGGGAACTACTGTATTATTTCAGATCTCACTATGTGAGAACAGCTGATGAATTTTCAAGGGAACCTCACTTTATAATTTTTTGGTTTTCATTTTCTATTTTGCTTTTAAAGTGAACTTTATTAGTTGTAAAGAATTCCAGACTGTCACCATTAGAAAGTGAAGCACATCATTTAATCGATAAAGAGGAATGATAGAAATGCAGCATGTTCAGATTGCATATGCACATTCTCTGTGTCCCTCAAACACAACGTGGTGGGAACAACTCTAGCAGTTCATTCTCCTTGTTCATTTGTTCCTTGGCATCTCTACCAACAATGCCAACAACGGTGTCAGCTTGAACATGTCCACTTGAAAACTGGACTGAGAGCACCAACTCATCTCATTCTACATAAGCCACCACAACAATTATCAGATAGTTCATCACTACCAACTTAGGACTGGCTCTGTATAGTGACCGAGTTGTGAAAGATTCGATCATATCCTATTACCAGTCCCATGAGCTAGCTAGTTTACAGTAGAGAGGGATTTTTGGTATGCAGGATGCTATAATTTTTTTTTTTTGTATTTTTTTGTGTTATGGAAATCTTGCATTTTCTAGAGAATGTAACTCTCAAATTATTTTTATTGTCATTTTTTTCTTTCCTCTTTTTTGAATGCTCATTTGACCTAAATTCAGTTAGAGTAAACATGCCAGGGATCCATAACCTAGAGGAGACCAGGGTGCACATTCTAGTTTGCTGAACTGCAAGTCAGATTCAAGTCTGTCTATTCTTGAGTATCTGAGGCCTGGTATCTGAGGCTGCCACACAAAGTTACAAAAAAGGCTTCCAATAATAAACTACCTGTCCAAACACACTGTATTTCAGGAATATATATGTCTTTATCCTAGTTTAGTTGCAATATAAGGCTCATCAAAAATCAAATAGATGGGGCTTGATCCTGCAAACACTTATGCACATGTGTAACTTTTCTTCCAAGCATAATTATGTGTAGGATTGTCATAACAATTGTAAAAAAAAGATACTGCAGCTAAAATCTTTTTGCTCATCCTGTATGAAAGTTCTCTAAACAGATAAATGGAAAATTTATCTATAACAAGGGTTACTATTCCCTGAAGACCAGTTGAAACTGTAAACATATTATTTACAATAATGGGTTGTGAAAAAGCAGATACTATTACCAAACATTATAGAAGCTACATTTTCATAAGTGCTTCATCTTTATAATTGTCTTGTTTCAAACAGTGAGATGCCCAAGTTAATGTCTCAGATACTTTTACTCTACTTATTCAAAATTATGCTTTTTCATAAAAGCAATAGATAAGAATCCTAACAAGGTTAATTAAACCCTCAATAATAAACACAGTGCACCCAGAAATGTACTTGATAAAATTTCCATTTAGTATGCAGTTCTTTTCCACTGTTTTACAAACATGCAGTATTATATCATTTTGAACAGTGGGTGATGTTCTTTTAGGATAGAAGTGTTGTTTCAGTATCAATTACACACTACCTTTCAGAATTCCAGATTCCTCTTAAATGCTAAACAATTGCACAGCAACTATCTACTTTAGTCTATACTGTAATTTAATAATGATCATGTTGTTCCCACAGCAGGGGAATTATCATTTATTCATGTTTGAACTATCAATTTATAATAGATTAGCAAATTTCTCTCAATGTGAAATGCAGTTATGTTTACAACCCCTTCCCCTCTTTTTTAACATTCTGGAATGAAAAAATGTTTTTTATTAAATATACCTTGATAGGGAGCACTAAATCCAGGGTATCGGTGGTTGCTGTCGGTTACAAAATGAAGTCTGAGCCAGTTTTTGTTGCTGATAATTGGAGGGGGTATATTCATTCCAGATAACCTGTATTATAAAAGACAAATGAAATAAAAATAATTAATGGAGGGGAGACAGAAAATACCATCAGTGCTGAAGATGTGGAGTTCTTTTGTTTTTGAAGATTGATAAAAATCCTTATTTTTAAAGAGGAAAAAAAAGCTTTTTTATAAACATGCTCATATTCAGATACTATATGTATAAGTCATTGAGACAATGAATATGCCTTTTTATTCCATGAATAAATATGACATGTAACTCATGAATGGTAAACCTATGACAAGTGTCTGGGTTTCCCTAACAACTGGAATCAAGAGGCACATTCTGTATATTATCCGCACGCGGGGTATACTGTCTATCCAAGGTACTGTGTACCTTGTACTATAGTATCTGAACACCTCAAATCTTTAGTGTATTAATCCACACAACTCCCGCAGTAAGAAAATGCCCTATTATCCCCATTTTACAGATGGAGAACAGAAGCATCCAGGGCTGGATTTTTAAAAGTATGTAGGTTCCTATTGAGATACAGATATACTGCAAGTGAGATTTTCAAAAGCACTTAGGTGTTATTTGGGAGTTAGGCACCTAAATACTTTTGAAAATACCACCACGTGCCTGCCTGCATCTTTAGCCGCCTAAACACCTTTAAAAATACAGTGCAGAGAGACTAAGTGACTTGCCCAAGATCACACAGAAAGTTCATGGAACAGCAGAGAATTAGCCCAGGACTCCAGAGTCTCAGGCTAGTGCCCTAACTACTGGACCATGCTTTGTTCTTGACACTCTACATTATGTTTTGATTCATGCTCACAAGTCCCATTATTACAATGAAAGTTATACATGAGCTCCAGGTGTTTCATGTCGTGTTTATTCCTAAATACACAGGTATTCCTCTGTTGGCCAGTATTTTGTTCCAGCCAAAGTTACCATCTTACATTCAGATACTGCGCATTCCTCTTCCAATTCAAATACCTCTCTACTACCTGTATTGAAACTATTCAGGCTTTGTGTTTGGCAAAGTGAATATGATTCAATTTTAAATAGTCATGAAGTCTTAACTAGTAAAGAGCTGCATGTGATACTTTGGAAGAAATGTATTTTGTAAGTTAAATACAACAACTAGAGGTGGAATTTCTGTTTTATGGGACATTTTGACATTTTTTCTCCAATTCTAAATTTTAACAAAAAGCTGAAATTTTGAAGTTTGCCACAAAATGAAAATTCTGAAAATTTGTATTCAAGGGGATCAAAACATTTCATTTTGACTTTACCAGTTTGGTTCATTTCATTTCATCTTCAATTTTATATTAAATCATTAAACATAATGAATTACATATAGGTAATAAATATATAATATTAACATAATATTGTTGTATAATATCAAATTCAAAATTAATCAGAACTATAAATTGAAGGTGAAATATTTCAACACTGTCAGAACAAAATTTTTCAAATTTTTACATTTAAAATTGTGTTGATCCAGGTTCTTGTCCTCACAAGGGTACCCCTAAAGAGCTTCATTGGTTTGCCTTAGGGACAATCTTTATCATATTATAAAATCAAAATAATCTCTGGTATATAATTACTGTGTCACTACACAGAGAACTGTAACAGAATTATTTCTTCCATAGCTGGCAAAAAAAGTATTATCTACCGATTCAAAGACAAAAAGTGTGTTAACCTTTTACAATATCAACATTTTTCTGAAACACCCTATACCACTACACTCATGTAAGATGTGCAGATCAAGGTAACATGTATGATAACAAAATAAATTTAAATTGACAAGTTAATGTTTTGGAAACATCATTTAGTCATCTTTTTTCTCTTTTTAATAATCAAGGCTGAGATCCGGGCATAGCACAGCATGGACACTGCATTTATAACGTTTCTTGATAATCCTCTTCTTACATGGGTCAAGTGTCCCGCTGATTTTTTATTAGATCATTCAGCATTGTTTGATACGGTTGATCATAATGGGCTGTACACTAATCTGTGGAAGCTAACATATAGTTGGATCTGCTTGACAACAGATCCAGTCATTCCTTCAAAGGAAGACGCAGAGGACTGTGATTGATCATTATTCAGCCTCCTTGGAGTTTTCACATGTGCTGTTGTCCAAGAAGTCCATCTTGTTTTTTATGGAATGTGTCTGACCACCTATTATAGTTACATGTTGTGGATGTGAAATATGAGCCTATTCTCCTTTTTCAATCCATCCACACAAAAGAAAGCCTAAGGGAACAGACAGGCTTTGTAGCATGAGCTGAAGCTCAACATTTTTCTCCCCCTAAACCCAACAGTAAAGATCATTGGAAGCTGCTCTGGAGGTGCTCAGGATAAATTGCTTGTGTCCCAGCCAATCTCATTTGCTAAGACAAAGCAGGAAGATGACACAGAAGCAGTCTTTAAAATGAAGAGGTCCCATGCTGGAAGGGCATAATGAGTGGGGTCCTGCAGGATTCAGTTCTGGGTTTGGTTCTGTTCAATATCTTCACCAATGATTCAGATGATGGCATACAGAGTACACTAATAAAGTTTGTGGTGATGCCAAGCTGGGAGGGGTTGCAAGTTCTTTGGAGGATAGGATTAAAATTCAAAATGATCTAGACAAACTGGAGAAATGGTCTGAAATAAATAGGATGAAATTAAATAAGGACCAATGCAAAGTACTTCAATTAGCAAGCACAATCACTCACACATACAAAATGGGAAATGACTGCATAGGAAGGAGTACTGCAGAAAGGGATCTGGGGGTCATAGTGGACCACAAGCTAAATATGAGTCAACAGTGTAATGCTGTTGCAAAAAAAGCAAACAGCCTTCTGGGATGTATTAGCATGAGTGTTGTAAGCAAGACACGAAAAGTAATTCTTCCAATCTTTTCTGTGCTGATTAGGCCTCAACTGGGTATTGTATCCAGTTCTGGGCATCATATTTTAGGAAGGATGTGGACAAATTGGAGAGAATCCAAAGAAGAGTGACAAAACTTATTAGATGTCTAGAAACCATCACCTTTGAGGGAAGATTAAAAAAATTGGGTTTGTTTAGTCTGGAAAAAAGAAGACTGAGAGGGGACATGATAACAGTTTTGAAGTATGTAAAAGGTTGTTACAAGGAGGAGGAAGATTTTTTTTTTTCTTAACCTCTGAGGATAGGACGAGAAGCAATGGGCTTAAATTGCAGCAAGGGAGATTTAGGTTGGACATTAGGAAAAACTTCCTAACTGTCAGGGTGGTTAAACACTGGAATAAATTGTCTAGGGAGATTGTGGAATCTCCATCATTGGAGATTTTTAAGAACAGGTTAAACAAACACCTGTCAGGAACTGTCTAGAAAATATTTAGTCCTGACACAAGTGAATGGAACTGGATAGATGACCTCTAGAGGTGCCTTCCAGTTCTATGATTCTATGATTTAATAAAGGAGCTTAAAATGCCAGCATTTTGAGTAGCACCTAGAAATGTATTGGAAGTCATAGAGAAAGCTATGACTATATTTAGTCCTGTGTATCTCCAAGACTAAAGCAATCACTTCCCAAAGCACTCAATCCTCTGTACAGCAACATCTAAATATAATATAAAACCTATCCTCCACTCTAATACAAAGAGAAGAGAGAAAATTGGGTGGCATACATGGGTACAAGAAAAAGTAATATGGTGCCATATTTGCCCATTGTAAAAAGTACTTTGGAAATAAAAATACTAATATAAGTGGAGAGAGAGAGAGAGAAAGAATCGGAACTGATTAAAACTTTTTAAAGAGAATATTTAAAAATTATAGAACACATAAATTGCTGAATACAAATTATAAATAGCCTGGCCTTGAATGTTCATGTTAATCAAAAATGATAGTATATTGGAAATGAACAAAAAAAAAGAAAAATTGTATGAGCCAATAATTGCCCAATGTAAAAAACAGACAAGTATTAGTGGTTAAGAATATAACATAGAAAAATATGCTAGTTAGTTAAACCAGTTCAAATAATACACAATCACTCCACAGTTAGTGGTCTGGATCATATTATCTTCATGTTGACAGCATCCAGTAATGTGTTCAATATATATGTCCCTTGACCAATGTATGGCATCGGAAACCATCAACCGCCACATTAGCTTGACATAGCATCTGGACAACCTACAGCCCCATAGCACAGTCTTATTCTTGGGGTCCCAAGTGCCCAGTGCTTTGACAAACATCTCATGAACAGTAGTGGAGTATTCCCATTTCCTCGTGGTGTCAGCCAAGGGGGCATATTTCTTCATTTTCCATTCTTGTGCTTCAGTGAAGACAGCAATCTGGTTCAGACTGGAGTCCAGAATAGATAATTTAACTATAACTGTTCCCATTGATGCCAGAATTGTTTTAATGAATCCATTCTGCATGGTTTTGTGGCAAAATAGTGTCTCTCGGATGACATTAAACTGTGCGGGAGAGGTACACACAATGGAGGGATAGGGTCCAGAGTGATCTAGACAGATTGGAGAAGTGGGCCAAAAGAAATCTGATGAGGTTCAATAAGGACAGGTACAGAGTGCCGCACTTAGGACGGAAGAATCCCATGCACTGCGACACGCTGGGGACTGACTGGCTAAGCAGCAGTTCTGAATAAAAGGACCTGGGGATTACAGTGGGTGAGAAACTGGATATGAGCCAACAATGTGCCCTTGTTGCCAAGAAGGCTAATGGTGTATTGGGCTGCATTAGTAGGAGTGTTGCCAGCAGATCAAGGTAAGTGATTCTTCCCCTCTATTCAGCACTGGTGAGGCCACAACTGGAGTATTGCAACCAGTTTTGGGCCCCCCGCTACAGAAAGGATATAGACAAATTAGAGAGAGTCCTGCAAAGGGCAATGAAAATGATTAGGGGGCTGGGGCACATGGCTTATGAGGAGAGGCTGAGGCTTATTTAGTCTGTAGAGGGGGGGATTTGATACTAGCCTGAAGGTGGGTTCCAAAAAGGGTGGAACTAGGCTATTCTCAGTGGTGGCAGATGACAGAACACGAAGCAATGGTCTCAAGTTGCAGTGCGGGAGGTCTAGGTTAGATAATAGGCAAAACTATTTCACAGGGAGGTGGCGAATCACTGGAATGGGTTACCTCTGCAAAAGATGGAATCTCCGTCCTGAGAGGCTTTTAAGGCCCATCTTAACAAAGCCCTGGCTGGGATGATTTAGTTGCGGTTCGTCCTGCTTTGACCACCAGGGGGTTGGACTAGATGACCTCTTGAGGTCTCTTCCAACCCTAATCTTCTATGATTCTATGAAAAGTTGCCATGTTCTGGAATGGTGCTTACAGCAGCACATGACATGGGGCAAGGTCTCATTTTCATATCCACATGTCCAGCATTGCTTGTCCCAGTTGCCGTGTCGGACTGATCTGCTGAGATGCAGTTGAGGTGTGCCCTGTGGATGAAACAAGAGTCCACAAAGGAAGTGGCTGCGGGCATCCCATTTCAAGGTAACTTCAAAGACCTTGCCTTGATCTGATTTCCTCTTCAGGTCTCTGATATACTTTGCTCAGACAGGTTTCAGAGTAGCAACCGTGTTAGTCTGTATTCGCAAAAAGAAAAGGAGTACTTGTGGCACCTTAGAGACTAACAAATTTATTTGAGCATAAGCTTTCGTGAGCTACAGCTCACTTCATTGGATGCATTCAGTGGAAAATACAGTGGGGAGATTTATATACACACACAGAGAACATGAAACAATGGGTATTACCATACACACTGTAAGGAGAGTGATCACTTAAGACGAGCTATTACCAGCAGGAGGGTGGGGGGAAGGAAGAAAACCTTTTGTGGTGATAATCAAGGTGTGCCAATTCAGCAGTCTCTTGTTGGAGTCTGTTTTTGAAGTTTTATTTTGTTGAAGAATAGCCACTCTCAGGCCTGTAATTGGAATTAATTTGCATACTGGATACAATTAATTTAGGCTTGAATAGAGACTGGGAGTGGATGGGTCATTACACAAAGTAAAACTATTTCCCCATGTTATTCCCCCACCTCCCCACCCACTGTTCCTCAGACGTTTTTGTCAACTGCTGGAAATGGCCCACCTTGATTATCACCACAAAAGGTTTTCTTCCCTCCCCCCACCCTCCCTACCTGTTGGTAATAGCTCATTTTAAGTGATCACTCTGGTTACAGTGTGTATGGTAATACCCATTGTTTCATGTTCTCTGTGTGTGTGTATATAAATCTCCCCACTGTATTTTCCACTGAATGCATCCGATGAAGTGAGCTGTAGCTCACGAAAGCTTATGCTCAAATAAATTTGTTAGTCTCTAAGGTGCCACAAGTACTCCTTTTCTTTTTGCTCAGATAGCTTTCTTCAGGACAGCCTCAAGCTTCGTCCTTGATTGTGGGATGACAACGGCCCATCCATGTAATCCTTGAGGGACCAGGACTCCCAGTTGCTGTTGCTCCTCACACCAAGGCCACTGGAAGCCAATGCATCTCTTAAGGTGCCCAGGGATGTTCCAGGCATGGTTCCACAGTGAGGCGAAGCCTCTCCCTTCTTGCCTGAACTCTCCCTCCAACAAGCAGCTCAAGTAGGAGCAATGTCATGGCTAGTTGGGATCCTGGTAATTCTTTTCCTAATGACCCCTGGTTGCAAAGCTCCTTACCACTAAATCCAGGCAGGTCAGAAGGTAGAAAGTGTGAATGATAGAGGGGGATGTGAACCCCTGAGGGGGATGACAGCATCACCTTGCCTGTGGGAAATGTGCATCACCTTGTTGCTGGCTGTCTGCGGAAGATACATCCACTCTTTGACCAATCGGGTAATAGTTCTTTGGTGACTGCCAGTTCTCTTTGGACAAATGAAATAAAGATGATCAGGAAGGTGTTAAGGGCATTGATGTTCTGTTACAGTACCAATAGTGATGAGTCCAGTCAAACTGCATCTTTCACACTACTCACAATGGTATCCTCTGGGGTCTGACTCACACAAAAACCTAAACACATACCAAGATGCTGGTATGTCTCTCCATGATTGAGGTGAGTCATAGGCTCTCCTTGGACTGAGAAGACTGCTGGAAAAGCCTACTGTCATTTCTGGTTGTCATCATGAAGGGATGCACACTTTGCCACATTAAACAGAGTCCCATCCAGCCATCGGTAGTGGCATTAAGCATATATTGGAGCAATCAGGGGTCATAGATGATGAGCACCAAGCCATCGGCATATGCCAGAATGTTCTTTTTCTTATCACGGAGGTTGAATCTGTCTAAACCCTGTGTGACTACCTCAATAAGCAGCTCCATCACCAGATTAAAGATGATGGGGCTCAGGGGGCAGCCTTGCTTCACACCAGAGTGGATAGTCACCGCTGGGGTCTCCCCTTCCACCGAACAGATGGTAGTGTCACAGTTATCATACAACTCTTGGACCAGCTGAAGGAACTTAGTCGGCAACCTGAACTCTCCAAGGTGAAAAAGACATGTTGGTGAGGCACCATGCCAAAGGTATTTGGCAGCTTGAGCCATGCCATTGTACACTGGTGCCTCTTTGTTTTTACAGTATGGAGGACAGTTTGAAGAATGAAGATGTGCTCCTAGCAGCCTTTATTAGACATAAAACCTTTCTACTGTGAACTGACAGCTCCTTCCCTCAATGCCCATTGTGTGATCCTGGCCACAACGTATGTGTCATAGAGTTTATAGATGGCAGAACACAAGTAGATGGGCTTCCAGTTGTTCAGATCACTAGGTTCCCCTTTCTTGTAAATCAGTATGGTCATTACTGTCTTCCATGTGCTAGGAATACAGCCAAACTGTTTGTACTTGTTGAAAATGGTCACAAGCACAGGCGCCGGTTTCTAATTTTCCCTGGGGATGCTCAATCCCTGCTCAGCCCCAAGTCCCACCTCCACTCCACCCCTTCCTGTAAGCCCCCACTCTGCCTACCTCTTCCTGCCCCCAACCCTGCCTTCATCCCACCCCTTCGCCCAAGGCCCCACCACTCTGCCTCTTCCCACCTCCACTCCACACACACCCCATCTCTTTCCACTCCCTCCCTGAGCGTGCCCTGTCCCCCCCCTGAGGAGGGGCTGGGAGGAATGGGGAGGAATTGACCAGCGGGCAGGAATGCAGAGGAGCACGGGACCTTGGCAGCCGGTGCATGCTAAGCACCTGCTAATTTTTCTCATTGGGTGCTCCTGTCCTGGAGCACCTATGGAGTCGGCACCTATGGCCACAAGCACAAAACATCCCAGTGTGATGTTGCACCCCGATAATGCTGTATGGGAATATGCTTATGAATGTATATATGACATAACTGGAATATGTTTTATGCTACATATGCCATGTAACAGATCTCTGTAAAGGTTATGATTTACTGAATATATTCATCCTGTTTGTATGCATATATCATTTTTGTATTCAAACTTATGAATATTGGCTATGTACTTGTTTAATTTTAAGTAGCCTCAGTGAAGCAGTTGGTTAGCTTCCTGAGAAAAGATTATTCTCAGTAAGTGCCCAATCAAGAAACACTTAAGCCAACAATGAACTTGGAGATGCTAATTCACATCTGAGCTTTCCCAGGAATGTGGCCTGGCTAGTAAGGGACTCAGTCATGCATGGACATGTGACTTGTCCATGCAACTCCAAAACTCCATCTCATAGCTGGGATTTTACACAGGGGGAGGGAAGGGTGTCCACCCACAAGAGGAAGTCTACTTAAGCCCCTGAAAACCCTTCCATTTGGTTTTCAGCTGACTCAGGAGATAGCCTCTCCACCCCAAAGGATACCTGAAAGAAACTGGGACAAAGGACAGTAACTATAGGGGGTGAATGATTGCTGGACCCAGACTAGAGAGAGGCTAGTCTGTAAAATAGTCTTATTGGAACATCTCTGAGGGTGAGATTTTATCCGTATTCCATTTCTTACTGTATTAGGGATAGGCTTGCATGTTTTATTTTATTTTGCTTGGTAATTCACTTTGTTCTATCTGTTATTTCTTGGAACCACTTAAATCCTACTTTTTGTATTTAATAAAATTATTTTTTACTTATTAATTAACCCAGAGTATGTATTACTACCTGGGGGAGGGCAGGCAAACAGCTGTGCATATCTCTCTATCACTGTTATAGAGGGCAAACAATTTACCCTGTTTACGCTTTATACAGGGTAAAACAGATTTATTTGGGGTTTGGACCCCATTGGGAACTGGGCATCTGGATGTTGGAGACAGGAACACTTCAGCTGTTTTCAGTTAAGCCTACAGTTTGTGGGATGTGATTCAGACCTGGGCCTGTGTTTGTAGCTGGCAAGCATGTCTGGCACAACCAGGCAGGGTTCTGGAGTCCCAAACTGGCAGTGAAAGCAGGGGCAGAAGTAGTCTTGGCACATCAGGTGGCAGTCCCAAGGGGTTTTCTGTGATCTAACCCATCACATCCAGATCCGATTTTTCAACAAGTCATAGTGGATGCCATCTTTGTTTGGGGATGTGTTCCTGGTTTTCACTAGCCTTAGTTTTCACTAAAGTTCCTCAGGAGTAAAATCGCCATCAATCCCCTCAGAGGAGCTTACCCTCAGTAAATATTTTAAATAGCTAGGATGCCATATACAGATCTGATTGTCCCAATTGAAGTCAATCTTGCACAGTACTGGTAGTGTTTCGCCAAAGATGGTACAATATGGATATGGTCCTTCAAGAATCTCCCTCATGGCCTTAGGGAAGTTGGAACTGATTTTATTAAAGCTTATGTTTAAATTACCTGCAACACAGATTAATGAAAAAGTTTCTATTCATCTGAGTATAATGCTTAAACTATCCCAAACGAATAAATTTGCTTTAAAAAATCATAAATTGCATATAGTACATAAACTGCAATATCCTAAATTAGAGTTTATAAATTTAACAATACAATTTAAATATCAGCATCCAAATATTCTGATATATCACTCATGGATACTTATACTAGGAGTAGCTTGTGGAAAATAAATGTAGCCAGGAGTGTAAATTGTCCCTAAGTAATTAATAATTTAGGGTAAATTGTCCCTCAATAAATATGATCCATTAGAGAATATTTCATCTGCTTTGTTAATAACTAATTCCTGTCTTTGCTTCGCATTGGCACTCTAGCTCATTTCTCTTCATATTGCTGATGTCCATTGATACGTTCTAAATAAATGTCCCTTGACCACCTGATGGTGTCCAACAGCATGAACTGCCACATCAGCTGGGCAAAGCGCTGGCCGATTCTGTATTCCCGTAACATTTGTTCGTTACTGGGATCCCATGCACCCCAAGGCACTGACGATCAGCACATGTATTTGAACTTTGTAACCTCTAGCAATCAAGACATTGACCAGGGGGGTGCCATGGAAGGCCAGGGTATTCTTTTCAAGAGGAACTGTGATGTCCACCGTGAGGGTCTTCTTCTGTTCCTCATTAGTAATGATGATGGCCTTGATTAGGCAGTCTTAGATGGTGGTGTGATGCAGTTGCCAAGCTCTGGAATGGAGCCTGCAACTACACAAGATGTGGGGTTGGCATAGTTGCACTTTCTGCATTACTTGCCCGATTCCCATTGTAAATGGCTCCGTTCAGCGGGACACAACTGAGCCAAGCCCTGTGGATGGTTCTCCAGGTGGTAAATCCGGTGAAGCTGCCACTGGAGAGGAAGTGGTTACTAATGTCCCACTCGCATGTCACCTCAAAGACCTTGACCTGTTCCAGCTTACAACTGGATTTAAAAAAATATTAAACAGGAAAACTATTAAACTATAAAACTATTAAACTAAACTGGATCTTCTCCAAAAGGTTAGGAATTTATTATTTTGTGATGCAGGCTTTTAAACCATTATTTTAAAAACTTTCCCCAAACAAACTATCCAACAATGGAAAATATTCCTTTAATATTTAGGATAGTTTCCTCATCTGTTTGAAGCTCCTTCTTTTGTGACCTCTCTCTCCCCATCGGACACAGTGCGAAAATGCTACAACCAGTGCTTTAAAACCTCCTGGAGATGTCTCCCGTTAAAAGTTGGTTGCACAGAATGGAGACCCCTTATCTGATCTTACCAGTTTCAGTTGGAGAGCATACCCATGGGCAGCCAAGAACCAAATGCAATCGACTTAGGAAATAATGTTACTTTTCAGAGTATAGCTTTGACTTAAGATGTGCGTTAATTAAATATTGAATCATCTGTCATCCACTTGTTTAATGTTCATTGAAAAAAGTGACACGTAGAATCAACAATACTGTCTATCTTTAGCAAAATGTTAATAACTAAATAACAGAAAATGACACCATCTGATCCTGTTTACTCACCACCTGCAGCTGACAGAGGTTTTTAGAACAAAGTTCTTGTTCTCTTACTAGGTCACACAATTTGACTGTCCTCATGATGCCTCCGCATGTTTTTGCTTAAAAATTTCTTAGAGTTGTAAAAACTCCCATTTTTAAACATATACAAAACAATCACATGACCTTCTTTTTTGCTTATGATAAGCATGGTTTTGCTTTTGCTATAGGAATTTGGGGTATTAGTCCCTCTTTCTATTGCCTAAGCTAGTGCTGTGGAGTCTGAAGGCTTTTTACTACATATTGCATGTACTTATATGGCTCCCATTCCAGTAGTATCTGAGCACTTGACAATCTTAAACACATTTATGCTCACAACACCCAAATGATGAAGGAAACGACTACTGTCACCATTTTACAGATGGGGAACTGAGGCACAGAGAGAATAAGTGACTTAACTAAGATCATGCTTGATGTCTGTGGCAGAACAGGAAACTGAATCCCAGTTCCTCAAGTCCCAGACTAAAGCCTGAACCACTATACCATCCTTCCTGTTTTTTGCTACTCATTTCCCCTTAAAGACATTAGTTCATGTATCAAAATCTATTTTTTCCCCAGTGGTTCAAGACACCTATTATCTTGCTAACTTTCCTTAAAAAAATGACAATTAATCCCATTCTACTAAGGAAGATATTGATCATATTGAACATATTCATAAATGATCTGGAAAAAGGGGTAAACAGTGAGATGGGACAATTTGCAGATGATACAAAACTACTCAAGATAATTAAGTCCAAAGCAGACTGAGAAGAGTTACAAAGGAATTACAAAACTGGATGACTGGGCAACAAAATAGCAGATGAAATTCAATGTTGATAAATGTAAAGTAATGACATTGGAAAACATCATCCGAATTACAGATATGAAAAGATAGAGTCTAAATTAGCTGTTACAACTCAAGAAAGAGACTTGGAGTCATTGTGGATAGTCCTCTGAAAAATCCACTCAATGTGCAGTGGAAGTCAAAAAAGCAAACATAATGTTGGGAATCATTAAGAAAGGGATAGATAATAAGACAGAAAATATCATATTGCCTCTATATAAAGCCATGGAATACCCACATCTTGAATACTGTGTGAAGAATATGTGAAAAAAATATATTGGAATTGGAAAAGGTACAGAAAGTGGCAACAAAAATTATTAGGGGCTTGGAACAGCTTCAATATGAGGAGAGATTAATAAGACTGGGACTTTCAGCTTGGAAAAGAGACAACTAAGGTGGGATATGATTGAGGTCTATAAAATCAGGACTGGTGTGGAGAAAGTAAATAAGGAAGTATTATTTACTCCTTCTAAGGACACAAGAACTAGGGGTCATCAAACAAAATTAAGAGGCTGCAGGTTTAAAACAAACAAAAGGAAGTATTTCTTCACACAACGCACAGCCAACCTGTGGAACTCTTTTCCAGAGGAGGCTATGAAGGCCAAGACTATAACAGAGTTCAAAAATGAACTAGATAGGTTCATGGAGGATTGACCCATCAATGGCTATTAGCCAAGATGGGCAGGGTTGATGTCCCTAGCCTTCGTTTGCCAGAGGCTGGGAGTGGGAAGCAGGGAATGGACCACTTGGTGATTGCCCATTCTGTTAATTCCCTCTGGGGCACCTGGTATTAGTTGCTGTCGGAAGACAAGATACTGGTCTAGATGGACTTTTGGTCTGATCCAGTATGGCTATTCTTATATTCTTATAAGATACTGTCCCACATGTAGAAAGTGACTCTGAAATGCTACCAACTCCCAGTAGATTGGTTTTTCCTTTTATATATATATTATTATTAGACTATGTACACGTTAGAGCTGGTCAAAAATTTTCAGTAGATGTTTTCATTCAGGAAATGATGATTCAAACGAAGCAAAATATACTGAGGGAATGTATTGATTCTGTCAGTTTTTTTTCTGTAAACTAGGTAGGCTGGTTGACTGGCAGCTTGGCCTGTTGGCTGCCCAGCTGCCCAGACCCCTGGCTAGCAAGTGGGCTGAGTGGCTGTCTGTCTGTCCATTTGCCTGGCTTCTCAGCTACCTGGCTGTCCAACTGCTCAGTTTGCTGTCTGCCTGACTTGCCAGTTGGCCAGCTCCCAAGGTACCCAGCTGCCCGGCTAGCACTGAAATGGATTGTTCTGTTTTGTTGGAAATTATACAGTGCTGATATTTCATTCCACTGCAGAATGAAGTGAAAAACTGACAATCCAGAATTTCTAATGAAAAGGAAATACTGTTTCCCAGCCAGGTAGATATTATGTGTTGAACATTGTAAGGAGCTTTATAGCATGAATATGTACACTGACATCTACTGGATACAGTCAGAACTGCTCACCACTCTATCATAGGCATCTGGAAGCCTCTTTCTAAGCTTATCTGTGATTTAGGAGCCAGATGAGCTGAATCCTACCGCCCACTGTCACCATAAAGTCGATCATGATGGACACCCTGGTAACCATCATTAAGTGACCTAGGTGGTTACAAATTTGTTACAATATTCTTTTCACTCTGGTCAGTAGAGATTAAATGAGTTTAAGAACAATTAATTATCTTATGTATAATACTGCAATTAATAAAAGGAGTACGTGTGGCACCTTAGAGACTAACAAATTTATTAGAGCATAAGCTTTCGTGAGCTACAGCTCACTTCATCGGATGCATTTGGTGGAAAAAACAGAGGAGAGATTTATATACACACACACAGAGAACATGAAACAATGGGTTTATCATACACACTGTAAGGAGAGTGATCACTTAAGATAAGCCATCACCAACAGCAGGGGGGGGAAGGAGGAAAACCTTTCATGGTGACAAGCAGGTAGGCTAATTCCAGCAGTTAACAAGAATATCAGAGGAACAGTGGGGGGTGGGGTGGGAGGGAGAAATACCATGGGGAAATAGTTTTACTTTGTGTAATGACTCATCCATTCCCAGTCTCTATTCAAGCCTAAGTTAATTGTATCCAGTTTGCAAATTAATTCCAATTCAGCAGTCTCTCGTTGGAGTCTGTTTTTGAAGCTTTTTTGTTGAAGTATAGCCACTCTTAGGTCTGTGATCGAGTGACCAGAGAGATTGAAGTGTTCTCCAACTGGTTTTTGAATGTTATAATTCTTGACGTCTGATTTGTGTCCATTCATTCTTTTACGTAGAGACTGTCCAGTTTGGCCAATGTACATGGCAGAGGGGCATTGCTGGCACATGATGGCATATATCACATTGGTAGATGCGCAGGTGAACGAGCCTCTGATAGTGTGGCTGATGTGATTAGGCCCTATGATGGTATCCCCTGAATAGATATGTGGACAGAGTTGGCAACGGGCTTTGTTGCAAGGATAGGTTCCTGGGTTAGTGGTTCTGTTGTGTGGTGTGTGGTTGCTGGTGAGTATTTGCTTCAGATTGGGGGGCTGTCTGTAAGCAAGGACTGGTCTGTCTCCCAAGATCTGAGAGAGCGATGGCTCGTCCTTCAGGATAGGTTGTAGATCCTTGATGATGCGTTGGAGGGGTTTTAGTTGGGGGCTGAAGGTGATGGCTAGTGGCGTTCTGTTGTTTTCTTTGTTGGGCCTGTCCTGTAGTAGGTGACTTCTGGGTACTCTTCTGGCTCTGTCAATCTGTTTCCATCCCACCATCAACCTCAGCCTGGACCAGTCCACACAAGAGATCCACTTCCTGGACACTACGGTGCTAATAAGCGATGGTCACATAAACACCACCCTATATCGGAAACCTACTGACCGCTATTCCTACCTACATGCCTCTAGCTTTCATCCAGATCATACCACTCGATCCATTGTCTACAGCCAAGCGCTACGATATAACCGCATTTGCTCCAACCCCTCAGACAGAGACAAACACCTACAAGATCTCTATCATGCATTCCTACAACTACAATACCCACCTGCTGAAGTGAAGAAACAGATTGACAGAGCCAGAAGAGTACCCAGAAGTCACCTACTACAGGACAGGCCCAACAAAGAAAACAACAGAACGCCACTAGCCATCACCTTCAGCCCCCAACTAAAACCCCTCCAACGCATCATCAAGGATCTACAACCTATCCTGAAGGACGAGCCATCGCTCTCTCAGATCTTGGGAGACAGACCAGTCCTTGCTTACAGACAGCCCCCCAATCTGAAGCAAATACTCACCAGCAACCACACACCACACAACAGAACCACTAATCCAGGAACCTATCCTTGCAACAAAGCCCGTTGCCAACTCTGTCCACATATCTATTCAGGGGATACCATCATAGGGCCTAATCACATCAGCCACACTATCAGAGGCTCGTTCACCTGCGCATCTACCAATGTGATATATGCCATCATGTGCCAGCAATGCCCCTCTGCCATGTACATTGGCCAAACTGGACAGTCTCTACGTAAAAGAATGAATGGACACAAATCAGACGTCAAGAATTATAACATTCAAAAACCAGTTGGAGAACACTTCAATCTCTCTGGTCACTCGATCACAGACCTAAGAGTGGCTATACTTCAACAAAAAAGCTTCAAAAACAGACTCCAACGAGAGACTGCTGAATTGGAATTAATTTGCAAACTGGATACAATTAACTTAGGCTTGAATAGAGACTGGGAATGGATGAGTCATTACACAAAGTAAAACTATTTCCCCATGGTATTTCTCCCTCCCACCCCACCCCCCACTGTTCCTCTGATATTCTTGTTAACTGCTGGAATTAGCCTACCTGCTTGTCACCATGAAAGGTTTTCCTCCTTCCCCCCCCTGCTGTTGGTGATGGCTTATCTTAAGTGATCACTCTCCTTACAGTGTGTATGATAAACCCATTGTTTCATGTTCTCTGTGTGTGTGTATATAAATCTCTCCTCTGTTTTTTCCACCAAATGCATCCGATGAAGTGAGCTGTAGCTCACGAAAGCTTATGCTCTAATAAATTTGTTAGTCTCTAAGGTGCCACACGTACTCCTTTTCTTTTTGCGAATACAGACTAACACGGCTGCTACTCTGAAAACTGCAATTAATGATGCAGGGGCTGCCAACGAACCAAATATTGCTTTTGTTTAAATCCCCAGCATTGCTCAATCTATATTATGGACTGGCCATATTCAAATTAAATAGAAATAATCTCATTTCAATTCTGTAGAAACAAAATGTCACCAGAATTCACAGGCCGTAGAGCAATTTTGTACCAGTGTAATTTGCTACTGGCGAAATATAAAACCTTACACTCACGGCACTTTATAAAAATTCTGATGTAACTTTAAATACAGATGTATAAGTAAAACCACTGTAATAGTCATATCTGAGAATGAATCAAAGTGCCTGTTTGGGCACTTGAATCAAAGATTAACATAGGCTACTAGAATTTCTAATGCCCAACTTGATTAGTAGTGAAATATATTAGAAATTATCTCCATATGTTATTTAAAAGGTTAATAATCCAAAAAACATGAAAATTGCATTCCAAAAGTATAATGTAAGAATAAAAGAAAACACTAAACTCAAGCCCCTTCGATGACGGCACCTTATAGTTTCATGTTTAAAGAACTAATATCTATTTAAGGCTGTCAATCAAGTCTATTATTCAATAACACTTTTATCCCTGACAGTTGTGGGTTATGGTTAAAATCACTCTAATTAAGCACATGCTGATGTCAGCAGAGTTCTAAGTAAATTCATCCTTCCAAACATCTGATCTCTGCAGTTTATGATTTCTATGGGATTATTCCCTCTAAGTAGTTTTGCAAATTGACAGGATTTGCAATGGCTACTGGCAGAAAATGATTGCTTATTCTGTTCACATAACTAACCCTTTTCTCATGTCAATTTATCTTCTCAGCAAATTATAAAGCTGTTCACCATTATCATAATGCATTGGCAGTCCATTCTAGTTCTGTGCCAAGCACTCCTTCAAGCATAGCCATAGCTTGTACCATAGAACATTTTCCTAAATGTAAGTACAAAATAACACATCTTCCCCGAAACTAACTCATTTCACCACTTCGTATACAGCACTACATGTACTAGATATTTTGTAATGTAATTAAAATTTATTTTTAAAACCAACAATGTTGATTGAAATAATGTCCTTACATCGTACTACTTCACTTGCTCCCAAATTCATCACTGTCATATATTTCTGGGGAGACATTGTAATCAGTGGGTGTTCATGCCTAAATAACTCTGGGCCTTAATCTCTCTATGCTTCAGTTCCCCCTCTGTAAAATTTGAGTACTGATACTTTTTTCTCCCACTTTTGATTTAAGATTGGCTTTTTTTAAAAGCAGTGAGCATTGGCCTAACTTTACCTCCACTAAAGACAATGGATTTTTACCATTGATTTTGAAGGGAGGAGATTGAGGCCAACCCTGAACACCTTAAAAAATTGCCATACTTGGATTGCATGCGCTCTCAGCTAGAACAAAGTGCTAAGTCATTGGCAATCAGTTATTACAAAATGGCAAGTTGCATGCCTTCCATTTCACCAAAAAAGCATACCAAAATATGATATAATCCTTAACTTCAAAGTGTGCAAAATACACTGTTCAGTTAGATGGTATTCTTGGGGTATTTAGCTGCTGTGATTTTAAAAAGTCATAGTTAAGGTGCTGTTTTATGTTAATTTAGAAGCTACCTTTGATCAGTAAAAATCCTGTACAATTGCAGTGTTTGACACAAAATCCAAAAAGAATAGGGAATAACCTGAATACAATTGGCCTTTGCTTTAAAACTACAGTGGAAGGAATTAAATGTAGTTAAATCTGTGCATTGTAAAACAAATATACATGTGATTTAGGGCAGATACTAGGTATAGATGGTATTTCTTGTTCTTGTGGGCACATATTAGCTGAACTATTTAGATCCTGTGGTTTCATCTATACTATTCTTTTGTTTTGTTTTTGTTTCTCAAATGATGTTCATCTACTATGCTTGCCTTTGTTATGTCTCAAAAAATGGCAGAGAAGCTTGTTCTGGAATAGTCATATAAAACAAGGCATATAATGGACATAAAATAATTACATAAAAGCCACAATATGGGCAAAAAAAAAGATAAAACTCTACCCATATCTCCCCAAACCTCAGTGAATAACACAACCAGATTAGCAAACACAGATGTTTGATGATTCAAAGTACAGGATATGTTCACTACCCTGTGTGTGTGGCATAAATGTAAAAAGTGTAGAGTTGATAGCATATATGTACATAATTCCTTCTTTCAGAAATTCAAGAATTTTAATTATTTCATTGCCTTTCTGCTGAGTGGTAGTAGGTTTGGGGGCAGCCTTTCATGTCACTCTTCTGCTTGGAGCAGAAATCAATGGCATAGAATTAGGTATTTTCTTAGTGAACTGTATTTATTTATAAAATGTACATGACTGCTGAATTCTGAAGCAAGGCTGGCAATAAATGGCATGCGAGCAGTACAATTTACATAGACCCAGGACACTGTGGTCAGGCTGAATGCAATATTGTCTTCATGTCCTGTTTACAGACTTTTACCTTCTTTCATTATGTCCTTCTAGTGGCCACCCCACATAGTGGCACTAAACATTTACTACACCACACACGCAACCTTCTTGGGCAGAAACTTTGAGCTAAATGTTTCTGCCCTGTCTCAGGAAACAGCTCTTTTGCTTCTGTAGCCTTTCAGGGATTCACACAGAATCACAGCCAAAACTGACTGCTTAACAAACAGCAGCTTTGCAAAAACCCTTGGCCCACGCCTTAAGACTGCATGGTCTGCTGACAGTGCATTTGGGCATGAACCTACTTCTTATGTATCTTCTTCACAACAACAAAAGGAACCTCATTATGGTATCACTGCATGACTAGGAGAGGCAGTAAAAATTACTCTGTCTTCTTAATGAGTGTCTGTCTTTGGGTGTGGAGATTGGATCAATGGCCCCACATGACAACTCATTACAATAGCACATTGTAAGACAAACTAGCTGGAATAATGCTTATTGAAGGACAACTTGGGGTGTCCACTGATTTTATGATAGAAAAAAGAAAAGGAGTACTTGTGGCACCTTAGAGACTAACAAATTTATTAGAGCATAAGCTTTCGTGAGCTACAGCTCACTTCATCGGATGCATCGGATGCATCCGATGAAGTGAGCTGTAGCTCACGAAAGCTTATGCTCTAATAAATTTGTTAGTCTCTAAGGTGCCACAAGTACTCCTTTTCTTTTTGCGAATACAGACTAACACGGCTGCTACTCTGAAACCTATGATAGAAAAGAAAGTAACATTTTGCTTTCCAAGGTATGAGTCAATTTGTGTCACATTATTGCAGAGCAAGGACACTGTGTCATATGATGCCAGAGAGACAGCAAAACACTATCATTCTTGCAAAATTCATTACTGTCTGAACTTTACTGTCAACATGTGAATTCAATATACAGTATCAAATAAAATGTCTTTCTGGCAGATGTTTTCAGTTACCTTCAGATGGCTCAGGTGCATGGATAATTCTCTATAAAATACCACCTTTTTAAAAGTAATTATTTTTTAAGCATCTGATATTTTTAGGATTGTAAATGTAGTTGATGTTTGACAGTACAATGTTCATGAATGTACAGTTTGTATATTTGTGTTATAGCTACTCAGAGAGCACATTAGGGACAGAGAGAATAAAGAAAGCTGCATGTATTGTGTAAGTTTAAAACCTGGTCAAGTATGCAGGGCACAGAAACACTGTTCAAAACATATTTGTATTCTATGCTGCACAGTCAGTTACCTACTGAAATAAATTATGTATAGTTGGTGAGCTGATTTATAAGCTTGCCAATATAGTTCAGGAGCAATGGATCAGAAACAAAAAGACTGCCACCTTTTAAATAAGAAAACAACATTAAAGAATAAACTTCCTCTTCTAATAACTTGAAAATCATGCTCACTAAAGCTAGAATGAGTTCATCTCAGGCACAGTAAAGGAGGCTTCCATCATGATTCTTTAATTTGCAGAAGCTGTATTATTATTCAGCATGTGTTCTCCCAAGCGTCACAAGGCTCAGACAGCATTATCATGTCACCAACATGTGACTAATGAAGATCAATCTCAGGATGAGTTGATCTCTGTAGAAGAGATTTTATTTAAATAAGATCTGCAATTAATAGTTCAGATTAAATCCAAACTATGAGATCTGTAGATTTATCTATTTAAACACACTCTGAAGAGCAAAATACTTTGGGTACTTTACTGTTTGTTGTTTCATTCCTACCCATCTCTGTAATCTTTGGTTGACCATACATCTGCTTTTAGTATCTAAACTATCCAAACCACTAAGAAGTTGCATTAGTTGAAGATAAATTCAGAGAGCTTTTATGTGATTACAGTCAAGGGGTGAAATCACTTTTTAGATATTTACTGGTTAACTTTCTTTTTCTTTGGATACATCCTAAGAAGAAATATTTCACAGTGTATAAAAATCCTGAATATATTTTTTAAAATCTTTAAACAGAATTTAAATTATGATTTTTAAAAAAATTAGTTATTTAATTATGTGATGCCGGCTCTTATTTTTCTTCCCATTTTATAGTGTTAAATTGTGGAGCTGGTTACAAATTTTTGACAAAACTTTTTTACATCAAATGATGTCTTGTTGAAACTGAAATGTTTTGCAGAAATGTGTCAGTTTTGCTGAAATGTTCTTCAGGAAGCTGTCTCAGGTCCAGTTTGGAGGGAGGGAGGCAGACAGACACACACAGACACAGAAAAAAGCCTGGGGATTAGGGGATATAGGAGACCTAAGTTCATGTTGCTGCTCTAAACAAAGCAGACCAGGAATTTAAACCTGGGTGCTCAACATTCCAAGCAAGTGTCTCTCTCTCTCTCTCTCTCAGGTAAAGAATATATAATTATTTCTACAAAGTAAACAGCTTCAACAGGAGACAGTACAAGAACAAGACTGCCTCTATAACCAAGTGGTTAGGGCATTCAGGTTCAAGTTTCTCCACCAGAGTGGGTGAATGTCCACTCCTGGACTACTAGCTAGCTGGGTGCTCTCTCTCTCTCTCATTTTTTCATGAAAAATTTCCAAAAGACTCGTTTCTGTTCTGCATTAGAACAAAATCAAATTTTGAAATCTCAACATTTTTTGCAAAATAGAATTGTTGTTTTCTGGCCTGCTCTATTAAACTGCTAAAATGTAAGTTTTCTATCTCTTGCTTTACTTTGTTTCCTAATTCTTAATAGAATTACATATTTTACATAGAAGTTTCATCTACTAAGATGTTTCACACTCACTATGCTCAGCTACACTGAGAAAAAAACATCCATGGACTCATTAACATTCTTAATGTGAGATCACCACAAATTCAGGCTCAAAAATGAAAACCAGATAGCTTGTGCAATCAACACCTTTGACCCTCAGAACTCCTAAGTGTCAGCTGGCAAAGGGTTTACTGTTCTGTAACAGGTAACACCTGACAGGCATGATAAACTGACTATACCCAGCACATTGCTTTTGTAGTGTTTATCCAAAGAGGGTCAAGTGAGGTAACTAATCAAAGCATATATCATACCGATTCTCATAACCATTGTGAGATGTATGTACAGATATTTAAGAAGCTGTATATATGTACTGAAAATGTGTTTTTAAAATCTGTGTCCAAGGCAGAATTGACAAAGAGGTTTTTGGTGAGACAAAGGATGTTGAATCATCTCTATCTCTCTTGGCCATGTAGATTAAGCATTGTAAGCCAACAGAATGGAAGCCCCTTTTTGTATACAGAGTCAACATGAGGATGGCAACATGGAGCCAGCTCACCAGGGAATGAACCAGGGTGTGTGTGCGGTGGGGGGGGGGGGGGAGTCATCCTGACTCCAGGGACAAAATAAAAAATTTTTAGTAATAAGAATGCAAATGGACATCCCTTTATCCTCCACTGAGGAAGCAAAAAGGACAGTGATTTTTGCATTCATGAAAGGAGGATCCTGGATATGTTGATTGAAAACACTGAGAGATTGCTTTAGGTCTGATAAAGGTTTTTAGCCTGTTAAAGGTAAGTTAAGTTTGTTATACATGTTTTGAACCAAACAAGCTGGTGTATGCACTGTTCCTCTGAGGTACAGCTTACCCGGTAATTTCTGTGAGTGTCCTGCAACGGGGCTAGATACTATAGGGGAATACACCTATCATTAACCTGAAAAGCAAAGGAAGAGCAGGGAAAGCCCTGAGGAGATTGTTTGGGTAGTATCTGGGAGCTGTCTAACACACTGGGTAGTGTCTAAAAGACTGGTAGTGTCAGGGAGCTGACATCCAGTTAAGCACAAGCAAATCTTCCTCTCACTGGAAGCAGGGCGTTAAAAGCGTGACTCACAGTCACATCACATCACATCACACCTTCTGGCGTATTGAACTTCCACAAGTCAAAGAGGCTGACATTCTCCTACCAGACTGTGTTCCTCTATCAGGGTTTGCTGTTTGTAGTCAATGCAGTTTGTGTTTCTATGTCACTTAAGTACTTTTGAAAATACCATTTTTAGTGCCTACATACGATTTTAGGAGCACAATTTTAGGCACTTTTTTTGAAAAATTTGCCATGTGTATGTAAACAATTTCACAATGCCTTTGTTAGCATACTGAAAATCTAAATATTTCATTGTTAACACTGAAGCACTTTTGTTTTGAAGGTATAATGATTTTATGCCAATAAAAGATTTTAAGAAACATATAATTTTAGTTCCTTATGCTGGAAACACTTATGCAAATGGATGACATTAAGCATATTAATAGAACCATTGAAGTCAATGAGACTATTCATGTGAGCTAACTTAACACACTTGCATAAGTGTTTCCAGGATCAGAGCCTTAACTGTCAATATTTTGATTTTTGTCTATAGAAGTTTTATGGCTCTTTTAAAAAGACATTATTTAAATCAATGACTTAAATCTCCTAGATTTTAATTACTCTACTTAGAAATATGTGGATGTGCAGAGTATATATGATGGATTGGAATGACTGAAGAAAAGCCCTGCAATTTCAAATATGTTCACAAAAATGTCCTTCACCCTGTGACAATGTAAGATGTAACCCATTAAATGGATGTTATACCTGAGTCAGAGCATATCAAAACTAAAACACTGGGAAATTTAAATGTCCTTTCACGTCATTTCTCCTATATCTTTAACTTACCTCTTGTAAATTATATGTCATGCATATGTGGAATGACTACTAAAACATGCTGGCTATTAGTCTGTGGTGCATCTGTCACTTGGATAAGGCCTGTGTCTCCACTGTCTTGCGTTATGTAAACTCAGTTAGCCTTGCACAAAAAGAGTGGAAAGCTATTGGACACTCTACAATTCATATTTGATAGCACTTTACGCCAGCTTTGTACTCAATTTGTAAATGACTGCAGAAGGTAGAAGGCAGTGGACAATCTGGTCCTTAAAAAGAAAAGGAGTACCCGTGGCACCTTAGAGACTAACAAATTTATTAGAGCATAAGCTTTCGTGAGCTACAGCTCACTTCATCGGATGCATTTGGTGGAAAAAGCAGAGGAGAGATTTATATACACACACACACACACACACACACACACACACACACACACAGAGAACATGAAACAATGGGTTTATCATACACACTGTAAGGAGAGTGATCACTTAAGATAAGCCATCACCAGCAGCAGGGGGGGGAAAGGAGGAAAACCTTTCATGGTGACAAGCAAGGTAGGCTAATTCCAGCAGTTAACAAGAATATCAGAGGAACAGTGAGGGGTGGGGTGGGAGGGAGAAATACCATGGGGAAATAGTTTTACTTTGTGTAATGACTCCTCCATTCCCAGTCTCTATTCAAGCCTAAGTTAATTGTATCCAGTTTGCAAATTAATTCCAATTCAGCAGTCTCTCCTTGGAGTCGGTTTTTGAAGCTTTTTTGTTGAAGTATAGCCACTCTTAGGTCTGTGATCGAGTGACCAGAGAAATTGAAGTGTTCTCCAACTGGTTTTTGAATGTTATAATTCTTGATGTCTGATTTGTGTCCATTCATTCTTTTACGTAGAGACTGTCCAGTTTGGCCAATGTACATGGCAGAGGGGCATTGCTGGCACATGATGGCATATATCACATTGGTAGATGCGCAGGTGAACGAGCCTCTGATAGTGTGGCTGATGTGATTAGGCCCTATGATGGTATCCCCTGAATAGATATGTGGACAGAGTTGGCAACGGGCTTTGTTGCAAGGATAGGTTCCTGGGTTAGTGGTTCTGTTGTGTGGTGTGTGGTTGCTGGTGAGTATTTGCTTCAGATTGGGGGGCTGTCTGTAAGCAAGGACTGGTCTGTCTCTCAAGATCTGTGAGAGTGATGGGTCGTCCTTCAGGATAGGTTGTAGATCCTTGATGATGCGTTGGAGAGGTTTTAGTTGGGGGCTGAAGGTGATGGCTAGTGGCGTTCTGTTGTTTTCTTTGTTGGGCCTGTCCTGTAGTAGGTGACTTCTGGGTACTCTTCTGGCTCTGTCAATCTGTTTCTTCACTTCAGCAGGTGGGTATTGTAGTTGTAGGAATGAATGATAGAGATCTTGTAGGTGTTTGTCTCTGTCTGAGGGGTTGGAGCAAATGCGGTTATATCGTAGCGCTTGGCTGTAGACAATGGATCGAGTGGTATGATCTGGATGAAAGCTAGAGGCATGTAGGTAGGAATAGCGGTCAGTAGGTTTCCGATATAGGGTGGTGTTTATGTGACCATCGCTTATTAGCACCGTAGTGTCCAGGAAGTGGATCTCTTGTGTGGATTGGTCCAGGCTGAGGTTGATGGTGGGATGGAAATTGTTGAAATCATGGTGGAATTCCTCAAGAGCCCTGACCTGGGGTATTCTATCTGCTACCCAAGATCCATAAACCTGGAAATCCTGGACGCCCCATCATCTCAGGTATTGGCACCCTGACAGCAGGATTGTCTGGCTATGTAGACTCCCTCCTCAGGCCCTTCGTTACCAGCACTCCCAGCTATCTTCGAGACACCACTGACTTCCTGAGGAAACTACAGTCCATTGGTGATCTTCCTAAAAACACCATCCTAGCCACTATGGATGTAGAAGCCCTCTACACCAACATTCCACACAAAGATGGACTACAAGCCGTCAGGAACAGTATCCCCGATACTGTCACGGCTAACCTGGTGGCTGAACTTTGTGACTTTGTCCTGACCCATAACTATTTCACATTTGGTGACAATGTATACCTTCAAATCAGCGGCACTGCGATGGGTACCCGCATGGCCCCACAGTATGCCAACATTTTTATGGCTGACTTAGAACAACGTTTCCTCAGCTCTCGTCCCCTAATGCCCCTACTCTACTTGCGCTACATTGATGACATCTTCATCATCTGGACCCATGGAAAAGAAGCTCTTGAGGAATTCCACCATGATTTCAACAATTTCCATCCCACCATCAACCTCAGCCTGGACCAGTCCACACAAGAGATCCACTTCCTGGACACTACGGTGCTAATAAGCGATGGTCACATAAACACCACCCTATATTGGAAACCTACTGACCGCTATTCCTACCTACATGCCTCTAGCTTTCATCCAGATCATACCACTCGATCCATTGTCTATAGCCAAGCGCTACGATATAACCGCATTTGCTCCAACCCCTCAGACAGAGACAAACACCTACAAGATCTCTATCATTCATTCCTACAACTACAATACCCACCTGCTGAAGTGAAGAAACAGATTGACAGAGCCAGAAGAGTACCCAGAAGTCACCTACTACAGGACAGGCCCAACAAAGAAAACAACAGAACGCCACTAGCCATCACCTTCAGCCCCCAACTAAAACCTCTCCAACGCATCATCAAGGATCTACAACCTATCCTGAAGGACGACCCATCACTCTCACAGATCTTGGGAGACAGACCAGTCCTTGCTTACAGACAGCCCCCCAATCTGAAGCAAATACTCACCAGCAACCACACACCACACAACAGAACCACTAACCCAGGAACCTATCCTTGCAACAAAGCCCGTTGCCAACTCTGTCAACATATCTATTCAGGGGATACCATCATAGGGCCTAATCACATCAGCCACACTATCAGAGGCTCGTTCACCTGCGCATCTACCAATGTGATATATGCCATCATGTGCCAGCAATGCCCCTCTGCCATGTACATTGGCCAAACTGGACAGTCTCTACGTAAAAGAATGAATGGACACAAATCAGACGTCAAGAATTATAACATTCAAAAACCAGTTGGAGAACACTTCAATCTCTCTGGTCACTCGATCACAGACCTAAGAGTGGCTATACTTCAACAAAAAAGCTTCAAAAACAGACTCCAACGAGAGACTGCTGAATTGGAATTAATTTGCAAACTGGATACAATTAACTTAGGCTTGAATAGAGACTGGGAATGGATGAGTCATTACACAAAGTAAAACTATTTCCCCATGGTATTTCTCCCTCCCACCCCACCCCCCACTGTTCCTCTGATATTCTTGTTAACTGCTGGAATTAGCCTACCTTGCTTGTCACCATGAAAGGTTTTCCTCCTTTCCCCCCCCTGCTGCTGGTGATGGCTTATCTTAAGTGATCACTCTCCTTACAGTGTGTATGATAAACCCATTGTTTCATGTTCTCTGTGTTTGTGTGTGTATATAAATCTCTCCTCTGCTTTTTCCACCAAATGCATCCGATGAAGTGAGCTGTAGCTCACGAAAGCTTACGCTCTAATAAATTTGTTAGTCTCTAAGGTGCCACGGGTACTCCTTTTCTTTTTGCGAATACAGACTAACACGGCTGCTACTCTGAAATCTGGTCCTTGAGATACAGTATCTTGCAAAACATCAAAGCTAGGACTAAAACCTATTGGGGAGCCAGGAAATTGCCGTTGTTTAAATTGGATTCAGCCCTTATTCTAGCCCTCAGACTTTAAATTGTGACATTATGGTTGACAGAAAAGCTATGTTAGACTTTAGTGATGGTTTCTAGTAATTTACTTTTTCTTTTTAGTTATAATGGCCAAATAATTATTTAACATAAATTAAGGATCTGACAAAACCTCTGTTATAAACAAAATGTACTTTTAATGCTTATTAAATTTTGAAATAAGCCACCATTTGGAGGGGTCATTTCTTGCAATTCATCTCAATTCAGAAATAAATTGAAAAGTCCTATACAAATCCATTAATTGATTTTTCAGTTATTCAGCCACAGAGATAGAAATAATTCACATTAAAATTTTTTAAAAATGCTTTCTGGTGTCTGAAGAACTAAAAAAAAAGATTTATTTTAAAAATGTCAAAATTGAACTAGACGTAAGCATTGTAATGTCATTGCATTAGCTGGGAACAATTCAGTTTTGAAATAAAATTATGGGAATATACAAATTGTCTATGGAGAAGCTCAGAATGGGTTGAGTAAAGGTATGACTGAGAATTGAGAAGTTGTTGATAAGTGAAAGTTTGTAAAGTGCTTAGAAAATGAAAAGTGTTACTGTGCAAACAGTAAGAATTATTTCAGAACTTCAGAAATACAGGCTTCAGAGTAGTAGCCATGTTAGTCTGTATCTGCAAAAAGAACAGGAGTACTTGTGGCACCTTCTAATACTCTGAATGTTAGTATATCAAATATTTGCTGGTTATTTCTTTAACTTAAAGTAGAAAATAGAATAAGAAGCGAGAGGAAAGATAGCTATCTTACAGTCATAGGTATTTCTAGGATGTCAGGTAGAGAATTATACAAGTGATGAATATGATACCGAAGAAGTTCCCCTGACTCCATTTTGTATTCTTAACTTCCATTTTCTGTCCCTACCTTCCCTCTTGAATAAACAGGAGTCACTTCACCAACTGAAAGCTTCAGGTCACTGACCATTAGACAATATAGGTCACATGACCAGAGCTGGACAATTTCTGGGTTGAGCATGCCCAATAGGACCGAGTAAAATGGACACAAAATAGTTCAGATCTGGAACATGGGCAGTGGGGTTGAGTGATGTAATCATAACTCTGAGGTAAAGAACAGCAGTGAGCATGCACAAGGCTATAAGTATAGAACAAGTCTGAGCATATCTGGACATGTCCAGGCTTGCCCAAGACTGAATGTTGGTCAAGGATGAGGTAATGCTTGAAGTCTGTTACTGAGCATGTGCCAAGTCCAAGGATAAGGTAATGGCCAATATTGAGCATGTGCAGTTAGAAGCTAACAGTATAAAAGACAGGCAGTTAGCACAGTGGAGACAGAGATCAGAGAGCAGGCAAAGAAGTCAGTCAAGTGCCAGCAAGAAGAGCTGCTGGAAAGAAGCTGCTGTGGGACCTAACTGCAGATGATCAGAGGGCTGAATAAGGACAGTTCAGGACAGAGGAGCTACTGGAAAGACAGTTTAGAATTCTGAGAAGAACACAGCCAAGAAAAGCCACGTCAGCAGCAAGTAGCAACAACATTTGTAACAAATCAGTAGAATCAATGGATAGTAAGCTTGTTATAGTTTGGCATAAGTTTAGTATATAATAATATTAGTGTGCATGAGCGTATGACTCGATGGCTGTTAATTATCATTTTCTTATGGAAAACTTAAAATATAAGTTAAGAATTGCTGTCAGCACTTTGCTGCAAACTGGTCATTTGTAGCAAAACGCCTCATTTAGGATCATTTAAACTGCATGCTACTGCAGTTTAAATGCTCGTTAACTTGCAATAAGGAATTCGTGTTTAATTTACGATTTTAGATTACATTGTAGTAAGGATTATTGGTTACATTAATAAAAAGGTACTTTGTTTTGGAAAATATACTTGCTTGTGTCAATCAGAAGATTAAATCGGTGTCCTTCATGTGTTTCCTTGACTACCCCAGAGTCCATACCCCCAGAGGAACAGATTAAGGAGGTGAGAGGCAGGTTATTTTGGGGGCATCCCAAAGCCTAAATTATGGGGTAATAAATACAGGATATATAAATTATGGCATCTCGAGGACTGTGATCATAAGCAGTCAGTTCCCATGTAGATCTTATGATCAACTATAATTTCAAAGTTCTTCCTAAATGTCATGCAAATACCTCATACACACTGACCTTCAGTATATCCTAAAATTAGATTGTGGTGGGCAAACTTCAGCCCGGGGGCTGGGCCATCAAATGTTTTAATCCAGCTCTCAAGCTCCCATTGAGGAGCAGGGTCTGGGGCTTGCCTCACTCTGTGCAGCTCCTGAAAGCAACAGCATGTCCCTCCTCTGACTCCTATGCATAGGGGCAGCC
Source organism: Dermochelys coriacea (assembly GCF_009764565.3). NCBI lineage: Eukaryota > Metazoa > Chordata > Testudines > Dermochelyidae > Dermochelys > Dermochelys coriacea. The sequence continues at coordinate 30,076,632 of NC_050069.1, read as the reverse complement.
ACGGGGCCCTGTACATTCCCCCATGCCAAGTACTGCCCTTGCAGCTCCCATTGGTCGGGAACTGTTGCCAATGGGATCTGCAGTGGCTGCGCCTTTGTGTAGGAGCCGGAGGGGGGACATGCCGCTGCTTCTGGGTACCGCTTGAGGTAAGCGCTGCCCAGAGACTGCACCCCTGACCCCCTCCCATGCCCCAACCCCCTGCTCCAGCCCTGATCCCCCTCCCACCCTCTGAACCCCTTGGTACCAGCCCGGAGCACCGTCCTGCACTCCCAACCCCTCATCCCCAGTCCCACCAAGAGCCCGCATTCCCAGCCAGAGCCCTCACCCCCTCCCACACCCCAACCCTCAATTTCGCGAGCATTCATGGCCTGCCATACAATTTCCATACCCAGATGTGGCCCTCGGGCCAAAAAGTTTGCCCACCCCTGGATTAGATAGATAGCTAGATAGATATAAATAAAAAAACTGAAATTCATTTTTAAAAGAGTATGTGTGTACATCTATGTGAGGGTAGTGGGTGGAGGGAACCTGCTCTCCTATTGTTCCTTACAAGGATCTTTCCAGCAAGGGCTTTTGGATGAGTTCAAGAGCAATACAACCAAACTGTTGGTGCATGAAAGTGTAACTGACATTCAAACAACAGTGGAACCGACTATGCTAAGTGCTGCCAGAAACTCACAGTAAAACTCATGGTAAACAATATGTTATATATATCTATACACATATGTGTATATATTATATATATTATTCTATACAGTTCTAACTTCTTTCAGTTAGAATAAGCCTTGGCATTTCATGTAACTACAGTAGTTAAAAATAAAATTCATACAGGAATGTGATATTGAAGTTGACAGTGTTACTTTGATTATATTTTCAGAGCATCAAAAGGGGAAATTGACATGCAATTCCTGCTGCAGATAAAGGCATTTAATATACAAGTCCAATTCCTTCCACCCAATACCAAAATTATGTACCCCATGTGTCTAATTAGAAAAATCCTTATAGAATCTGCAAGTTTCCCTGAACATATATTCCATTCTCATTACTCATATTTGGATGCAGCAGTCCAAGAACAAACACACACCACTATATCTGCAACAATTTTTTCTTCATGCTCAAAAATATTGCCTATTCTCTCTGGATCTTGTTTGGCTGTAATCAGCCATGTTATTTTATCTTTCTAAAGATAAAACAGACACAGAAGCTTCAGCTGTGAAAATCACCACTGGAAAGGGAGCGAGAAAGATTTAAGTAGGTTGAATTAAATTTGAGAGATAAATCTGCATATTCAAACAGATGCCTGGTCTACCCTAGAAATGTACTTTGGTATAGCTGCATCTCTCTTAGGGGTGTGAAAAATTCATGCTAGTGAGAGACACAGCTATACTGACCTATCACCTGGTATAGACCAGCACTAGGTTGATGGAAGAAACTATCACCTCTCAGGGAGTTGGATCACTTGATGGGCACTTGATAAGCACCTACACTGAAGCACTACAGTGGAACAGTTGCAGCGGTGCAGCTACACTGCTACAGAACTTTTAAGTGTGGACACGCCCAGAGATTAATTCCTTCTATTTTTTTTTCATTTTCTATCTCTGAAAATGGTTGACTTACAAGTCGAAAGTGGTTGGAGTCTGTCAGAAAAGATTACCGTATAACCAGAAAATCTACCTGTATAACTTATGTTTGATTTATCACCCTCAAAAAATCCATGAGGATTAGTCATAGTAGTGCTCCTCTCTGTTAATTTTCACCTACTTATTTTTTTTTAATTTGTATTTGCCTCTACTGTAATTTATGGGACCACCTCTACACCATTCTCTCCCATCTCAAATAAATTATAGGTCTGGCCTCCCTCTGTTCCCACTGAATTATCATACTAGCAATTTAAAAGATCTTAAATTTTAAATATCTTATATTTATTTGCAATGACCTTTTCAAAGATAAAATAAGAATAAAATATTTATTAAGTAAAATAATACTTTTATAGAACTTTCAATCCAAACTTGAAGTGCTTTACACATGTTGCTAAATATTATCATAACCATTTAAGAGAGGAAACTGAGGCAAAGAGAGGTGAAGTGACTTGCTCTTGACAGGTAACAAATCTACAGCAAAGCTAGAAACACTTGATTGCCATAATCACTGGACACTGAGGTCTCCATTAGTGAACAACAATAAGCACTGTGCTATTTTTATACTGTTTATAACACCTTGTTTTAACAAATGTCCATCCATTAACTTGCTCAAGCCTGTCTCATATACCCAGTCATTTTCTACACTTCCTTCTCCTCTCTTTTAGCACTATTCAATTCTCTGTCCCTCCATTCCATATTGCAGCTATCTCTTTGCATTTACTTTTACTGTATCTCTCTGATTATTTTTGCTCTGTTTTAGCTTTTCCCTGACTATAGTGTTCAACTTCAAATAATTTCCAAAATACAATTTCCATGAAAAATGTTTTGCAAATTCAAGTTATATTATATTAACCTGTATTTGAGCTGAGCTATTAGGACATTATGGAAATTCTAACCAATGTTGTTTGAAAATGGAGTGTGTGAATATATATGAATATTGTGATGTATGTATAATGCAGTAACTTAGAGGTCTAAAAATAAAGACGAAATCCTTACAGGTGGTTAATAGAGCAGGGTAGCCCCTCAAAGCATAAATTAGTTGTGCAACAAACCAACTGATTTTGAACTGGACCCAATGCAATGCATTAACCACTCTCTAGGTACAAGAAGCTTCTGAAAATTGAGACATATGCAAATTAGCTTTCTGCAACCTTGTACAACCTGCGTGGTTCTTGCAGATTTTGATTCCTCTCTCTTATCATGCTAGTTCATGGAAGTTACAATAGCTCTACAGCTACAGAAACCTCGCTGCTGTTGCAACAAAGGGAGAAAGACAGGAATAAGGGTAAAAAATTTCAAATGCAACTGAGTCTCATTTTCAAAGCAATCTTCACACTTAAGAAACAAAAAAGGGCTTGTCTACACTTATAGTGATGCACCAGTGCAGATGCACTGCTGTTGTGCTTAATGAAGATGCTACTTACTTATAGTTAGCACCTCTTGGGGAGATGGAGTACCTACACCAATGGGAGAAGCTATGTCAACTGAGCAGCCCTCCCATTGCATAGTGCTGTTTACACTAGGAGTTCAGTTAGTATAACTGCATCTCTCAAGAGGTGGATTTTCCACACCACTGGAGTAATGTAGTTATTCTGACATAGTTTGTAGTGTAGACCAGGGTTAAATCTTAATGAAAGTCAGTGATAGGCTCTATGCCTCAGAATGGAACCCTAAAGTGCTGTCATTATGAAAGAAATATGATATGCTGGCATAGTGTATTGTATTCAAATACTCCTTCAGGAAACTGAGCCAATTCAGGAAATTCCACAGAAAATCTGTATAATTGAGTGCATAATTCAATATTGAATTGATTGCATTGTTTATACCAGAAGGTCTTTTAAGAATAACTTTATTAATGTTTTATTAAGAGTCAAAATTCAACAAACTTTGTTGTTCTAATTAGTGTATAAGAAACCATAGATTAATATAATGTAAACACTGTGACATTTATTGGTTTCAGTATTTCTGAGTTCCTAGCAAGTCTCATACAAGGACTTGGTCTAATACTGAAACTGCAGTACACTATTAAGCAGATCTGTTGTTTAAGTTACAGAGAATCATTCTACTTTTATATATACTTATATCAAAACTCATTAAAGCTAATGGGATTGCACTGGGAGATCGGAGGGTGGGAAATAAGACCATCCATGATTCTCTATTAAGTAAATGGTGTTGAAGAGGTTTTGAGATGGAAGACCACTAATGTAACTTGTAGTGCTGTTCTTTCTGACCATAGACCTGGCAATAGGTGGCAGTTGCTCCTATATTTGACTTCTGACACTTTCTTTCTCATCTCCTGACACATGGCAGATAATGGCATGTGCAAGAGGAGAGAAAGAGAGAGCTCTGTTTCTAAACTGTTTCTTGGTGTAAGAGACTTTCCAGAGAAACAGAATTTAAAATTCTAAAGATTGGGTAGCCTTCCACTCACACACTGTGAGCAGAGACTCAAGAGTAGGAATCTATTACAATACTTTGGAAAAGTGTTATTGTTAATGTAAGAATAAAAAATGGTTTAACTCATTCCCAAAATGCTCACGACAGATTTTTTTCCTTGTTTCAATTAAAGGCTAGGAGTTACAGCAAGAGTGAAAAGAAACTATTAACAAAAGCACATAGCAAATAAGTAACACCATGATAACTTACAATGCTTGTCTAAAAGAGAAGACATATAGCACTTATTATGTTTATATGTCAAAATTACTTCATTTAGCACATTTTGGCATCACAAACTGGCAGTAAATTAAATGGATGTAACCATCATATCACATTTAAAGCTATTTAATCTTTTGTATAGTGGTGAAAGGAGACTTTACAATAAGAATCACACTTGACAAATGAACAAAATTTGTGGTATATTAGAGTTTTAACTGCTTTGAAAAAATTTATAGAATGAAGGAATCATTGTAATTACTGCAGCTCAGAATTAACCCCTCTGTTACAGGCGCTCAGATGGCTTCCTGCTTCCTGTTACTATTATTTATTAAATTCCAACACTGTGCTCAATGATTTGCATAACAGAGAAAGACACAGGCCCAGATCCTACTGTGTGGCATGGCTGTTTCGAATTTAGGTAGTTTATCATGGAATAAATAGGGTCTTGACACTAGCTATAAATGATATTACTGGCTGGGACAAAAGCTAATAGTGTGTAGAAATAAATCAACTGTCTTACACACTGAAAGCCTGACTCTCTGCTCACAGCAGTGTAAATTAGGTGCAACTCCATTAAAGTACATGGAGTTAACACCTATGTAAAAGTAGCATGAAAAAGGAATCAGGCCATAACAATCATATCTTAATTCCTTCTCTCTGCACGGATTTTCTGCTTCTTTACTAAAGCTGCTTGTCATATCAGTTTCACTGCAAATGACTACATTCACAAAGCTAAAAGCTTTAGAGAACACTTTATGTGCTGAAATGGTTATACCTTGTAAAAAATGAACACCAACAGCGTGAAAAGTAGTTCAACTTTATGTCACGGTGTGATGAACTCTGCAGAGCTGGAGTTTGACACTTATCGTAACTGACTCAAGACACAGTTTCAAGGTAAACTAATGAGAAGCATTTGATGTAAGCACAAATAACCTTCAACCAGGCCCCACATGTAGCTGGAGATAGTCTCTCTTCATCTATTCCCCAACATTAGCAACTTCAGGCTTCCCTCTCTCTCCTAAGGGAGTGATTTTGTGATCAAGTATGCAACTATTGCTTTTTTTCTTGACTGCATAAGGGAATGGTCCCCAAACTCTTTTGGTCATGTCCCCCCTTACCTGATCTGCATCCCCCAGGAACTGGGATCAGGGCCGTGGTCAGAGCCAGGGGGCCGTGGCTGGGAGTTGGCCTATGGTCAGAGCCAGGAGCCAGGGGCTGCAGCCAGGAGCCAGGGTCCATGGCCAGGAGCAGGGCTGTGGTTGGGCCTGTGGTCAGGGCGAGAGCTGCAAGTGGGGATTCAGCTGGGAGCGGGGCCATGAGCTGCAAAACAGGAGCAGGGCTGAGAGCTGGTGGCCAAATCTGGGGGTGAGGCTGGAGCAAAGCTGGGGGCAGAGCGAAGCTGGGTGGTGCTCATTCCCTGCACCCCATGGGGGCTGCCTGGGCCCCGCTGCACCACCCAAACATTCCTCCATGCCTCCCTAGGGGGGCACTCCCCACTGTTAGGAGACCACTGGAATAAGGCATACCTCTCAAGTGTCCCTCATACCAGATGTTTTATCCTTCCTGTTCCATAGCATCAGCATACTGGGAAATGTTGCATGGACATAAGATCTACAAAATACCCTCTGGTTTAGGTGGACTAGGATCCAAGAGGCCATGGCTTTGAAGATTACATTTTTCACTGTTTATGTTTCTATATTCTGCACAGGTCTTACTATTATCTCTATTTTACTAATAAGTTATCTGAGAGGCTGCACAAAGTCATTTCTAGAAAAAAAATCTGAGACCAGGTCTCTACTATGACATACTCAATGCACTCAGCACCCCAGTGCCTCTCTCACTGAATGTGCCAAATCTGTTTGTAGCTGCTGCTTTTACCAAAAGATGAGGTTCAGGGAAAGAACCCAGGAATTCCAAACCTCAGTGTTCTACTGGCATCCAACAAATAGTTCTGTAACCCACTGGTAAATCATATCTTACTTCACCCATTAGTGGCTGTTTCACACTGAAGAGAACACTTCCTCTTTAATACACACTAAAATGAAATAATTTAAGAAAGACTGATGATAAAAACGATGAAAGGGAAAATAATAAAACAGGGCAAAACTGGTATTTGATGTAAACTATATTACTATATACAAAATTCTCATGTTCCCATCAGAAAGTTTGATTTGCTAATTACCAGGAATTATTCCAGTGCAGATTCATGAGTTCTTAAGGATTACATGAAAGAATCTCATGTCTCATAAGACAAAAAATACCTTCACTCAGACCTACTCAATTAGTTAGAAAATATCTCTTCTCTCCTTTTCCACTAACCAGTGCTATAAAATAGATTATGTTTGTCCAAAATAATCACACTTGATTATGTAGATTTATGTATTAGATACCTGGAATACAACTCAGTGTACTTATGTTATTATTGCATATTATTTCTTTAGATTTATTTAAAAAAATGCCTGTCCAAGGCACCAGGTACCACGACACAAGTTATAAAGAAAAAAATAGAGTTAAATACCTTCGTATTTTGCTGTAATCTAAGGGCCCCAATTCAGAATAAGACCTTCATGTTCTAGGTGCTGTACAATCACATATGAAGAGATGGGGTCAAATCCTGATCCCACAGAAGCAAATAAGACCTTTGCTGTTAACTTCAGTGGAGCCAAAATTTCAGACAGTCCTTTTCCTAAAGAGCTTACTTCTTTTAATTCTTTTGAGAGACAATCAAATAAAAATTCCCCATCCCATGCTCTAGATGATTTTGACAAATCTTTAAAAATAAAATAAATATAAATAAAAATAAATATATCCAGCAGAGTGTGTTCATCCACATAGCCAAGGATAAGCAACTAAAAGATCAACTACAAACAAAATTAAATATGCCACCATTGTACATGTCCTCTTTCCTAAAAGCCTGAGCAAACACATGATTTTGCAGTGAGCCTAGGGGTTTACAGATATGGGATATTTCAGGTCACAGAGACAGGCATAGGTGCTGGAACTAGAGGTGCTGGGGGTGCAGTGGCACCCCCGGGCTTGAAGTGGTTTCCATCATATGCAGGGCTTACAGTTTGGTTCAATGGCTCTCAGCACCCACACTGAGCAAATTGTTCCAGCAACCCCAGGGACAGGGTAAATGATTTCCAAAGCTGAGGTTCATTAATAAGACTCCCAGCAAAAGTCTCCTCTGCTTTCAAACCAATGGGCTTCAGTTCAGCCATATTCTCTAATCACAACTGTGGCCACATTATACAGAGAATGAAATGGATTATTTGAAAAGGTGATTTGCACACAAAACAGTGAATTATTAATTTGGAAAGAAAAACATGAAATGTGTAACAGGTTTGGGAATGAGACTAAAACCCAAGATCTCAGCTCTGGGCTCTACGCTTCATAATGACTCACAATCCATAACTATGTTTTGATACCCAACAGATCCAAACAATCTGTACCTAGAGCTGGTCAGGACTTTTCCAGTAAAATGTTTTCCTGTTGGAAAGCAAAACCTTTTCTGGGAAAAAATCGTCAATTTAGTTGGAATATTGTATGGGCAGAAAAAAAGATTTTGGTAAGTTCAAAATGTTGCTTTTTAATATTTTTGGTTATGGACTTCTCATTTTGAAATGTATTTGATATTATAAAAATTTAAACATTAAAAATGTTGAAAGTGGAAGTTGATTTTATCAAAATAAACATTGATTGATACATCAGGGATACAGGAAGACAAAGCTAACATAGCGCTCATCTTTAAAAAAGGGGAAAAGGAGGAGCCGGGGAACTATAGACCAGGTATACTAACCTCAATATCTGGGAAGCTACTAGAACAGTGTATAAAACATTCAATTTGTGGATACCTGGAGGATGGAAAGGACAATCACTAGGAGCCAGCACAGATTTACTAAGAACAAATCATTCCAAACCAGCTTGATTTCTTTCTTTGGCAGGGTTACTGGTTTAGAGGATAGGGGGAATGTGGTGGACATAATATACCTGGACTTCAGCAAGGCTTTTGACATAATCCCACATGACATTCTGATAAGTAAGCTGGAGAAATGTGGGCTTGGAAGAACTACCATTAAGCAGATACATAATTGGTTAAACAACAATGGAAGGATGTCAGATAGGAGGGAGGTCTCAAGTGGGGTTCCACAGAGATCTATTCTGGATCTGTGTAGTTTATCATCTTTATTAATGACCTGGATGTAGGAATAGAGAGCATATTGATCACATTTGCACACGACACAAAGCTAATGGGAGTTGCCAACACTTTGGAGGATAGAGTTAAAATTCAAAGAGATCTTGATAAATTGGAGAACTGGGCAATACACAACAAAATGAAATTCAACAAAGACAAATGCCCAAGTACAGAATGGGGGATAACTGGCTTGGCAGCAGCATTGCTGAGAAAGATCTGAGAGTTGTGGTGGCTCACAATCTCAACATAAGTCAACAATGTAATGCTGTTGAAAAAGAGCAAATGCAATTGACAGAGGCATAGCATGCAAATCAGGGGAGATGATAGTACCATTCTACTTTGCACTGGCTACTTCTCTGCTGGACTATTGTGTCCAGTTTTGGTCACCAATGCATAGAAAAAGGATGTAGAGAAACAACAAAATGGATTAAAGGTCTAGAAAACACAACCTCCCTAGGCAATTTCTTCCAGTGCTTAATCACCTTTACAGTTAGGAAGTTTTTCGTGATGTCCTCCATTGCTGCAATTTAAGTCCATTGCTTTTTGTTCTATCCTCAGTGGTTAAGAAGAACAATTTTTCTCCCTCCTCCTTGTAATAATCTTTTATGTATTATGATGGGGCAAGGCCAGATGGCTATAGAAAAGTAGTGGGAAATAGATATATTAGCTCCAGGCTAAACAAATCCCTGGTACCAGGTTAAATGAAATGGAAGCTGCTCCAGGTCAATTAAGACACCTGGGGCCAATTAAAAGCTTTCCAGAAGGCAGGGAGAAGGCTAGGTTGATTGGGACACCTGAAGCCACTCAGGGGCTGGCTGAAACTAGTTAAAAGCCTCCCAATCAGTCAGGTGGGGGTGCATGTCAGGAGCTGTGGGAAGAAGTTGTGCTGTTGGAGAGGCTGAGTAGTACACACCATATCAGACACAAGGAAGGAGGCCCTGTGGTAAGAGTGAAGTGGAGCTTGAGGAAGTGAGGGCTGCTGTGAGGGAAGTAGCCCAGGGAATTGTATATGTCATGTTTCTAAAAGGTCAGCTACCATAGCTGATACTATTAGAGTCCCTGGGCTGGAGCCCGGAGTAGAGAGTGGGCCTGGGCTTCCCCCGCCCCACCTTTGCCTCCTGTTTAATCACTGAGACTGAGAGACAACAGAGACTGTGCAAGGAAGGATAACTTCTCCTCCCCTCCCTCACTGGTTTATGATGAAAATGGCTCAGTAGACTGTGACCCTTGTCTCTAAAGAAAGAAGGGTTATGTGGAGGGTCACAGTGAGCCTCTGAGGCTAGCGAAATCCGCCAGGAAACGCGGGACCCATGGAGGCAAGGACAGAGCTTTGTCACAGTACCTGAAAACTGTTATCATGTCCTCTCTCAGTTTTTCTTTTCCAAACTAAACAAACCCATTTTAAAATCTTCCCTCATAGGTGATGTGATAAAGATGATCAAAGGGATGGAATGAAGCCATATGAGCAAAGGCTGAAGGAATTGAGTATGCTTTGTGTGGAAAAGAAGAGATTAAGAGGGGACATGATAGTGGTCTTCAAGTACTTGAAAGGGTGCCATAAAAAAAGGGAGAAAAGTTGTTCTCTTTCTGGCAATGGGTTAAAATTACAGCACAGCAGATTTAGATTAAATCTCAGGAAAAACTTCCTAAATGTAAGAACAGTAAGACAATGGAGCAGACTGCCTATGGAAGCTCCTTCTCGGGAGATTTTCAAAAGGAGGAAGAAAGCCATCTGTTTTGGATGGGTTAGAAATAACAAATTCTCTATCTTGGCACAAAGTCAGATTTGATTACCCTTGCGGTCCCTTCTAACACTATGATTCTATAACCCAAATTGATTTTTGGGGGAAGGATTTTGTTTCACTGGAAAATTTTCAATTTTTTGTTTTAGTTCAGTTCCAGAACAGACAACAAATTAAGAACTCAGGGAATTTCCTGTAAAATGGAAAATATGTTTCCCACTCTGCTTTATCTGGATCTTTATACCCCTGAGACCATGTGTATGTCTTCTGCAACATTTATAATATATATAGATAAATAGATTTTTTTAAATGATCAAACAGGCATTGTAAAAGAAAGAATCTGATTTTCTGGGCAATGTTCTGAACACAGGTTAAAACATATTAGCCAGATGAACATTTTGGTAACCATTCTATGCACCTGAATATAAAGAAATAAGGGATAGATTCCCTAGTTTTTGCTGTTTGTTTTAGATTGTTTTAACATATACACTAGACATGGTTGAAAAAAAATTGAAAATGTTGTTTCATCCAAATTGAAATATTTTGTGGGAATCTGTTGGGTTTTTTTACATTTTCAAAGGAAATTTTTCAAAATAATTTGAAATCTAAATTGAGTATTTTGGTTTAACTTGCTTATTTCATTTTCTTCCAACCGGACCAGGGGGTGCAGTGGCTTGGCTGGGGGGGACTTCACGTACGGGGAGGCCAGTGGCTCAGCCCGGCACTGGCAGGGGTGCCGGCAACTTAGCTGGGGGGGCCATCAGGGGTGGGTGGGCTGGCTGTTTGGACTGGCACTGGGGCCAGCCCCGCACTCAGGGGGGCTGGCAGCTCAGACTGGCGCTGGGGAGGGCAGCGGCTCAGCTCGGTGTGGCTGCAACGGGCAGGCCAGGGCTGCTCCTTTTGTAAGAGGAAGTCCTCAGGGCTTCTCCAGTAGGAGAGGTGGGGTTTTGGGGCTCTGGTATGCATGGGGCGGGGCCTTGGGCTGAAGGGGCGGAGCTGGCAGTCATTATTCATCCACCGCCCATGCTGCCAGCCAATCCTAAGTAAACTAACTAAAGATTTATAAAGAAAAGAAGGTTATCAAATAGTTAAGGAATCATATACTTTTCACTGTTCATAGATCAGGATTATGGCAGTAATATTATATTTGCTGGCTTGCAAAAGTCTCTTTGGAATTACCCCAATAAGTCTTTAATATGTTTTTTTCATTAGTTTTGAATGACATAGTAGGGAGAAGAACAAAGTTCACAGGACATAGTGATATTATGGATTTCCAGCATAAAATTTGCTAACATATCTTATTCTCTGGAAAATATTGTTCCCTCATATTAAAGGGCTAGAAATTATGTAGGTTTTAAGTGATCACCCCTGGTAATAATCCTTTGGGTTTACTGGAGAATATGGGTCAGATATTAAATACTAAAATGTCAGTGGTGATTTCAAGGGAAGGAAAGGGAGCTTTGTTCTTTGAGTGCCACTGGCTGAAAAAATGTTATTTACAGCATATGGGATTTCCAATAAAAGCCAATAATAGTCTGCCTTGGCATTAAAATTCTTTGTAACTATATATCTAGTTGTTTAGATTCGTATGTGGTTCCCCTTGCTAGTGATTTTGCTTGTCTTCACATGCTAATATTGAGATGTTCACAGTAGAAATGATATTCAGAACTTATGTTGCCATAGCTATGCCGGCATATCCTCCTAGCATAGCCTCAGTACATGCCCACAGAAGGAGGAATTCTGCCAGTGAAGGAACTTCCCAAATTATGTTAACTATGATATCAGAAGCACTCTTAGGGCTTGTCTGGACTGCGTTACAGTCTGGACTCTGGGGTGTGGACTGTAAAATGCTCTAATGTGTTATGCTCTAACTCACCCATGTAGACCCTGCTGATATGAACTAAAAGGTACCTAGTTAATGGTAACTTTGCTCTGTTTGAAGGGGGAATACATCAACAGAAGGGTTGTGGTGCTATGTACACAAGCCCAAACCCTTCATTGTTACAAGTTAAGTATAGATCAGGCCTAAATTATCAAGTGTCAGTGGGAGAGACAGACAGAGTGTTAAGGTTGCAAACTCAATCATTCAAAAGTTAGGAAATGCCAGAATTAAGGCTGCCTTGTGTTTCATAGGTATCACATGCTGTTTTTCCACTGCAGTTTTCCTTCAAATGATGAGCAACCCAAGTATAGACCCTACCATATCTGCCTATAAAAATCTTTGCTTCATTTGCCTTTTCTGATAACTCAACATATTAATAAATGATAATATCTTGACCTATTTCAGAAGGTGTAAGGTGCTAGAAAATTGGCAAATACAGTAAAGAGCAGGAAACTAGGATTAAGATGAACAAAATTAAATGGAATATCTTGTTACCATTCCCACTCCCAAAATGAATTATGTTCATATATAATAATCTGTTAGAGTATGCAGATCATCCTATAGTATGCAGAAGACAAAGCAGGTGGATAGTTGTTTGGCAGCATAAGAATGAGATAGTTGTAGGGATCTCTATTCATGTGGAAACAACTGTAATGTGGCAAAGATAATTACTTAGAATTAGATGTCCAATCACCACCAACCTTCTTGGTGGAAACCAAAACAAAGAAGTCATTAAGCACTTCTGCCATTTCCACATTTTCTGTTATTATTTTCTCTCCCTCATTGAGTAATGAGCCTACCCTGTCATTGGTCATTGTGTAAATACATTAGAAGCAAGAGAAAGACCAAGGACAGGATAGGCCCATTACTCGATGAGGGAGTTGAAATAATAACAGAAAATGTGGAAATGGCAGAGGTACTTAATGACTTTTTTGTTTCAGTTTTCACCAAGAAGGTTGGTGATAATTGGATGTCTAACATAGTGAATGCCAGTGAAAATAAGGTAGGATCAGACGAAGCTAAAATAGGGAAAGAGCAAGTTAAAAATTACTTAGACAAGTTAGATGTTTTCAAGTCACCAGGGCCTGATGAAATGCATCCTAGAATACTCAAGAAGCTGACTGAGGAGATATCTGAGTCATTAGCGATTATCTTTGAAAAGTCATGGAAGAAGTAGAGATTCCAGAAGATTGGAAAAGGGCAAATATAGTGCCAATCCATAAAAAAGGTAAATTAGGACAACCCAGGGAATTACAGACCAGTCAGCTTAACTTCTATACCCAGAAAGATAATGGAACAAATAATTAAGCAATGAATTTGCAAACATTTAAAAGATAAGGTGATAAGTAACAGTGAGCATGGATTTGTCAAGAACAAATCATGTCAAACCAACCTGATAGCTTGCTTTGACAGGATAACAAGCCTTGTCGATGTCGAGGGGGGGAAGCAGTAGACATGGTATATCTTGACTCTAGTAAAGCTTTTGATACTGTCTCGCATGACCTTCTCATAAACAAACAAGGGTAATGCAACCTAGATGGAACTACTATAAGGTGGGTGCATAACTGGTTTGAAAACTGTTCCCAGAGAGTCATTATCAGTGGTTCACAGTCATGTGGGAAGGGCATAACAAATGGGGTTCTGCAGGAATCAGTTCTGGTTCTGCTTCTGTTCAATATCTTCATCAATTATTTAGATAATGGCATAGACAGCACACTTATAAAGTTTGCGGACGATATCAAGTTGGGAAGGGCTGCAAGTGATTTGGAGGACAGGATTATCATTCAAAATGATCTGGACAAACTGGAGAAATGGTCTGAAGTAAATAGGAAAAAATTCAATAAGGACAAATGCAAAGTACTCCATTTAGGAGGAACAATCAGTTGCACACATACAAAATGGGGAATGACTGTCTAGGAAGAAGTACGGCAGGCAGGGATCTGAGGGTCATAGTGGACCACAAGCTAAATATGAGTCAACATTGTAACACTGTTGCAAAAAAAGCAAACATACTTCTGGGATATATTAGCAGGAGTGTTGTAAGCAAGACACAAGAAGTAATTCTTCCACCCTACTCTGCGCTGATTAGGCCTCCCGTGGAGTATTGTAGCCAGTTCTGGGCATGACATTTCGGGAAAGATGTGGACAAACTGGAGAAAGTCCAGAGTAGAACAACAAAATGGAATAAAGGTCTAGAAAATATCACCTATGAGGGCAGATTGAAAAAATGGGTTTGTTAAGTTTGGAAAAGAGAAGACTGAGAGAGGACATAAGTTTTCAGGTACATAAAAGATTGTTACAAGGAGGAGGGAGAAAAATTGTTCTTCTTAACCGCTGAGGATGGAACAAGAAGCAATGGACTTAAATTGCAGCAATGGAGGTTTAGGTTGGACATCAGGAAAAACTTCCTAACTGTGAGGGTGATTAAGCACTGGAAGAAATTGCCTAGGGAGGTTGTGGAATCTATATCATTGGAGATTTTTAAGAGCAGGTTCGACACACACCTGTCAGGGATGGTCTAGATAATACTTAGTGCTTCCATGACTAGATGACCTGGACTAGATGACCTCTCAATGTCCCTTCCAGTCCTATGATTCTATGATTTCAGGTAGGGAATGAGCAGCAGAAGTCCTAAAACACAAAAATCCCAGGTTTTATCCAAATATCTACTTTTAAAATACATTTTAAGGGGAAAGAAAATCTCAGTATATATACCAATAAAACAAACCTGTTCCTAAAGGGAATATTCTTCACAATCTTCCATGTTTTATCAACCATCCACAAGGATTTTTTTAAACGCATATTGTACAAAAATGAAATAGGTTAACATTAAATTTAAGATATTTATAACTGATTGCCATAAATATAACTTATATGTATGCTTGTGCATTTTTCCATGAGTGAACACAAGAAAAAGAACTGAATATACTCTCCTCCTTACAGGTGAAGAGTTGGTGAGAATGTTCTGTTTTCTGCTCAATCAGGCATTACTGACCAGGTAAGACAGGTTCTAAGGATTTCTCAGGCCACCCAAGCTCTGCAGCCTCTTCATGCTCAGGGATGCCTCAACCTCATAAACAACCATTTAAATACAAGTTCACCTTTTCTATGGCTGAGCACCTTTTCTATGGCTGACCTACTAGGTTATCCAGTTATCTCCCTGATAATTCAAGCCTGCCAGGGGTTAAGATCCGAGACTCCACCTGGCTCATCAGCCACACACTGCACAATCAAGATGATCACACTGAGAATGTTCATTGTGTTTCCCCCACAGCCTTGAAAAGGGGGCTAGGGGCTCCTAACCCCACAGCCAGTCAGGTATGGTAGAATCTTAAAGGTCTTAAAGAATCTCTAAAATCGAGCTCAGCCATAAAGGTCAAGAGGATGCCATGGAGCTAAAGATACCCTACTTATGTATTACTATTATTTATATACCAGTATTGTCTAACTGAGATCAATGCCTTACTGTGTTAGGCATTATGCAAATACATGGTAAAAGCACATACCCCTACACTGAGTTCAGAATCTAAATAGACAGGAAAGACTAAGGATGAGATGGGAAAACAGAGCACAGAGAGAGGAAGTGACTTCCTCAAAGTTCATAGTAGAGCAGTGACAGAGCCAAGAATATAATAATCCAGGATTCCTGACCTCCTATCCTCCAGTGCACTGTGCACTGGCCTATACTACCACCTTCTTGGGGCATTGAAAATTCAGCCACCACCTTGATGCTTTCCCTCCTTGAAGCTGGGTAAGCAATATTATTGCAGCCTTAAGGTTATGATGACTATCTGTTTCTATGGATCCAGCAAGGCACAAAAAGATGGAGACAGGATCTCATTTACTTGAGTTTTCCTATCCACTGTGCAGCACCACTCCTGTGGATCACACAGCAACGTGTTTTGTATAACCCTGGCCATATGCCCCGACCCCGTGGGTGCTCCAGGGCTGAAGCACTCAGAGGGAGAAATTGGTGGGTGCTCTGTACCCACTGGCAGCTCCCCGCCCTGCCTCAGCTCACCTCCGCTCTACCACCGCCTCCTCCCCGAGCACTCCACTTCTCCCCCTAGCTCCCAGTGCTTGCCACATGAAACAGCTGTTTCACGGGGGCAAGCGGTGGGGGGGGGGAGGGGAACGTGGCGTGCTCCGGGAAGAGGTGGGGCCAGGGTGGGGACTTGGAGAAGGGATCCAATAGGAGCAGGGAGGGGGCGGAGTTGGGGCTGGGTCTTTGGGGAAGGGGTTGGGATGGGGCGAGGAAGGGGTGGGGCCGGGGGCGAGCACCCACTGGCGCCTGGAAAAGTTGGCACCTATGATCCTGGCTCCAGTGTATTGGGTCGTATCTTCCCTTCATTGATTGGCAAAAATATGCAGTTTATTGTAGTTCTGTGCCCCATATTACCAGGACCATAGTCACAAAAAGCAAATGGAATACTTCTCACATAAGACATGTTAATATAAATCACTCTATATAATGCCAAAAAGCTACAATTAAATGTTTAGTGAAATGTATTACAAACATCACTTTCAGCTAGCTAGCTTGAATCCAGTAAAAGGCTTGCGTGGTCTCTTTCCAGCAATTCAATGCTTTAAAAAAAAAAAAATCTACAGAGCCTTGACTCTTGCTGCTGTGATAAACATCTCTCATCTCACTGCTGCAGGAGCTGAACTCTGCTTTTATTCTCACTCTTGCCTCAAAACAATAAGAAACTGTTAATTCCATCTTCTTTTTAAGCAAGTTGCCCTTAATATAATTATCTCTCTAAAAAAGATAAATGCAGCAGCTGCATCTATTCTGGGAATAGATTCCTAGACAATGCAATTAAGTTATAGAGAGTTGGAAATTGTCTTTTGTCTAAAGCTGGAAGATTCATAACCTTAAGAAGTATCTTAATCTCAGAATGTTTTAAAAGTATGGTATCAGCTAACAAGAGGTAACTAATCAAGCAACGTTTCAATTACCCTTCACTCTACCCTAATCTTGGAAGGGTACACCAAAGATTGCACACAATAGGATTTCTGTCAGCCAAGCCGATTGCTGGTCGAGCTTTACTCCCTTGTATAAAATAAAAAGGGGGGAATGGTCCAGCAGTCTTGCACCAGTAAAATGCATTTTAATGTGAGGTCTCAGAAACTGGGCTGTATGCTTCTACCTTGCTCTCCTGAGTTAGAGTCCATGAAAGAGTGAAAGTGCCTTACAGTGAATGATTTGATGAGTTTATCAAGAAGATTGAAAAGTGACTTGATTATGGCATATGCGAGAAAATAACTGATACTAAAAGAGCTCTTTAACCTAGAGGACAAAGATGTAGCAAGAACAAATGCCTGGAAGCAACAGCCAAACATATTCAAAATAGAAATAAAGCACATTTTTTAAGTGAGTATGCTTAACCATCAGAACAAACTATCAAGGGAAGTTGAATTTCTGTCTAATGATGTCTACAAATCAAGGCTGGATGTCTTTCTAGAAGGGATGACTCAGTCAACAGAAGTTATTGTGGGGAAATTCCCCCTAGTTGCTCCCCCCCACCCTTTCCACCCTATGACTGGAGGGGTTTTAACAGTCCACTTCACCTTAAATGATCCCTTGAAGTATGTAAAAAGAAAAGGAGTACTCGTGGCACCTTAGAGACTAACAAATTTATTTAAGCATAAACTTTCGTGAGCTACGGCTCACTTCATCAGATGCATTCAGTGGAAAATACTGTGGGGAGATTTATATAAACAAAGAACGTGAAACAATGGGTGTTACCATACACAGTGTAATGAGAGTAATCAGGTAAGGTGAGCTATTATCAGCAGGAGAGCAGGGGTGGGGGAAAAGCCTTTTGTAGTGATAATCAAGGTGGGCCATTTCCAGCAGTTGACAAGAACGTCTGAGAAACAATGGGGGGGGAGGGAAGAGAATAAACACGGGGAAATAGTTTTACTTTGTGTAATGACCCATCCACTCCAGTCTTTACTCAAGCCTAAGTTAATTGTATCCAGTTTGCAAATTAATTCCAATTCAGCAGTCTCTCGTTGGAGTCTGTTTTTGAAGTTTTTGTTGTTGAAGAATTGCCATTTTTTGGTCTGTAATCGAGTGACCAAAGAGATTGAAGTGTTCTCCGACTGGTTTTTGAATGTTATAATTCTTGACCTCTGATTTGCATCCATTTATTCTTTTACATAGAGACTGTCCAGTTTGGCCAATGTACATGGCAGAGGGGCACATGATGGCATATATCACATTGGTAGATGTGCAGGTGAAGAGCCTCTGATATTGTGGCTGATGTGATTAGGCCCTATGATGGTGTCGGCCCTGTAAAAGGTATTACCTCACCCACCCTATCCCTCTTTATTTTCCATCGCATCTATCTTTTTTGGTTTTGCTGTTATCTCCATGATCAAGTCAGTTTTTACATCCTTACAGCCAGGTATTGCTTTAAAGATCAACAAGTTATACCTCCATTTCATATGTCCTTCATTGATCTTTCTTATTTTAGCAAGAAATTCTTGAATTAGTCCATCTATTTATGTAAAAAACAATCCATGCATGTAGACATATAGGCCACTTTTCAAATATAGGTGCCTAAATAAAGGAGGCATGAATTTTAGAGTGGCTAAACACAACAGATTGGAATGTGTGACAACTCATCACTTTCGGATATTAGGCCTCTTAGTTAGATGCCTAAATATGCATTTTCATTGCCTAACTTGGAGCACATTTTCATGGCTTTGTGGAAAAACGCTGTCTTTGAAAGTGCTTACACCATTGCT
This sequence comes from Dermochelys coriacea, assembly GCF_009764565.3. Classification (NCBI taxonomy): domain Eukaryota; kingdom Metazoa; phylum Chordata; order Testudines; family Dermochelyidae; genus Dermochelys; species Dermochelys coriacea. The sequence goes on along the minus strand of NC_050069.1, from coordinate 30,057,762 downwards.
AGTCACAGTGCAGTTATAGCAATGCTGAAAAATTGGTATTAAAGTTGCTAATGTACATGCAGCTAATGTACATGCAGTCACTGGCATATGCAACCTTTCCCAACCATAAATCCTCAAGCCAGTTCCTAGCAAAACTGATGTACCCTATATCTTAAAATAAGAACATAAGAATGGCCATACTGGGTCAGACCAATGGTTTGACCAGTATTCTGCCTTCTGACAGTGGTCAACATCAGGTGCTTCAGAGAGAATGAACAGAACAGGCAATCATTAAGTGATCCATCCTCTGTCATCCACTCCCAGCTTCTGGCAAACAGAGGATAGGAACACTCAGAGCATGGGCTTACATCCCTACCCAACCTGGCTAATAGACATTGATGGACCTATCCTCCATGAACTTATCAAGTTCTTTTTTGAACCCTAAAATAAAATAACTATTAACCTAATTTGAAAACAAGGAACATATTTGTCATAACAATGATGATAGAGCTCCCTCTGGCTTGTTTTTTAATGGAAGATGATATTGTGACCAAGAATACCTTAATGTTAACAGATACGGAGTTTACAGGAATGTCCTAATTCTGCTATGTATACTGGTTCACCAAAGAATGTCATGTGAGGTTTTAAAAGTAAGTCAGGATCAAAATGGTAATTAATATCGTTGTAAAATGGTATGTACTGATATAAGGAGTTCTGCATATATCCTGAAAAAGTTTTTAGACTCTGTATCAAGATATGAGTCACCTGCAGAGGTGAAGAAGCAGGCTTTCTATCAGACATGAGCTGTTTATTCATCTTCTGTCAGATGCAAATTGAGGATTGCAAGCTAATAAGGGATGCCCACTTACATAAGAAGTTATTGAAGACATGTGAATTCAACAGAGTAGCTGCACACAGGAAAAACAAGCCAGGGTGATTATGCTGTCTCTCAGTACAGATAATGAACTTTGGGGAGTATAAGTATAAGGCAAAGAAGACATCTCCTTAACCTGCACATAAGAAGTAAATGGATTGTGCATTTGCATTCATGAAAACAGGATCTTAACTTCTTCAGACAGGAAGTTAACCTGTTAGTTCAGTTTAGTCTCTAGGAAGCATGTTATGGTTTTGTTTTTTATGTAACCTTTTGTTTCCAATACCCTTACACACTATCACTTGAAACTTTGGTAAGAAACTCCTCCTTATTTTCACTATAAATCAACTTAAGTGCTTTGATATTAAGCAAGATGCTGATCCAGAGTTGAATCATACAAGGTAGTGTGTATACCGTTCAGTGGATAAGAGGCTGGGCAGTACCAGGGAACACTTCAAAGGGACTCGGGACTGGGCTGCCCCTATTATTAACCTGCAATGGAAAGTAGGTGCTAGCATTGCCCAGAGGAGAATGCTTGACAGGCTAACAGGTTGCTGACATCAGGAAGCTGACATGCAGCTAAGCACAAGCAAGACTCCCTCTTGCTAGTTTGTGACAAGGGGTGTAAAGTGACTCAGCCCTGGGTTTCTCGAGCCCCATCACAGCTATGTGTTGCTATAATTTTAGAGAGAGTAATGACCAGATTTTTAAAGGTATTTAGGTACATAACTCCACCTGGAATGAGTGGGAATTCCCATTTTAAACAATAGGAGTTAAGTCACTAAATGCTTTGAAAAATCTGGCTGTAAGTGAAATATTTTACAGGAAAGAGTAAGTTGGGTTTTTTTTGTTTTTTTTTAATGAATTGAACTTATCTGGGTGTGGATACTGAATACTTAAAATGGATTCTAATTACAAACAAAGATTATTAACTTTCCATTCTAGTCTGTACCATCCATTTTCAACAAGTCACAATCACAAGCATGGAGATTTGAGCAGCAAAGAGAAAACACATCTCTAAGGCCATGTCTACACTTGGAACTGGGGGAGTGTTCCCCAGCTCATGCAAACATACTTGTGCTAGTGTTCATTGAACTAGCACACTAAAAATGGTAGCATGGCCACAGTAGTATGGGCAATGGCAAGCTAGGATGCCCTGAGTATATACCTACAGGGTCCACAAAGGCTTGTACTTGGGGCAGCTAGACCATGCTGCCACTCACCACTGTCCAGGCTACTGTGGCTACATTACTATTTTTAGCACACTATTTCTCATCAAGCTAGCACAGATATATGTATGGAAGCTGGGGTTCAACTCCAGCTTCAAATATAGTCTTAGCCTATGTCAAGCTTCCTTCCCCACTCTGAACTCTAGAGTACAGATGTGAGGACCTCCATGAAAACCTGCTAAGCTTACTTTTACTGGCTTAGGTTAAAACTTCCCCAAGGTAAAAACAATTTTACCTTTTGCCCTTGGACTTTCGCTACCACCACCAAATGTCTAACCAGTATGTTACTAGGAAAGAGTCCGTTTGGAAACGTCTTTCCCCCCAAAATTCTCCCAAACGTTACACCCCCTTTCCTGGGGAAGGTTTGATAAAAATCCTCACCAATTTACATGGGTGACCACCGACCCAAACCTTTGGATCTTAAGAACAATGAAAAAGCATTCAGTTTCTTAAAAGTAGAATTTTAATAGAAGAAAAAGTAAAAAGAATCATTTCTCTAAAATCGGGGTGGTAAATACCTTACAGGGTAATTAGATTCAAAACATAGAGAATCCCTCTAGGCAAAACCTTAAGTTACAAAAAGACACACAAAAAAAGAATATCCATTCCATTCAGCACAGCTTATTTTCTCAGCCATTTAAAGGAATCAGAATCTAACGCATATCTAGCTAGATTCCTTACTAAGTTCTCAGACTCCATTCCTGTTCTGTCCCCCGCAAAAGCATCACACAGAGAGAGAGACTTTGTTTCTCCCTCCCCCCAGCTTTTGAAAGTATCTTGTCTCCTCATTGGTCATTGTGGTCAGGTGCCAGTGAGGTTATCCTAGCTTCTTAACCCTTTACAGGTGAAAGGGTTTTTCCTCTGGCCAGGAGGGAATTTAAAGGGGTTTACCCTTCCCTTTATATTTATGACAGCCTAACACACAGGAACAGTGTTTTTTGATTTCTGAGAGAAGGACACTTAAGGTACACAAAATACATTTTAAAGATGTTAGAGGCAAAATTATTTTCTTGGCTGTTCATGGCAGATATCAGCATCTCTTTTCTTTATATTCATCATGTAATGAATTCCCATTGACTTCAGTGGAAATGTTATACTTTTCTGTGTACCTGGTACTATTTTTAGCTTTAGGAATTTGTTAGTGGTTAACGATCCGATAACATATACTAGAGATAACTAGATTTAGCCAAGAGAAGACCATGACTTTAATAACAAATCTTATTTGTTATGTAATATCTGTAACATTGAAAAGATTAGAAGATATCTATGGACTATTTCAGCTCCATTTCGTGCCTGTTGCAATTTGTTATCATTTTTCAAATATTTGAATCATCTGACAAAGGCACGCACTCAAAACTTTGTCAGACTTTTAAATTTGTAAAATAATGTTAATTTAGGTTATTAAAGGAGTTTCTAAACAGATAGTGTGCCAGCATAACATTTTAAAATAACTTTTAGATTTATCTTCTTGCTGAAATATCAAGCTGTTTAAATAGATCTTCCTTTAATAACTCAATGTCTTTTTTTTTTTAAAGAACTTAGGCAGGCAATTTTTCATTTTTTGTGTGTGGTCATATTCTTTTAAATACAGGTGTACTTTGTGCTTATACAAAGATGACCACATTTTCAAAAGCTTTTGCGCATCCCCATTAGTCTGATCCAGAGGTTATTGTTAATGGAAAGACTCCCACTGGCTTCAGTGGGCTTTGAATTAGGCTTTATGTCCACACAAGAATGAGAGGCTGTGATGCTGTATAACTGAAATATGGCCGTTTTTATCACTTTGTTGCAACAGGTCTTGTATAAAGTGTGTCGTGTAATGTGGAGAGGGAAAAGTTATGATTTGCTAAATAAGATTATCCTCTTTAAATCCATGTATCATCACTGTATTGGAAGTTATGAATATTGGCTATGTATCTATATTTCAAATGAGTTTGTTCCTAGGGTTACATCCAGTGTAGCCAGCCGATTGTGAATGGACTATTAAAATTTGATGGTCTATCAAAGACACTTAGCTCTCACAAGGAGCCATAGAAGGAATGCATTCTGCCCTGATCTTCCTATGGATGTCTTAGCACAGATACAGGCAATGGCTGCCCCTGTGAGTCATCAAGCCGTGTAAGTACATGTGATATTCTCATGTGACCCTGGACGCCACCTGGACTAACTTTCCAGAAACTGGGTTGTGAGCTTTGTTTGAAACAGAAAATGTCCAGGCATATGGCAAAGAGTATAGAAGATACCTGGGGAGATTCCATTTGGCCTCTTTCCTGCCCTGAATCTCTGGACTGTAGATTTTCAACTAAAAGGAGCATATTGAACCATGGACTGAGGATCTTCCAATGTTTTGGAAGTTACCAGAGAGATTTTATAAGCCAGCACTATAGCATCACTGCTACAAACCTGATATAAGGAAATTGCAATTATTGAATGTATATGATCTATTATTGTATGTATATGATCTATCTATGATCTTCATCTTTTATTAATAAACCTTTAGATTGTAGTTACTAAGGGATTGGCAGCAGTGTGATTATTGGGTACAATAAGAGTTGTATATTGACCTGGCTATGTGGCTGATCACTCGAAATTAGAAGGACCCAATATGTGATGAAACTAGTTTTCAGTAACCACTCACCATGTCCAGTGTCTGGGTGAAGAGATAAGGGCTTGAAAAGCCTAGGGAGACTGCATCTTTGACTTCTTGTTAACTAGTGTGGTGAGTCAGAAGTTTACTTTCGTTACTGGCTTGATATATCTAATGATAGAATAACCACCACTTTGGGGTGAGTCTACCCTATTTTTCAGCAGTTTGTCCTGAATTCAGTATTCTTAGCTATGACTCACTGAGGCATTGTGACAGAAGCATCTCCATTTAAAAGGTGCTGAGCACAAGCAGATACATGCCAAAAAGGATGTCTATGTGCAAATGGAGAGGTAGTTGCTTGACCCCAAGGATAGTGTCATCTTATTTATTTTCTGAATTGTGCAGACTGAGTTAGATGCATCCAAGCAAGGTGTGATTTTTGGAATGGGACAACCTGGGAGGTCCAAATAGCCTTTTGTTGATATCTAGGTCAGCTATTCCAGCTGAAAAGAGGAAGAGGAAGCAAGGAAGGTGAGTGCTGCCGAGTGCATTATGGGAAAAAAAGGAGTCAGACGAGAGTTTGCAGGATTGGTAGGGAATAGAACAGACATAGGTTCATGATGGGTGAATTGATAAGGAAGAGGCTTTATGATAAAGTAAGCAGCAATGTACATATTTATTATGCGGTATCCCCAAGGATACTATTTGAGTCAACCAGTCTGCTGCTCAGTTACCTTTTTTCTTGCGTGAACTAAGGCCTGCCGAACCCATAATCCCATTCCAATATCTTATCACTGTGTGAATTGGGCTGGATGGGGCAGGTAGGACATAACCACACAACCATGCAGCCTGAAACATGTGCAGCTTATTGAAAACTGACTGTGTTGAGCCACACTGTTAGGGAATCACCAGAGGGAGCCAGCGTGCATTGAGTGGATGATATCAGGCAGGCTTGCCTCTATGTTATACTACTCATTATGCTTTTTTTCCAGTTACGGGTTTCATCCCACCTGTCAATCTGTGCATGCATTCCAAGAGGTATGCCTTCCTAGAAAACCATAGACACACAATAGCAGAGTCAGGACCTGCGGCTCTCACTCTGAATAACTGTGGGCACTGGAGGCTAGACCTATATTTTGATGAGCATGGTAAGCTCCTTGGTTTTTAATTTATATTGTACATAATAAACCTTCATACTTTTAGTTGTTGTAGTCTGATGCACTCAGGCTGAAGTCATGAGTGAGTAGTATTTTAAGGAATACTAATGGTTTATTTTGCTCTTGTGTTTCCTTCCAGGCTCCAGAAATAGGAGTGATGTAGGCCCTCTAACAGACAACTACCTCTGCAGCAGCTACTTTCCCCCATGCCCTACATAGTCAAGTTCCCCAAATGGAGTGAGTAGGGAGGAAGCAAATGAACTTGGCCATGGAAGAGAAACACAGAGATTGTATTCATCTGGAACGACTTAATTTCACAGAAAGGTAATAATTCTATGATTTTTTCCCCTCATGCATTGCTCTTGTAACCCACTGCTTAGTGTGTGTTACACACACCCCGTTATGTCCCATGCAGAGAGAATATGAGTCTGTTGCAACTTCAGCTGGGGAAATCTTGATTTTTAACCTTCAGCAGCTCATGCTTTTAGATTTGGAGTTCCCTAATTCGATCTCAGATGTGTCAACCAAGATGGCAACCATCATGCTTTTACATCTTGAAGATGCTATTTTGACAGTACCCATCCTAGATAAACAGCCACAGATCACTCTCGGCACTTTAGTGACTTGTACCTGTATTTTTTCAAGTAGCTGAAAGAGAGCCTTCAGACTTGTTTTTTGTTTACAGATGGATTATTTGCCCTTATATTTTTGCTTTTGTAAATAGTTAATTAGTATAGATAAATAAAATGATAATGTATTGTGTCCAGCCTATTATTTATGGAGTGTTTCAATAGAGCAGAGTACAGATGAGCAATGATGCGGCAGCTCTCAGACCTGCCCAGAGGAGTGCAGAGTTAATGGGGGCCAGAATGGTGTAGACACAGTAGACAGTAAAGCAGCCTGGCACACTGAAGCCCATTTTCACTTACTGCACAGAGATTTTGAAGAAATAAAATCTGTGCACTCTCTGACCTTGGAAACATTCTGATAAGACTTAATTTTCAACCCGCTTCTGCATGCCAAGAGGGCTTTAGCAAATAGGCAAAATTCTAACAATGTAGAAAAACATATGCCTGTAAGGTCTACTGCAGGCATACAACTGCTTCTTTGGAAATCTAGACTTAAAATCACAAACTTGATGGATAGCAAAATATCCATTTGGCTAGAGCAGAGAATGATGCCACACACTAACAATCGTAATAAAACACTGATGCATCATTAGACAGAGTTCATTTTGTTAGGTTTTGCAATACTATGAGCACAGGAAAAGAAGCCAGTCCAAAAAACTGCATTTAAAGCACAGGGTGTCTTTTTTGAAGAAGGAAATTGTTGGCTTCCCCAAAATGAGAGAGTTTGTAGGGGTTAGTTGGTTATAGAGACTGTTGCTTCTTAGAGATACAGACTGCTCTGTTTGCAGTGGATTGAGACTGTTTACTGTAAATGCTGCATTGCCATTAAATATTGTCTTTAAAAAGAGAGAGAGAGAGAAGTCTCGGCAGGTAACTGACAGAATAAAGGTTTTCAATTCTAGTGCTCATAACAGATATAAAAGTGTGTGAAGTGTTGAGGTGTGTGTATCATTCTCTGAAGTATTGCCTGAGGAATGAATGCCATTCAGCTGACATGAATACAGGGAAAGCTCACTAAAATACTGTTCTAGGGAACTGTGCTTATAGTGGACTGAAAAAGTGTGTGTGGGGGAGGGAGGCTATTATCATCCCAACATCTGCTGTTCCCCTGCTCAGCAGTTCATTCTGCTCCCTCCAGTCCCCCATTAATAATGCCCCTTTCTTTGTTCTGCCCCATCAGTCCATTACATCACTTCTGCCTCCACTTGAAGCTCCTGGGCATCTTCACCCCTCCCCCAAGCTGGGAGGGCTGCATTGGGGGATGTCGCTCCTGCCGGCCAGGCTGGATGTTGTAGGGAGGACAGTGGAGGGAGTAGGAACAGAGGAATGTCCCCTTCTCTCAAAAGGGGAACAGAGAGGAGACAGTGGAGCCACCCATAACAGCCGGTTCTGCTCCCTCCCCTGTCCTCTCCTATGAGCATGGTGTCAGCTCCTGAGGGGGGAGACCCACCTGTTTCCTGAAGCAGTCTTAATTGGCTGCTCTTTTTCAGAATGTGGGAAAAAGCAACCAATCAGAGGTTGTTTTCCTCCAGGTGGTACTAAACATGTATTCCCCTTAGCAACCTGGTTCCATTTTTAAGAAATTGTATTTCATGGGTATGCAACCTAGCACACTTTAAGCACCACTATGGAAACAACTAGCGATATAGTTAGGGTATGTCTACACTGGCAGAGTTACATTGCCAGCAGTTACATTGCTGCTTAGAGCGCTGAAGGGAAACTGCTGTTGTGTGTTCACACCGTCAGCTATCTGCACAATAATGTGTTCACACTTGCGGCACTTCCATTGGTATTTGGATCAGTGCATTCTGGGCAGCTATCCCACAGAGCATCTCTTCCTCTTCTGCCACTAAGAGTTGTGAGAAGGCAGAGGGGGTTGCGGGGCATCTGGGGTCCTGTCCCAATGCCCCGTGATGCATTGCTTCACATCCCAGTTACCCCTATGCTTCCGTCCACATTTGGCGCCATCTTTCAACAGTTTGTGTACTGCATGCTCTGCCTCTTCGGTCTGCAGGAATGGATCCTGCACTGTTGACCGATATGCTGCTCGCTCTCAGTGACATGTCACAAGTGGTAGTGGAGTTATTCCTTAAACTACAAAGACAAGAGGAGTGCAACATTGATCTCACCACACGAGATTGCTTGTGGCATTCACAGAGGTGCTGACCACAGTGGAATGCTGCTTTTGGGCTCGGGAAAGAAGCATTGAGTGGTGGGATCACATCATCATGCAGATCTGGGATGATGAGCAGTGGCTGCAGAACTTTCAGATGAGGAAAGCCACTTTCATGGGACTGTGTCATGAGCTTGCCCTAGCCCTGCAGTGCAAGGACACGCGAATTGAGTACTGCCCTGTTGTTGAAGAGTATAGCGATTGCACTGTGGAAGCTGGCTACTCCAAATGGCTACCAATCAGTCACTAACCAGTTTAGAGTGGGAAAGTCGACCATTGGTGACAGAAGTGTGCAGGGCCATTAATTGCATCCTACTCTGACTGTGACTCTGGGCAACGTGTGTGACATGGTGCATGGTTTTGCACAAATGGGCTTCCCTAACTGCAGGGGGTGCGAGATGGAACACGTATTCCAATTCTGGCACCAGACCACCTAGCCACTGAGTATAGTAATTGGAAGGGGTATTTCTCTATGGTTCTCCAGGAGCTTGTGGATAATCGTGGATGTTTCATAGACATTAACACAGGCTGGGCCAGAAGGGTGCATGACACATGCATCTTTTGGAACACTGGCCTGTTCAGGAAACTGCAGTCAGGAACTTTCTTCCCGGACCAGAAGATCACCGAAGTCAAAATGCCCATTGTGATCCTGGGAGACCTCTTAATTCTGTGGCTTATGAAGCCATACACGGGGAACCTTGACAGCAGCAAGGAGCAGTTCAAAAACAGGCTAAGCAAGGTCAGAATGACTGTTGAGTGTGCTTTTGGCCATTTAAAGGCCCACTGGCACTGCCTATATGGGAGGCTGGACCTGGCTGATGACAATATTCCTATGCTTATAGCCGCATGCTGTACACTCCGTAATATTTGTGAAGGGAAGGGTGAAAGCTTCACTCAGGGCTGGACTGCTGAGGCTCAGCACCTGGAGGATGAATTCGAACCAGAGACCAGGGCTATCAGAGGGGCACAACGTGGGGCCATAAGGATCAGGGATGCTTGAGGCAGCAATTTGAAGCTGAAAGCCACTAATATTTGTTGCTATGCTCAGGAGTGCAGTGCTTGTAATGCTAGGAGGTGATTGTGATCAGTGCAGATGTGCACTGTGAAGGTTTAAGAAAATTGCCTGTTGCTTTGCAGAGCTCTGTTTGCTTTCAATTAATGGAATAAAGATTGTTTTGGTTTGAAAGCAATCTTTTATTAGAAAAACAACACCCAGAGGAGAGAGACAAACAAAAAACACATCAGCACTGAGGGGGATGGGAGGAAGGGAGGATCCCAGGAGGAGGTGAGGTCCCAGGATGGTTAAAAATTTGTGTATGTCCAGATATCATAGGCAACCTTTGGAGTACGGTGCAGTGGGTACTGTACTTCAGCAGGGCTAAACTGCAGAGAGCCGTGTTGAGTGCAGTGCGTACTGGGATTCCCCAGGACTGGACTGTGACAGGGCAGGAGTGGAAGGCAGAGGTAGAGACTGCATCCAGAAGGTTGATAAGCGTGTGTTGGTGGTGTTTGGGGGGCAAATGGGAAAAAATTTTGCAACAGTAGCTGCAGGGGAGGGCAGGCACAGGGCTGCTCAGTTTGTAGTGTTAGTAGCGACTGAAGCGTGTCCGCTTGGCGCTGCATAACGTTTAAGAGCCATTCCATGGCTTCATTCTGGCATGCTGTGTTCTCCTTTTGGTCCCTCTTCTAGCTGTCCTCCCAGTCCTTCAATTCTTGTTTTTCAGCCGCGGAGTGCATCATGACATCAGGCAAAAAGTCCTCTTTAGTTTTTCATGGCTGCTTTCTAATTCTGCACAACCATTCAGCTGGCAATAACAAAGAGAGAGGCTGGGCTCCCAAGGTCATATCTGTGAAGCCAAAATGAATCAGTGGTCTGTGTGTTGCAAACTATACTGCTTCTGTAAACTGTTGCAGTGACTTAAAATACTATTCACATACCTGTCATTAACTGGCTGACCCCAGGCAAGCACATGAGCCACAAACCTCCCAAAATGGTGAGTAACCACAGGGGCAGGGGAAATCAGTGTTCCGGGATCATACTGTACACTGGGGACCTCTCTCTTGGGGAGAGCCAGCACTGTGGGGTGAGGACCTTACAATCATTACTGTCCCCACATTTTCCATAGGCTGTGTTCATTATGTGTTCATTATGGAAGATATCTCACTGCTGAGAGTGAGCAGGGAATCAAGGGAGCATCTTCTCCAAGATTGCAGCTTCCGCCCTGGCCCTTATGCAGCTCGCCTGTGTGCAGCAATGGTCCTGCCCTTCCCCCCCGCCCCCCAGTGATGGCAGAGTCATGCAGGAAAGTTACCCTTAATGGGCCAAGAAACAAAGCAGCTCTGCCAAAGAACCTGCAGCAGTGGATTGCCCAGTATCTCCATGACAGTTTCCTGGAGATCTCTGAGGCAGATTTCCGTGAAGTGAGGGAGTAATCAACACCATGTTCTGCCGCTCAGACTAGGCACATGGTGGTATGTGCGTCATACAGATACAAGCCTGCTTTCTGCAACCCTCCTGCCCCCAACAACTCGCTTCAGCCATTCCCAAAATCAAAGCCACTTACCAGGGGCCTCCTCTCCTGTTTCTGCTTCATCAAGCTCCAACTGTTGAGACTGATTAGCCTCCTCCAGGGTAGAGAAGAGCTCCAGGCTGCAGCCATCTTTGACCTCTGAGTCATCCTCTGCCTCTGGGTCCCCCTCCCCCTACACATCCTCATCCAAGATTGCCTCCTCCTAGCTCACTCCACTCTCGACTGGCACATGAGCCACCGAAGTATCTATAATGGCCTTCACAGTGGAGGTGGGGTCACCACAGAGTATTGCGTCCAGCTTTTTGTAGAACCAGCAGCTCACGGGTGCAGCACTGGAGTTGTGGTTTGCCTCCTGTGCCTTGTGGCAGGCATTCCGCAGCTCCTTCACTTTGACCCTGCACTGCAGTGTGTCCCGGTCATGACCCTCGTCATGCATTGTGAAATCTGTCCATAGGTATCATAATTCCTACAGCTGGAGTGCAGCTGGGACTGGACAGCCTCCTCTCTCCAAATGTTGATGAGGTCCAGCAGCTCAGCATTGCTCCAAGTCGGGGATCATCTGGTGCGTGGAGGAGGCATGGTCACCTGGAAAGATGTGCTGAGACCACTGCATGCATCACCAGGCAAACAGGAAGGGGACTTTAAGGGCTAGAGCTCACAGTTGGTCACCTGAGGGCAGGGCAGTAGAGTTCAAACCAATGACCAGAGAGGCAAGAACAGGAATTATAGGACACCTCCCAGAGGCCAATTACAGCACTGTAATCCACCCGGGTGTCTACACTGGCACCACCGCACTATAGTCCCAGTGCAGAAAACTACATGCCTCTCATCAGGGTGTTTTTTTTTTTACAGCACTACAATTGCGCAGTTTCTGCACACTAAGTGGCTTGGCGGTGTGTACACCTTGGGAGTTACACCACAGAAAGCTGCTTTACTGCTCAGAAACTTGCCAGTGTAGACAAGACCTAAGAGCCAGCACAGCATAAGTTTACAATATAAGAAAGTGCTGCTTGTTAGGTACATGTTCTAGTACCTTTCAGAATCTGAGCCCATACCACTTCAATTAGTTTCCCCCTCTCAGTCAAAAACTGTCTCACCTTTCTCCAGTGATCTGTGAAAGCAGCATTCACAGTCCATTTTCTAATCTCTAGAATTTCCTCCTTTATTCTGGTCTCATCTTCATCACCACTGAGTCTTTGTCACACCTAGGTTACCTTCCAAGACTGATCCCCCACCTTAAATTCATACAGTCTTTTCACTGGTCACATCTGATCATATGCTTAGACTTGCATCACACGTGTCCCTTTAGTTTCAAATGCCTTATGACACCCTGCAGCAGTGGACATTGTCTTGCTGGCTATTTGTGGCTTATCAGTTGAATTCACAGTTAGCATTCAATTAGATTCTTCGGCCAGTTACTAGCACTCTCCAGCAGGGTTTTGCCACAATATATTATTTTACAGCCCTAGCCATATTTATGTATCTTAGGTTTTTAATATAGCATCTATCAGCATCGTATAAGTACTTTTGTGCCATTTCTTAAAGAGGTAATCATTTTTTCTTCATCAAGCAATGTCAATCTTACCTTAATGTTTTAAAATATACCCCCAACCATCATAGGTTGTAAGCTATTGATGGCTCTTAGTTGGGTATTTAATCTCCTTTTAAAACTGTTTTACTCTATAATCATTATTTTCTTGATAATTCCTTTATCTGATGCTTAAAAGTAGATTTTAAAACGTTCTGGAAGAACTAGTGTCAAATTGACACTAATGCCCCAGAATATCTCAGAATTCCTTGTTAAAAAAGCAATTGTGTGTTACTTTTTAATTCTCAGTGAAGCAAATTGTGAAAATGTTAAGATCTACAGTTTCCAGCTCTACTTCTAGACTTATCATCTTCATTTTCTCAGTTTGTCAAACAGTTACTATGTTTTTGTCTATTGTAATTTGTACTTTGAAAGCCCTATTGCCAATCTACATGCTATCAAAACTTCACACTAAAGTCGACCAACATTTTTCTTCATGCAGACTCCTGTAGCTTTCCCAGATATGTACATTCCAGGCAGCTCTGTGTGCTGGCTGTGCAGTAGTTCAACCTATTTAGAGAAAAGGCACAAAGCAAAAAATTGCCCAGCTCCATGGACATGAATGACAACCTATTGTGGTAATTTATATGTATGGGGTAACTAGCAATGAACAAAAACTCAAGATAAATATGCTCCTCTTCTAAGTGTCTCCTCAAAACTATTTCTACCATGATAACGGAATTGTGAGTTTCAAAGTAAGTATGACTAGGCAGGAAGGCATCAGGGATTAAAAAAAAACACCCTCAAATCTGCAAACTGCGCATGCATGCAGCTACTATACACATAATGACCTGTGGCCTTCCTCCCGTACTGTTTTGTTATACTAGTTTACCACAACTTTTCTTAATTTAACAGTAAACTCTTTGAGACATGGCTCTTACTGTGTTAGTACATTGGGATAATCCTAATTGGGACCTCTGAGCGCTACTTCAATAGAACTAAAATAAAATAATAATAATAATGTTACAAATGGTATAAAAGGGGCCTCAGAAGAGCTTAACTGGATTGCAGACTTTTTGCCTGGCAGCTTGTGTTGTATAGAGGCAGGCAGCCCCACAGCAATATCATACAATTATCCAAGCAACCCAAGAAAACTGGAGATCATTGTTGACAAAAAAGTGAAATGGACACATAGTGCAAATCAAGAAATGATCCAATGACAGATTATGGCAAAACCGGAAGAGAGAGAGGCTGGAGGAAATGAATGGTTCATCACTGGAAGGAGCTACAGAGAATGAAGAGACTAAGACTTCATAGGATCTGGCAATTGTAACAGATTCAACAGTGAAGAGAAACAGGCTGGATATAGTAGTTGTAGAAATGAAGGTAAACAAGATAATGTTAATTGATATTGCCATACCAGCTATCAGAAACATAAAAAACAAAAATGAAAAAGCCACATATCACCAAGAGGAGAAGATAGCAAAATCTGAAGAACTCTCCCATGAGGTGAATTCAATTATGGAAAACTAGAACAAAGATGATCCCATTGATTGCTGAAGCACTTGCAGCAATCCCTCAAGGTATGAATGAGCAGCTCAAAGAACATGTTAGAAGTGCACAACATCATGGTCTGCAACCTCCAGAAGCATTGTTCCCTCTAAGCTGTGCGCGTGTGTGCGCGCACACACAGATCCTAAACCCTGCGCACATGGCAAAACACCGTGTGCACAAATATTTGCACAGAAGCACAATAATTTGCACAGAAATTTTTTGCACACATGGCCTGTCAAAAATTAGAGGGCACATTGTCCAGAAGACAGCACTCTTAGGACTAAAGGAATTTTAAGTAAAGTCAATGGAGAATGACTGCATGTGAGCACCTAACATGCAGGAATTCTGCAGAAAGGTTAACAAAACTTTCAACTACCCAAACCAGCAGGATTTACAGGTGACTCATAGGGATAAATTTTAGACAGTAGCTTTCCCTTTTTTATGCTTGTATGTTATGAGGACTATTTGATAAAAAAATCCCCAAGATGTTCTGAGGGGTAATAATAAATAAATAAAACCAATAGTAGTAGTAATAATAATAATAGTAATAATAATAATAATAATAATAATCTACTTAGGGCATATATGATATCATTCCCAAAGGCCAAATTCTTCTACTTGGCAGCCTGGAGAGAAGCCAAATGGGGAAGGTAAAGACAACTGATGTATCCCCAATGTATGCACCTGACAGAGAAAATCCCTGCTGCATTAAGGAACCACTTCTGAAGCAGCAGAGTCAGGAGTCTCATGCAGCTGCAAAGGCACTTTGAGGCTGGATATTAGTAGTTTAAAAATAATGCTTTTCATTCCTGTTTGATAAGGCCGCTCCGCCACAGAGCACAAGAGGCACCTTGTCAATGTCTTGGCGCCTTTTAAATTTTCTCCTGTTGAGGGAACAGCGGAAGCGATCCAAAAAAAAGGCACCACCTGCTGCGGCGCTTTTGCTCACCCGCCGGCGCTCCAGGTCTTCAGCGGCGGGACCTTCACTTGCTCCGGGTCTTCAGTGTTACCTCGGCAGCGGGAACTTCAGTGCCACCAAAGGCACCCAGAGCAAGTGAGGGCCGGCTGCTGGCGCGCCGCTGGATGAGTAAAAGCGCCGTAGTGGGAGGCACCATTTTTTTTTGGATCGCTCCCCATGTTCCCTCCACCTGGCTATGCAGCTGCTTAGGACTCCCCTGCAACTCCCTTTTGAGCAGGGAGTTGAGAAATGCTGGTCTCCCCATGAAATCTGTATGGTTTCAGGTAAAAGCACACAAGACCAGATTTCACGATCTGTGATGTGCTTTTCGTGGCCGTGAATTTGGTAGGGCCCTATATATTTGCTTACTGTACAAGCAAAAATAATTTAAATACCTTCAAAGGTTGGGACTAATTATAATAAGACTAAGATCTTTGACTGAATTTTAAAATTGAAACTGTATTATTGCCCACATGAATAAGAACATTTGAATTTTTAATACAATTTAGTTGCTCCTTTTGGAGTGCAAATGGTTTGAAGAGGAATAGTTTCTACTCTGACTATATTTTAACTAGATCAGTTGTTTTCCTTTACTTAACAAATTCTTTTCAAAATTACATTTTTTCAGGTTGCTGATAGTTATTCATAAGTTTTTCAAAGTTTAACTTATGCATAAGAGAGAGATAATCCAGTCTGCTGACCTTTATTGAAAGCAGTGGCTAGATATATTTTCTCATACAAAGAACAATATTATGATAATTCAGTAATAGAATATTTGAATCTAAAGCTTAGTTACTATGGTCAGAGGAACTATAGAAAAACTTTAGGCAGAAAAATATATTTAAAAATTCAGCTTCCATGTTTCACCATAAACTGTAAACTTCTTTATTATTAAAACCTGCTTCGAAAAATTCTTAAATCGGAAGTATTAAATAAGGCATGGATGTTCAAAATGGTGTGGATTTCACGAGTCTTTCATTTCACAGAAAAAATGATAAGCCTCCTGTGCCCCCAACAATTTTGAAATATCCTGTGTACACATTTTCAGGATGACATGTTTCGATTTTTCATTTTGAAATGACTTTTTGTTTTCAATTTTTGATTTTGGATTACCTTAAATATTAATGTGCAACAAAACTGAAAAGGGTGAAATTGAGTAAGAACTTTTTGATTTTGTTGAAATGAAATATTTCAATTGACTGAATTTTTTTCTCCTCCAATATTCTTTAAAGGGTTTCATTCCTTAATCAGAATGAAGATAAAATGTTGAAATCTCAAGATCCTCGTTAAAACAGATTTTCCAACCCCCCACAAAGGTCATAAGAACAGAAGAATGGCCATACTGGGTCAGACCAAAGGTCCATCCAGCCCAGTATCCTGTCTACTGACAGTGGCCAATGCGAGGTGCCCCAGAGGGACCAAACCTAACAGGTAATGATCAAGTGATCTCTCATTATGTAGTGAGACAGTGTATCCTGATTTACTGCATGGAGACACCCTGTGAGATAATCAATGGCACTGTACTTTAATTTGCATGCAACAAAGATTAAATTTACCCAACAACATAATCAGGTGGATGAGTCTACCACAGTTTTTAATTTTGATGTTGTGTCTTTAGAAGTTGGTTTACATTTCTAATCAGTGAATCAATTTACACGTCTAAGTAATAACCCCCTTTACTTTAGTGAGGCTATAGGTTGCAGGACCATCCCTACATATTCTCTCCCACCTTTACAGGATTCAAAATAGCAACAGTTTACTCACCATATTGTTGGTGGTTCAGAACCTTCTATTTCCAAGTAATCATATTTTTCTTCCATTTGAAAATCAGTAAATATGAGTGAAATTGTATCACCAGGCTCTGCCACAATGGTCCATGTACAATCTGCATTATTATGATACTCATTAGGAAAATTGGGACTGGAGATCATGCCATTGGATCCTCTCATTGTTCCTCCACATGCATCTTCAGCTGTTTAAAAAACAAAATCACAACATTTTCAGTAAGAAAAAAAATTATGAAGTGTTATTCAATCTTTCCTCAAAAACCAATGCTAAGAAACTGCCACATTTAAAATAAACCTGAATTTGCTCCTAGAAAAAGTTTGCATTGTTTTATGGGTTTATTATACATCATACATCATAAAGATGCAATGTAAAGGTTCTGTTAACTGCTATTGAAATAGTCACGGTGTTTAGTTTGTTTTGAAAATTAAATTGGTAATATATTAATATTATTTTACCAAAAACTTTTAGAATCCTCTTTTGTGTGACTTTGATGAAAATAGTTCCCATTCATTGTTATGAAGAATGATATGAAAAACATCAAATTAATATTGTGGTTCTCTCTTCTGCTTCAATCAAAACTGCTTTTGGATCAAGCACCTTACATATCTACTTAGCATTTAGAGTTTGGTCCATATATAATGCAGCATTTATCGATGAAGGAAGTTATGTTGAAAAATAAGTTTTTGTTTACAGGGGCATGAGTACCCTAGCCACCCCTTGCTAATTGGATCATAATCATTTCATTTTGGTAGCTAATAGTTAGTATCTTATATATGGAAGCATAAACTTTCTTCCATTGCCTTTTCACTGAAAAACTAGTCACTGCATATCACTTCTCAGAACAATGCTGCTCATACATAGTGCCTTGAATGTCATCATCCGACATCTTTGTGTTCATGATCTTTACAGCAGAGCCATTTTAATGGAGAGCAATTTTTTGATAGATCATAGATTTCAAGTATCTCTACACATATGCTTCTTTTCCTGGATATATATTGTATTCCATCATTTACCCATGACCATCTTCTGGATTATGCAACATGATCACATTGGTGAAGATTTACTTATACAAACTGTCAATGAAGTCAATGGGACTGTTCCTGTGAGGAAGTGCTCTTCATGTGAGGGTTCACAGCAATTGGTGCAGTATGGTTTGAAGCATGCCTTATCCATACTGTTGTCAAAAGTATTTTTGTGAGCTAATAAAATACGTTGAGATTGTAATGTTACCACTTTCAAAAATGGAAATATCTTTTGATGGAGAAATGTCACATTTTATCACAGTAATTCAAACTTTATAATCCAAATGTGTGAGACATACTAGCAAAGGAATCCCTGACTATGGTCAGTTACAATAACGAAAGCTGAGTTGGTGCCTGAATAATAGTCAGCACTGCTGACAGATGAATGCCAAGGTGAAGACACATTTATTTTTGAAACAGTATAACATCATTAGTGCAAAAGCTTTTAAGACTTTTAAAACACCTGCTCAGACTCACTCCTGTCGGGGAGAAAATCCCAAATGGCTGCCATGATCCCATCAATTATGGCAGTTTTAGAAGTTTTAAAAGCTTAATTTTGTTCTTTAAAAGTTCTGCTAAACTGTTTCTATGATCAAAAAGAAGTTTTAATGGTAAAATATAATTTAGGAGTCAATCTGGCAAGGTGCCCAGAACTCTCAATACCCATTCAAGTCAATGGAAATAGAAGATGCTCATTGCTTCACAAAATCAGGCACTTCCTCATTGCAGGAATCCAATAGCAGGTGAGGTTGGGGAAACTTTGTCCCATGGGATTGTGTAGTGAAGCAGAAATTAGTAAAATTCATAAATGTTTTGGTTTAACAGAAGCTAAAATGATTATTAAAATATTAATACAAGTAAGAGAACAAGGAATTTACCAATTGTGTCTCTACAACAGGGTTTGATTAGTATGCAGTAAATAAGGCCTGGGGCCAGACCTTGAACAATGAGGATAAAACAAAACATTGAATAGCTGCTAATTAACTTAGCACTCCAACCTGAGCACCAAATGAGGGAGGGGTGCTATGGGAAAAATAGTATGTGGTCATGTAATTAAAGACTATCATAGTGCATATGGAGAAGGGGGGCAAAAGCAGTCTTAATTCAGGCATTTCTTAATTGTTGAGTGCTTCACTTGCCAACACAAATAATGTTCTTTTAGCAATTCATAATATGTGGGTGACTGGGGGCAACTTGATCTTTGCACATAATTCTCCCTTGAAACCATAAAATTCAGATAGCATAATTTCTTAGCTATCAGTCATAAAACAAAATAAACCACAGTCAACAAAAGTAAAATAAGTTGACATCCTGGCAGTGTGGGACAAATCCAGCAATGGTACATGAGGCAGAAAGGAAGAGAGAGGAAAGATGATCAGTTGGCAAGGACACTAGCCTGGACTGTGGGAGGCCGAGCTTTAGTTCCCTGCTCTGCCACAGATTTCCTGTATAATCCAGGCCAAGTCATTTAATGGATTGTGCCTCAGTTTCCCCCTCTGTAAAATGGACAACTGTACTCTAAGTTGCTAAGGTAACAAAAATACAACTCAGTCTGTTACAAATATATGATTGATTATAAAAGTCATGGAAGTTAAGACACAAATATTCTATTAGTCCAAACAAAAAGGTCGGTATTAAGATCATGATTGGCAAACAAGAGGAGACCGAACCAGAAATTAATTCATCAATATTGGTGGGTCTGAAATTAGGACTAATTGGTGGACAAAATAATGAGGGATTACCCCCTGGTGTCTGAGCTTTGGGGTCCTGCTCTCCCTCCCTCTCTACTGTGTCATTTTCCTTCTCTTTCTTACCTCTTTCTCTTTGCCTTCTGCAAACCTGCTAAGACTGTATCTTTTGGAACTTTGCTATTAACCTGTGATCAGAAAGGCAGCTAAAAGGAATGTCTGAAACAGCCTGATGCTTGTACAAGTCTGTCAGGCTGGCAGGACTGTGCACTGTGCTCGTTTCTCCAGCAATGAGGTTGCAAGTGAGAGTCAACATCAGAGACAAAAGTTTCATTTTCTATCTTTGCTGCTCTTGTTTGTTCCAGTTTGTATGTGTTTGTCTTAAAGGCAGCAGAATCTAACTTTAACAAAGAAAGCAGCTCCAGTCCACCTCAACTGTTTGCCCCAAAAAGGCGGTTATTACCATCTTCAATACCATCTAAAAGGCTGTTTAAACAGGGATAGGGTTCTTTGTGAAAGCTCTCTACATGTGAAGGGAAAGGAAACAAGGTATTCTTAAAATGAAAGCCTTACTTACTACTTTACATTTAAAATGCTTTTACTGTTTTCCTTCTTTTCTGTATCTTTAGTAAGAGGTGATTTTAATAGTGATTGTTGCTTTGGGACGCAGGAGTCTCCATTCAAAACATTGAACCATGTTTATTTGTACAGGGTTGTACACCTTTGAGTCACTAGGCCCATTTATTCAATCAAAAAAACCCCCAAAACTGCAAGTGGAATTAAAGAGCATTTAAAAATCCCACTCTACATGAAGAAACAAAAGAAACAAAAACACAGACTTGTTTGATTTAAAAACTTGAGAAATGTGATGCAAAAGTCATAGATGGAAAAATGTTCAGAATGCCAAGATGCCATTTTTGCAGATATACTTTTGTGATATTAACCATATGTCAAAAGGCTAACTTTTCTAAGTGACATATAAGGTGGAACTTGGCTTCAACAGGTTTTTTGAGTGTATTTAGAATTCAAATGAAGATGTATTTGAATATGTGTGAGGCTTGTAAGATAGAGGAACTACCGGGTACATTACATCTGCATCACCACAGCATCTGAATGAACCAACGTTATCAAAATACTAGTGGAGATGTTTTCTTTCTGCTGGGCATTGCTAGGTTACCATTTTGGTATATCTGTTTTTTTCTGGCTAAATCACAGGAATAAACTGTCAACTCATGTTTAGTGAAAATTATTATCTGAAACTCTTAAACTGTGTTTTCCAATTCCTCTAACTGGTGACAAACTTCACTCCCTGCCCAGAATTTCTACTTTTGTTTACTTTATATATATTTTTTTAATTTCACAGTTCAGGGTATTCCCAAAGATCCAGCAAGAGCACCCAGTTTTAGGCATCCAGTTCCTCAGCCATCACCTCTCTTGGATGGAGACCTGCATCTTTCTCCCTCCTGGCTGGGTTTTTCCCATGCTGCACAGTTCCCTGGCTACACTGAGAGTTCCCTAGCATGACAGACTACCTAAGCATGCCTTCCTTTGCTTTCTCCTCAGAGACAGTAATTAGTGTAATCACCACACAGCCCTTTCTAAGCAAGTACATTTATTCTTAAGGTGAAAACGTATTAAACATTTCTATGGAGAAAACATATTAAAAACAATAAAAGAACCTATTTGGAAGCTAGTAAGCTTACCAGAAATCACCCCCAGCTCGACCAATGGCTATGACAGATGCTCAGCTCTTCAAACTCCACCAAAGGTTCTTCAGAACAATCTGTGAGTCACTGCTTGACATAGTTTGGGCCTTTGATTTTGAGACACCTTGGGAACAGATGATCAGCCCCTCTCCTCAGGGGGTAGCTTCAGAGGGCTGAGTTTTGCATAACTGGCAGTGGGACAGGGGAAATTTGCATTCACCTGCTCCTCGATATTTCCCAGGAAATCCACTTCACACATGTTGTCTCAAAAGCTATTCTTGCCTGCCATGTTGTTCAACATAGTCCTTTGGACATCCTGGCCCACAATAATACATAATCTTTGCATTTAATACAGTAGACTCCAAAGATACTTAAACTTAATTCAACAGTATCTCCCTAAGATATTACAGGAGATTGCCATATCTGACACAGCCCAGAACTGCACTTTTATTTACTTTATTTTTTTCTAAATGTATTTCTCTGCTCTAGTTTCCCTTTTTTCTTTATTATTCAGTTTAGTTCTTTGCTTTAACAAATAGGTGTCATTGATAATCACGCCAATACTACATAAACAGGTCTTATAAAGTACTTCTCATCTGAAGTTCACTAAGGACTTTACAAAGGAAGGTACATATTAATAAGATAGGAAATACTAGGTAGATACATGCTCATGCACACACATTCAGGGTATTTCCAATAAGCTCTATTTCTAGTTTTAGAGTAGCAGCCGTGTTAGTCTGTATTCGCAAAAAGAAAAGGAGTACTTGTGGCACCTTAGAGACTAACAAATTTATTAGAGCATAAGCTTTCGTGAGCTACAGCTCACTTCATCGGATGCATTTGGTGGAAAAAACAGACTGGCTAAATTCAGTGCCTTGCATAATCACAGGTTTCAGAGTAGCAGCCGTGTTAGTCTGTATTCGCAAAAAGAAAAGGAGTACTTGTGGCACCTTAGAGACTAACAAATTTATTAGAGCATAAGCTTTCGTGAGCTAGAGCTCACTTCATCGGATGCATTTTCCACCAAATGCATCCGATGAAGTGAGCTGTAGCTCACGAAAGCTTATGCTCTAATAAATTTGTTAGTCTCTAAGGTGCCACAAGTACTCCTTTTCTTATTTCTAGTTTGACACACACAAGGGCAAACTCTGCAGTGCACTGCAGCTACTTTATGCTGTATAAACCATCTCTGTAGATGACATAAGAGGATCATCCTAATGTAAGAGGAAATAACAGAGAATTGGCATAATGGCTCCCTAGGTAACACCCCTCTGCTGTTAGCATAGGACGCCAGGCTGGGGCTTCCACACACACCAGCCCATCCCGGGCTGTTGCACTGAGCTTCAAAGCCATTGTCAGCTGGTACAACTCAAAGCATCGGTCAGGCTTCTCTAATTTATAATGAGGGATGAGACTTGGAAACAGCTAGCCCATAATTGGCCACCTGTGCACCACCAACCCCCTGAGGCATACTGTGCGCTCCTAGGCTACAGCCAATGAATTACGTCGCACAGTACAATGGAAATTACAATATACAAAAATAAGTAAAACCACTGTATCTAGGTATTTTTAAAAGAAACTTTAGAAATCCAACACATACATACAGTGCACACCTCTTTCCCTCCAAAAGAAACTAAAGTATTTTTATTTCTGTGAGAGGTGCTGTCAATCTGCACTTTAAGTGCCAAAATATCTGTTGGACAACAAAACAGAATAGAATAAAACAATTAAACAGATCAAAATCAAACTTGTCCCTGTACAATGTGATGCTCTTTTCCCTGCAGCCTTATATTTAGCATAAATTAATATATAAACTAACAACTTATGCATATAACATACATTTGTGTAATATGAAAGACAATTTTAAGTATTTTCAGATGTTTTTAAATGAAAGCTATTTTGTTTTCCTTTTAGGTTATAGTTCATGATTATTTGATTAAATTAAATAGAATGGAGATGGGATATGATTATGTAGATTACACTTTTTGATATTTTTCCAAGACTATTACCCTTTAGCTGTAATCCAGGTTCTGACAGTAAAAGTGTTTTGCTATAAAATTCTATCCATGTTATCTAAATAAAATTTGCAACCAGCAATCACATTTAAAATTGGAAGTCAAGGGTAAAGAAAATGAGATCATAGAATCATAGAATATCAGGGTTGGAAGGGACCTAAGGAAGGAGATTCCACCATCTCCCTAGATAACCATTCCAATGCTTCACCAGCCTTCTAGTAAAAAAGTTATTCCTAACATCCAACCTAAACCTCCCCCACTGCAACTTGGGACCATTACTCCTTGTTCTGTCATCTAATACCACTGAGAACAGTCTAGATTCATCCTCTTTGGAACCCCCCTTTCAGGTGGTTGAAAGCAGCTATCAAATCCCCCCTCATTCTTCTCTTTTGCAGACTAAACAATCCCAGTTCCCTCAGCCTCTCCTCATAAGTGATGTACTCCAGTCCCCTAATAATTTTTGTTGCCCTCCTCTGGACTCTTTCCAATTTTTCCACATCCTTCTTGTAGTGTGGGGCCCAAAACTGGACACAGTCCTCCAGATAAGACCTCACCAATGTTGAATAGAGAGGAATGATCATGTCCATTGATCTGCTGGCAATGCTCCTATTTATACAGCCCAAAATACCATTAGCCTTCTTGGCAACAAGGGCACACTGTTAACTCAAATCCAGCTTCTTGTCCACTGTAACCCGTAGGTCCTTTTCTGCAGAACTGCTGCCTAGCCATTCGGTCTCTGGTCTGTAGCAGTGCATGAGTTCTTCCTTCCTAAGTGCAGGACTCTGCACTTGTCCTTGTTGAACCTCATCAGATTTATTTTGGCCCAATCTTCTAATTTGTCTAGGTTCATCTGTATCCTATCCCTACCCTCCAGCGTATCTACCACTCCTCGCAGTTTAGTGTCATCTGCAAACTTGCTGAGGGTGCAGTCCACACCATCCTCCAGATCAATAATGAAGATATTGAACAAAACCCGGCCCCAGGACCGACCTTTGGGTCACTCCACTTGATACCGGCTGCCAACTAGACATGGAGCCATTGATCACTACCCGTTGAGCCCGATGATCTAGCCAGCTTTCTATCCACCTTATAGTCCATTCATCCAGCCCATACTTCTTTAACCTGCTAACAAGAATAATGTGGGAGACTGTATCAAAAGCATTGCTAAAGTCAAGGAATAACACATCCACTGCTTTTCCCTCATCCACAGAGCCAGTTATAGAAGGCAATTAGATTAGTCAGACATGACTTGCCCTTGGTGAATCCATGCTGAGTGTTCCTGATCACTTTCCTCTCCTCTAAGTGCTTCAAAATTGATTCCTTGAGGACCTGCTTCATGATTTTTCCATGAGATGAGGTGGACTGGCCTGTAGTTCCAAAGAGACTCCTTCTTCCCTTTTTTAAAGATGGGCACTACATTAGCCTTTTTCCAGTCATCCAGGACCTCCCCTCATAGCCATGAGTTTTCAAAGATAATGACCAATGGCTCTGCAATCATATCCACCAACTCCTTTAGCACTCTTGGATGCAGTGCATCTGGCCCCATGGACTTGTGCTCATCCAGCTTTTCTAAATAGTCCCGAACCACTTCTTTCTCCACAGAGGGCTGGTCACTTCCTCTCCATACTGTGCTGCCCAGTGCAGTAGTCTGGGGGCTGACCTTGTTCGTGAAGACAGAGGCAAAAAATCATTGAATATGTTAGCTTTTTCCACATCCTCTGTCACTAGGTTGCCTCCCTAATTCAGTACAGGGCCCACACTTTCCTTGACTTTCTTCTTGTTGCTAACATACCTGAAGAAACCCTTCTTGTTACTCTTAACATCTCTTGCTAGTTGCAACTCCAAGTGTGATTTGGCCTTCCTGATTTCACTCCTGCATGCCTGAGCAATATTTTTATACTCCTCCCTGGTCATTTGTCCAATCTTCCACTTCTTGTAAGCTTCTTTTTTGTGTTTAAGATCAGCAAGGATTTCACAGTTTAGCCAAGCTGGTCGGAGATTATCACCTCCAAGGAGTAACTTCCTTATGTGATAGACCCAGGCCAGTTGGGTACTGCAGAGTAGTAGAAGGCAGATATATTGGCCACTGGATAAACAGTTTTCTGTTCCCTGAGTGACCAAAGCAGGGACTGCGCTAGAGCAATTAGGAACCTGCTAGAACCAGTTAAGACAGGCAAGCTACTTAAGACACTTGGAGCCAATTAATAACATACTAGAATCAATTATGGCAGGCAGACTAATCAGGACACCTGATTTAAAAAGAACCTTCTATCAGTTAGTGGATGGCATGCAAGGAGCAGGGAATGAGAAGGTGTGCTGCTGGAGGACTGAGAAATACAACTGTGATCAGGTTTCAGGAGGAAGTTCCTGCTGTGAGGATAAAGAAGATGCTGGAGGGAGGCCTTGGGGAAGGAGCCCAGGGAGTTGTAGCTGTCACACAGCTGTTACAGGAGACACCGTAGACAGCTGCAATCCACAGGGCCCTGGGCTGGAACCCAGAGTAGACTAGGGTGACCAGACATCCCAATAAAATCGGGACTGTCCTGATTTTTAGTTCTTTGTCCCGCGTCTCAACCGATACACGCCATTTGTCTCGATATTGCAGCTTTGGCTGCTCCGGCCACTTTTTTTTTTTTTTTTTTTGCTTCCCCCATGTGTCCCGATATTTAGTCCGTTTCATCTGTCACCTTGGTAGAGGGTGGGCCCAGGTTCCTCCCCATTTTATATAAGAGGAGTTGACCTGAACTGTGGGTCCCACCAGAGGAGAAGGTCTCTGGCCTGTCCCCCAATCCACTAGGTGGGCCAGCAGAGACTGTGAGGATTGTTCTCCTCCTTTTCCCCATGCTGGCCAGTGATGAGGTTAGCTGAGTGAACGGCAGATTTGAGCCACTGGCAAAAGTGGCCAAACTGAGGGCTGCCGTGAATCTCTGAGGTGAGCAAATCCACCAATAAGTATAGGATCCACCAAGGCAGAGGAGGAACTTTGACACATTTGACATATGAAAGTAAACATCATTGTCTGTCTGTTACAGAGCCACCATGCACACAGATCTAGCTAAGGTTATCCCAGCAATTCTATTGTAAATATGTTTTTTTTTCAGAATTCTGTAATTTAGCTCTAAAAACCACTCTTGGATAGAGATAAGCCTAGAGGATCTCCACATTGGTATGCTTTTTTAAAAAAAAAATAATAGCTGCACTCTTTTTTTAAATGACAGAAAATACTTTAAAAATGTGCTTCTCACTTTGTTCTTGTGAAACTCAGAATTGCTTGACTGGAGCACTGCGTTTGGGAAAGCAGTTACGGCCCAATTACTTTCCCTCATCCCCATCGGGCAAAAAAAAAAATCTCTGTGTACCTTCAGATTTCAGCTGGTCTTTGTACAAAACCAGGGCAGCGACAGTTACACAATAGTCTGCTTTTTGGATTTTTTACAGGTCTCCATTTGCAGGTTTGCCTCTGGGCAGCTTTCTGAGATTTGCAATTCTGCCAAACTTGGTCAGTGTTTACCCACTACACATGTTCATATGCGCACCCCCATTTCATGATTTTATACCTTCTATATACTTTTTCCAGGAAATGCAACTCAGAATGATTTTTTTTTCTTAATTGTTTAGATTAATATTCTGGCAGCAAAGAAAGTAAACTGGTTGAAGCTGAAACCGCCACACATTATGAGAGATGTAGGTTTGTTATATATAAAAATGGCCTCCGTTCTTATGATCTAATAATGACAATTGCAACACAAATTATATATAAAAGTACTCAGGAAATAGAGTGGATTAAAATGTACGTAACAATTTGTAATAGTGATTGCAGTTTGATCTGTTTGAAGCCTATTTGCATGGAATTACAATGTATCTGTGGGTTCAGTTGACTTGCACTTCATTTACTATTCACTTGGAGATTAGCTTTATATTTAAAAAAAAAACCTCCAAGTGAAGCCAAAGAGTGAACTCAGATCCCTGAGTGAGGGTACCAGCCAGCAAACTCTAGTTTTCCCCTGGATCTTCGACAAACAGTTAAATGGTCGACTATTTGATCCTGTGTTTTAGGTGACCTGGCTGCACGGCCCACTTCCCTATCCATCCTCTGAAAGTTTTTCTTGGGAACTGGCTACCTCTTTAACCCCCATTCAGTAGCAGCAAGACCTGGAAATGATCCTCTAGCTCTTCTGTTGCTCACACTGTGCCTAATAAACCTCAGAATTCTGCTCTTAAATGTCTCCTATTATGGAATATTTTCTTTTATCATGAAAGCATTCTGGAGTTCATCACAGCAAATAATAAGGTAAATGCATTAGAGAGGCTGGAAATAATGCCTCAGTCATGATGTTGAATTTTGGGGAGACAACTCGAATCTTCTGAAAAAATGTTTCCAGGAATAGCGATGGTAGATGGCCTACAAGCAATACCAATCCTAGACTCTCAAAGACTCCAGGTGGGAACAGTGGGCCAGCTGGACTCTTCCTGAGGAATAAGGACTGAGCGGGCCATACCCAAAGGATCAGGAGGAGACAGAAGTAGAGTGTGATCTGTGCAATGTCAGAAGACACCCAAAATGTAAAAGAGCACAACAGCCTATATATGTCATCAAAAAATTCTTTTGAATGATGCAAAGAGAGGGTCTCAAGGTGTTTTAGGGAGGGAGAGTGGGAGGGAGGCTGGATTTAGTCCTCAGAGTTTTGGTGAATTTCAGTTAAAAGTACTGAATTATATTAAAACTATGGCTAGTCAAAATTTTTCGCAATAGAAAAATGGGTTATTAAATGAAAATTGTCTTAAGAACTGGATGCCCCAAAACCACCTTTCCCTCTCCAGCCTACATTCTGACCACTTCTAATCAAAACCAAAAAGAGCCTGTGGGCTTTCAATATAGCCACAAAAAATGTTTGGACACTATCAAAATGAAATTGTTCAGAAATTTTTTTTCACAGGAAATTTTGACTTTTCATTCAATTTTGGAATTTATTTACTTATTTTATAAACACTTGTTTGAACTGCCCATGGAACAGATTCTGATTTCTAAGCAGCTCTAGTAACTTTTCTTTCTGATCAGAATTTCCCTATCATTTATGGGTACAGAAATAAAATCATTAATATAATTAGGGCCCTACCAAATTCACAGCCATGAAAAACACGCCATGGACCGTGAAATCTGGTCTCCCTCCATGAAATCTGGTCTTTTCTGTGCTTTTACCCTATCCTATAAAGATTTCAAGGGGGAGACCAGTGTTTCTCAAATTGGGGATCAAAGGTTATTTTAGAGTGGTCACGGTACTGCCACCCTTACTTCTATGCTGCCTTCAGAACTGAATGACCGAAGAGCGGCGGCTGTTGGCCAGGGGCCCATAGCTGAAGGCAGCACCATGCCAGCAGCAGCACAGAAGTAAGGGTGGAAACACCATACCATGCCATCCTTACTTCTCTGCTGCTGGTGGTGGTGCCTCTAGGCTCCCAGCCAGCAGCCACTGCTCTCCAGCTGCCAAGCTCTTTATAGTAATATTATGATGATAGGATTATGGCATAACTAGGATATATTTCATGGAAGATACGTCATGTAAGATATCATTGAAAAGGTTATGATTCACTGAATATGAGTATCCTATTGGTATGCATGTATCATTTTGGTATCTTAATTTAGTACTATTGTCTATGCATCTATTACAACTGGGGAACACCCACTAGGCAG
The DNA here is from genome assembly GCF_009764565.3 of Dermochelys coriacea. NCBI lineage: Eukaryota > Metazoa > Chordata > Testudines > Dermochelyidae > Dermochelys > Dermochelys coriacea. The sequence goes on along the minus strand of NC_050069.1, from coordinate 30,028,652 downwards.
AATACAATCAGTCTAGATGGCTGGCTGGAAGGGCCATTAAGGAGAACAATAGGTTTTAGAGGAAGCTAATCTCCCACCAGGGAGCTTCCTGAGGACTCTACAAATAGCCTTCAAGTCATGGCTGCTATGACTCTACAGGAGCATGTGACCAGATCAACTAGTACTGGACTCCATCTTGGAATACCAGTGTTTTTCTACAGAAAGGTGTGAGACCCAAGCTTGGAGACTTCTAGCCTGTGAAAGGAATACCTGGGCTTTTAATCTTCAAGCAAGTGCAGCTTGCCCTTTGAGAATCTCTGCAACAGTTTAAATCATCGTTTATGGTGAGAATTTTCTAGTCAGATCCAATCTTTTTAGTATATTAAGCTTAGATTCCATTTTTGTTTATTTGCGAGGTAATCTGCTTTGATCTGTTTGCTATCCCTTATAATCACTTAAATCTATCTTTTGTAGTTAATAAACTTGTTTTTGCTTTATCACAAACCAGTGTGTGAAAGTTATAACTTGGGGTTAAAACCGGTTGTATATTTCCTCTCCACACTAAGGGAGGGGGAACGGATTGTAATTTCTATGGCCCCAGCTTCAGCCCCTTTTACCCCTGTCCATGTCTCCCCCTCCCGGAGCTGTGGCCCCACTCCCACTCCTAGCATGGGGGGGGCGGGAGTCGTAGACAGGAGTAAGGCACAAAGTAAAAAGTTTGGAGACCACTGATTTAGCCTAACTGGACAGCAGACAATCAGTGACAGATGCACTGAACTCCGCTCCCACTTGAAGTGGCTAGTCACCTTGTGATTCCCCAAGTACCTAGCCCAGTATCTCGTCAAAGAATGAAATTATGTTGGTTTGTCATGATTTGTGTTTGAGAAATTCATGATGGCTATTACTTATCACCTTATTTTCCTCTAGGTGCTTGCAAATTTATTGTTTAATCATTTAGTTCATTATCTTTCTGGTTATCATAGTTAGGCAGATTGGTCAATAATTCCCAGGGTCCTCTTTGTTCCACTTTTTAAAGATAGGTATTATGTTTTCCCTTCTCCAGTCCTCTGTGATATCACCTGTCCTCCATGTGTTATTCAAGATGATGACTAATGGTTCTGAGATTGCTTCAGCTAGTTCCTTACGTACCCTAGGGTGAATTTCACCAGAGCCTGTTGAATACATCTAACTTATCTAAATATTCTTGAACCTGTTCTTTCCTTAGTCTGGCTTGTTTTTCTTCCCCTTTGTTACTACAGTTAAATTTGTTAAGAGCTGTAGCCGTTGCTGCAGACAATTAATTATTTTTTTTAACACAAATAAAGAACACTGATAAACAATGTTGAAACCTTCACTTCAGTTTGCTTTGAATAAAGTGCCATTCCTCATAAAAACATTGTTTCATTTTAAAGATCTTCAGCAGGAAATATTAATTATTTGGGAGAAGTTTGTGTGGGAAAGAAAAGTTTTACAGCTAGCCAGAAGATGCATATGAAAATAATTTTTAGATCTATTTTTACTATCCTTCTTTGAATTGGGGTGATTTATGAGAGTTCTATTGTGATGGAAAGTATTGATGCGCTTTCAGATAAGGGTTTATAGGTAGGGAAGAAAGATACTGCTGTGAGCCAATGTATGCTAAAGAAGAAGAAGATGTTTTGTTATATTGCCATAATTTAAAGGTTGTTTTTTTAAACAAAACTTTCATACTGAAGGGGTATGCCATTTGAGGAGATAAAACAGAGACAAAAAAGCAACTGAAAACATGAAATTTGTTCTTCCGTCAAGTTTTTATTTAATTCTGGAGGAAAATAAGGCTGTTTAGGTGGGATTTATGGATGGAAATGAATCAGTGCAAAGAGGAAGGAAAATCACTGAAAATGGCCCATATCAGAATAAATCAATATCAAAGAGTGTTAGAATATGTTTCTGAATGACACTCTGGTTGATATCTATTTTCATACTTGGAATGGCAGACACCTGTTATTTCTAGTCTCTGAAACAACTGCAAATGCACCAGAGCAAGACTATTCAATTTGCCATTCATGGGTCATGAAATTACCATTAAAAATGGTGATGACTTGTGTTCCTGCTGCTTTCTGCCCTCTATCTAATGGAAAAATTGTGCTAGTTCTAGAATGGAGTCCAGAGAAAGGACAGAGAAAAACATATCCCTGTTTTTCATTCTCTCTCATTCGCACACCATGGTTAACCCTGTCATTTTTTTAGACCCCAAGTGCATGCTGGCTTTTGGAGTCCTGCACTATCCATTTTAGCCACTGATTAGCTTGGGGCGTGATTGTATTTTAGCTGGCATTGGTGCATCATCAGTGATCTTTAGCTGTGGACATTCATGCAGACAGTACCAATGGCTGCCGTAAATGGGATACTGAAATTTCACTCAGGATAAATCACCTGTTCTAAAGGCTCAAGAAAGAATTTTCTTCACTGCCATGGACTTTGTGTAGCCTAGGTTAGTGCTTGACAATTGGTGGCAGCATCTTACTCCCGCTATGCCCAATGTGTGGGAGTTGAAATTGATAAGTGTCAATAACTATGCACAGTCCAAGCCACAGAGACTGAGGCACTGAGGACTCAGACTGCCTCTGGCTCATTTTACATAAATCACCAAAGCCAGCACTTATTACCAACCTACACTAGATTCAAAATGGTGATCATTATGTATTCTCTGAGCCCTGTGATAATTGATCATTCACAGGAATACAGAACTTAAATAAAAGTAAACTTTTAGGAATTGAAATAAAAATACAAATGTTCACAAAAACAACATTCTAAAATTTACAGTTATGTAGGCTCAGGTTTATAATACACCAAAAAACAACACACATTCTATAATAGAAACATGCTTAGCAGAAAGCATGATTCCTGCTGCTCATCTATTGTCTCTAATCCCATATCAAATGTTACTGCAAAAGAAACTCCACTTTTATCTCCATATCAAATGGCTCATGATAACAAAATGATTTCAAGATTTTTCACCTACTTGTATTTCTGTAGTAACTTAACTATGCAGGAAGATTAAAATTCAGCCCCCCACCCCCAAAAATTTCTGATTACTGCTTCCCATCCAAAAAAGCAGGACTTGACAGCTTCACTAGAAACTCTCAGCCAAATTACAGTGATTGCTCAGGTTTCAGAGTAGCAGCTGTGTTAGTCTGTATTCGCAAAAAGAAAAGGAGTACTTCTCAGCTCTTTTTCTCTTCTCCCAAAAAGTTATCAGACTAGAGTCTGCTTATGTTTGAAAAAGTTCACAGTCACATTCAAAATGGACACTTCAGGACTTGAAAAGAAAAGATTCTTATAAGACAAACAAAAGTTTCAGTATCTACTTAGGCAGATTATAACCAGTTATTTCAAACATTTTCTATATAATAATTAAAACAATATTAAAGAACCTTTGGTAGTTCTCTTCTCACCAAGCATCTGTTCTCTAGCAGCATTTTTTGTTGTTGCTGCTTCATTATAATAACAATAGAATGCTGTATTCAACCTGGTACCTGAAGTGTGTTTTGTTAGATGGAATTGGCTCCTGAGAGAGCAGCAAAATGGTTGTTCACCCATAAAAAAAACAACAAAAACAAAACCTCAAAAAACACCCAAAAAATAAAATACAACAGCTGGTAGGCTATAATAGAAATATTGATTAACCCATACAATGCTAGAACTTAAATTTGAATTCAAGTTGTGTTCGTAGATTAAGTGAGTTTGGAAGGTTCAGAGACACACTGTATTGGAATACAGAGATGACCATCTTTATCCTTCTGTGGGAATTGCTGAATCAGTGCTGGCATTCTCGTACAATCACCTCCCAGCTAGAAAAATAGCAACATGCCCAGAAATCATTCTTTTCTCTCTGTATAGAGTATGTGAAATTTATATTCTTTCCGAAAATAGTTAGGTTTCAGAGTAGCAGCCGCGTTAGTCTGTATTCGCAAAAAGAAAAGGAGTACTTGTGGCACCTTAGAAACTAAAAAAATTTATTAGAGCATAAGCTTTTGTGAGCTACAGCTCACTTCATCGGATACATTTGGTGGAAAATACAGAGGGGAGATTGATATACACACACAGAGAACATGAAACAGTGGGTTTCTCATAAACACTGTAAGGAGAGTGATCACTTAAGATAAGCCATCACCAGCAGCGGGGGGGGGGAAAGGAGGAAAACCTTTCATGGTGACAAGCAAGGTAGGCTATTTCCAGCAGTTAACAAGAATATCTGAGGAACAGGGGGGGTGGGGTGGGGGGAGAAATAACATGGGGAAATAGTTTTATTTTGTGTAATGACTCATCCGTTCCCAGTCTCTATTCAAGCCTAAGTTAATTGTATCCAGTTTGCAAATTAATTCCAATTCAGCAGTCTCTCGTTGGAGTCTGGTTTTGATGCTTTTTTTGTTGAAGGTAGCCACTCTTAGGTTTGTAATCGAGTGACCAGAGAGATTGAAGTGTTCTCCAACTGGTTTTTGAATGTTATAATTCTTGACGTCTGATTTGTGCCCATTTATTCTTTTATGTAGAGACTGTCCAGTTTGACCAATGTACATGGCAGAGGGGCATTGCTGGCACATGATGGCATATATAACATTGGTAGATGCGCAGGTGAATGAGCCTCTGATAGTGTGGCTGATGTGATTAGGCCCTATGATGGTGTCCCCTGAATAGATATGTGGACAGAGTTGGCAACAGGCTTTGTTGCAAGGATAGGTTCCTGGGTTAGTGGTTCTGTTGTGTGGTGTGTGGTTGCTGGTGAGTATTTGCTTCAGATTGGGGGGCTGTCTGTAAGCAAGGACTGGCGTGTCACCCCAGATCTGTGAGAGTGATGGGTCGTCCTTCAGGATAGGTTGTAGATCCTTGATGATGCATTGGAGAGGTTTTAGTTGGGGGCTTAAGGTGATGGCTAGTGGCGTTCTGTTATTTTCTTTGTTGGGCCTGTCCTGTAGTAGGTGACTTCTGGGTACTCTTCTGCTCTGTGAATCTGTTTCTTCACTTCAGCAGATGGGCATTGTAGTTGTAGATAGAGCATGATAGAGATCTTGTAGGTGTTTGTCTCTGTCTGAGGGGTTGGAGCAAATGCAGTTATATCCTAGAGCTTGGCTGTAGACAATGGATCGTGTGGTATGATCTGGATGAAAGCTAGAGGTATGTAGGTAGGAATAGAGGTCAGTAGGTTTCCGATATAGGGTGGTGTTTATATGACCATCGCATATTAGCACCGTAGTGTCCAGAAAGTGGATCTCTTGTGTGGACTGGTCCAGGCTGAGGTTGATGGTGGGACGGAAATTGTTGAAATCATGGTGGAATTCCTCAAGGGCTTCTTTTCCATGGGTCCAGATGATGAAGATGTCATCAATGTAGCGCAAGTAGAGTAGGGGCATTAGGAGACAAGAGATGAGGAAGCGTTGTTCTAAGTCAGCCATGCAAATGTTGGCATACTGTGGGGCCATGCGGGTACCCATCGCAGTGCCGCTGATTTGAAGGTATACATTGTCCCCAAATGTGAAATAGTTATGGGCGAGGACAAAGTCACAAAGTTCAGCCACCAGGTTAGCCGTGACATTATCGGGGATACTGTTCCTGATGGCTTGTAGTCCATCTTTGTGTGGAATGTTGGTGTAGAGGGCTTCTACATCCATAGTGGCTAGGATGGTGTTTTTAGGAAGACCACCAATGGACTGTAGTTTCCTCAGGAAGTCAGTGGTGTCTCGAAGATAGCTGGGAGTGCTGGTAACGTAGGGCCTGATGAGGGAGTCTACATAGCCAGACAATCCTGCTGTCAGGGTGCCAATACCTGAGATGATGGGGCGTCCAGGATTTCCAGGTTTATGGATCTTGGGTAGCAGATAGAATACCCAGGTTGGAGTTCTAGGGGTGTGTCTGTGCAGAATTGTTCTTGTGCTTTTTCAGGGAGTTTCTTGAGCAAATGCTGTAGTTTCTTTTGGTAACTCTCAGTGGGATCAGAGGGTAATGGCCTGTAGAAAGTGGTGTTGGAGAGCTGCCTAGTAGCCTCTCCTTCATACTCTGACCTATTCATGATGACGACAGCACCTCCTTTGTCAGCCTTTTTGATTATGATGTCAGAGTTGTTTCTGAGGCTGTGGATGGCATTGTGTTCTGCATGGCTGAGGTTATGGGGCAAGCGATGCTGCTTTTCCACAATTTCAGCTCGTGCACGTCGGTGGAAGCACTCTATGTATAAGTCCAGGCTGCTGTTTCGACCTTCAGGAGGAGTCCACCCAGAATCCTTCTTTTTGTAGTGATGGTAGGAGGTCTCTGTGGGTTAATATGTTGGTCAGAGGTGTGTTGGAAATATTCCTTGAGTTGGAGACGTCGAAAATAGGATTCTAGGTCACCACAGAACTGTATCATGTTCGTGGGGGTGGAGGGACAAAAGGAGAGGCCCCGAGATAGGACAGATTCTTCTGCTGGGCTAAGAGTATAGTTGGATAGATTAACAATATTGCTGGGTGGGTTATGGGAACCACTGTGGTGGCCCCTTGTGGCATGTAGTTTAGCTAGCTTAGTGTCCTAAGCTAAGCAAAGTGTGTGTGGGGCCACAACAGTGGTTCCCGTAACCCACCCAGCAATATTGAAGGTCAAAACAGCAGCCTGGACTTCTACATAGAGTGCTTCCGCCGACGTGCACGAGCTGAAATTGTGGAAAAGCAGTATCACTTGCCCCATAACCTCAGCCATGCAGAACATAATGCCATCCACAGCCTCAGAAACAATTCTGACATCATAATCAAAAAGACTGACAAAGGAGGTGCTGTCGTCATCATGAATAGGTCAGAGTATGAACAAGAGGCTACTAGGCAGCTCTCCAACACCACTTCCTACAAGCCATTACCCTCTCATCCCACTGAGAGTTACCAAAAGAAATTACAGCATTTGCTCAAGAAACTCCCTGAAAAAGGACAAGAACAAATCCGCACGGACTCACCCCTAGAACCTCGACCTGGGGTATTCTATCTGCTACCCAAGATCCATAAACCTGGAAATCCTGGATGCCCCATCATCTCAGGCATTGGCACCCTGGCAGCAGGATTGTCTGGCTATGTAGACTCCCTCCTCAGGCCCTATGTTACCAGCACTCCCAGCTATCTTTGAGACACCACTGACTTCCTGAGGAAACTACAGTCCATTGGTGGTCTTCCTAAAAACACCATCCTAGCCACTATGGATGTAGAAGCCCTCTACACCAACATTCCACACAAAGATGGACTACAAGCCATCAGGAACAGTATCCCCGATAATGTCACAGCTAACCAGGTGGCTGAACTTTGTGACTTTGTCCTCACCCATAACTATTTCACATTTGGGGACAATGTATACTTTCAAATCAGCAGCACTGCGATGGGTACCCGCATGGCCCCACAGTGTGCCAACATTTTTATGGCTGACTTAGAACAACGCTTCCTCAGCTCTCGTCTCCTAATGCCCCTACTCTACTTGCGCTACATTGATGACATCTTCATCATCTGGACCCATGGAAAAGAAGCCCTTGAGGAATTCCACCATGATTTCAACAATTTCCATCCCACCATCAACCTCAGCATAGACCAGTCCACACAAGAGATCCACTTCCTGGACACTATGGTGCTAATATGCAATGGTCACATAAACACCACCCTATATTGGAAACCTACTGACCGCTATTCCTACCTACATACCTCTAGCTTTCATCCAGATCATACCACACGATCCATTGTCTACAGCCAAGCTCTAGGATATAAACGCATTTGCTCCAACCCCTCAGACAGAGACAAACACCTACAAGATCTCTATCATGCTCTATCTACAACTACAATGCCCACCTGCTGAAGTGAAGAAACAGATTGACAGAGCAGAAGAGTACCCAGAAGTCACCTACTACAGGACAGGCCCAACAAAGAAAATAACAGAACGCCACTAGCCATCACCTTAAGCCCCCAACTAAAACCTCTCCAACGCACCATCAAGGATCTACAACCTATCCTGAAGGACGACCCATCACTGTCACAGATCTTGGGAGACAGGCCAGTCCTTGTTTACAGACAGCCCCCCAATCTGAAGCAAATACTCACCAGCAACCACACACCACACAACAGAACCACTAACCCAGGAACCTATCCTTGCAACAAAGCCCGTTGCCAACTCTGTCCACATATCTATTCAGGGGACACCATCATCGGGCATAATCACATCAGCCATACTATCAAAGGCTCATTTACCTGCACATCTACCAATGTGATATATGCCATCATGTGCCAGCAATGCCCCTCTGCCATGTACATTGGTCAAACTGGACAGTCTCTACGTAAAAGAATGAATGGACACAAATCAGACGTCAAGAATTATAACATTCAAAAACCAGTTGGAGAACACTTCAATCTCTCTGGTCACTCAATTACAGACCTAAGAGTGGCTGTCCTTCAACAAAAAAGCTTCAAAAACAGACTCCAACGAGAGACTGCTGAATTGGAATTAATTTGCAAACTGGATACAATTAACTTAGGCTTGAATAGAGACTGGGAACGGATGAGTCATTACACAAAATAAAACTATTTCCCCATGTTATTTCTCCCCCCACCCCACCCCCCACTGTTCCTCAGATATTCTTGTTAACTGCTGGAAATAGCCTACCTTGCTTGTCACCATGAAACGTTTTCCTCCTTTCCCCCCCTGCTGCTGGTGATGGCTTATCTTAAGCGATCACTCTCCTTACAGTTTCAGAGTAGCAGCCGTGTTAGTCTGTATTCGCAAAAAGAAAAGGAGTACTTGTGGCACCTTAGAGACTAACAAATTTATTAGAGCATAAGCTTTCGTGAGCTACAGCTCACTTCATCGGATGCATTTGGTGGAAAAAACAGTGTGTATGATAAACCCATTGTTTCATGTTCTCTGTGTGTGTGTATATAAATCTCCCCTCTGTATTTTCCACCAAATGCATCCAATGAAGTGAGCTGTAGCTCACGAAAGCTTATGCTCTAATAAATTTGTTAGTCTCTAAGGTGCCACAAGTACTCCTTTTCTTTTTGCGAAAATAGTTAGAATCCTTTTAAATTAGCTGTTCAAATTAACAGTATATTTTCCAAAAGTGAAAAAAAGCATTAACTGAGGTGGGCCTACGGGTCATTCTCAGAGTTTCACCAAGGATAGGGTTTGAATTTACAGTGCCTGGCCACAGCACGTCTTCTTGAGCCATCCAGTTACCATGACAGCAGGCTGCCTATGTACGATCTCTTGCCTAGTTTTGCTGCACTTGCAAAATTGCAATTTCAATCATTTTTTTTCCTTTTGAGTTGTAGCATGTACCAGTCTACAGAATTATTAACATTGTCAATAGTGCTTCCCCAAAGTGGCAGTGGGTGCCATCCACTACCTGGGATAAATATTGAGAGAATGAAATCATTTGGGGGCAATTAGAGCCATAGTTTGAGCACCAGGTTAAAATTATAAGCATCTGCTGAATTTTAAAAAAATGCCTTTTTTCAGGGGGAAGAAGGGGGCTGTATCTCAGGGACTCCTTGCTCAAATTACATCAAATTTGGACTGCAAATTCTTCCTAGCTCCCCCGAGTCAGAGAAAAAATCAAGACAATTTGAGTAAGTATGTGGATTTTAGAGTACTTAGAAGAATCAACTTTTAAAGAGCAAGTGCTGATGCACCTTTACTATAGCAAAGATGGTGCTCCATTGCAATACTTCTGATTCACAGCATCCCTCTATTTTTATAAACTCATTTTAAATTTTTTTGCAAGTATTTTCTTCTACTTCATTATTCTATTTTGCTTAGCTGTTCACTAATACACCCTCTTTTCCATATTTTACCTCTCTATTAGATATGGGTGAAATTTTTCTGCCCTTTTTTGGCGGGGCGGGAGATAAAAATCAGCTATTAGTGAAATGGACAATTTCATGGAAAACATTCTACTTGTTTATGTATAAAATTTCTCACGGTTTTTGTTAAAAAAATAAAACAACATTTTGGTTTTCATTTCTTTAAACACAAAAAATATGAAAAAATGATAATGAAAAAAACATTTTGTTGGAATTTTTCATTGGTTAAAAACCTTCCCCTATTATGTGACCTGTTCTATCCACTTCTTCCTCATTCAATCTTCTTTCACAATGATATTGTATGCTTCAGTGACTTCACCTAGCAGGTTTCAGAGTAGCAGCTATGTTAGTCTGTATCCGCAAAAAGAAAAGGAGCACTTGTGGCACCTTAGAGACTAACAATTATTATTAGTGCCACAAGTACTTAAGGTGTCACAAGTACTCCTTTTCTTTTCACCTAGCAGGTGACTTTAATGGAGCTATTTTTGTGCTTAAAGATAGGCATGTACTTGAACCTAGCTGAAATTGGGCTACATATGAATGAATATAAAGTTTTATGTTGATTAGATTGTATTATACTCATTGTTAGGATATGATTATAAAATAAATATATAGTACATTCATGGATAAATAAATAGCTCCCAGTGCTAAATTAATATATTTCAAGAGAATGTGCAAAGAAAAGTTTCAGAAATCTAACTACTGTCACAATGCCACATTGCAACACCATATCCACAGATCACAAAGAGATAAAAGGTTTATTTTTTTTTGGTTAGGAATGGTGGTAACAATATGAAGTGGCTAAATAAACTTAACATGTAGACACCCAATCTTATTTATCTTTGTTCAAATCAATCATTTATCCATGTGAGTATCATCAATGACTTCAAATAATATATTGTATAAAATTAGCTTTTATTCCTTTCTGTATAGAAATACAGACACGTACACAAATATCACACACAGTGCAATGGAGACTGCATTTTGCAATTTAGAGCTCCGTGCGGCAAATTAAAGTCTTGTGGATAGCCCTACTGAGGTCAATGGAACTATTTGCATGACTAAGTATATACAGGATTGGGACCTCAAAGGCCAAACACAAGTGTGGGCATATCTATGTTTGTATTTATAAAATTTGATTTAACAGGACCGAGATAAACATTACACCTTCAATGACTGGTTTAACTGAAGAGGTTACATAAGAACACTTGCTTTAAATTATTGTCACACATTTTCCATTATTTTATTATAGTTTAATTAAGCCATGTATACTCCCTGCATAGTCATTTTAAAGATTTACTACTAGAAATTAGATTCAGTAATGATCAACTGTAATTTATTATATCAGTTGTAAAGGACATCCCATGTCACTGGGTTTGGGTGAACCAGTTATGAAAAAGCAATCCCATCTGCAAATTGCACTCAATTTTGCTTTTTAAAATTAACCTAAACCATTTTCAACCCTTTTCTGACAATCACCATCATTATATCTCTATGCGGTACCATATGTCAACATTTTTTGTAATTCTGACATTTCCAACATGATATTGCAATAAGTACAGCACTGCAGGTACTGGGCAGGCATCAGAAATAGGAATCAAAAAGAGACCAGGATATCAGATACATAAGAAATTCTGGGAGACAATAGAAATGGGAGCAGTAAAGAGATGGATGCATCAGGAGTTGGGAGGAAAACTTGGAGAGAGAAAGCTAAATAGGGATCAGTTCTAGATCTGCAGTTTCTACCCCTTAAAAAAAAAGAGAAAATGGATCTGAAGAATCTGGATATGGAAAGAAAAAAAGACAAGACAATGACTGCACCTCATCTTAAGCGGGGTAGGGGTGACTGTTATCGCACTTGCTGGGGGAAGGAAATATACCCTTTAAGGGAAGAGGTATGGATGTTGCTGAACTCATCCCATCAGCATGGACTCTGGGGTGAAGGGAATACAAATCCCTTTCAAGGAGAAACTTGGTTTTTGTTTTTTGGTCTTTTGTTTTTTGTTTTTGCTTTGTTTTTTGCTGCTTTACTCTAAAGAGCCAAGAATTGCTAAACATAAGCAACAGACCCACAGCTGTTTTACCTCCATTAGTCCAAAGGACATATAGAGTGATAAAACTGTCTATAATCTTTGGAAATTCAGAACTGATACTCATTTGTGTGTATATTTACCTGCTTTTACCTTGTCAAATAATACTTATTTTTCCTCATTAATAAATCTTTAGTTAGTTTGTTACAATATTGGATACAAGCATCTTTGGTTTAAGATCTCAATACAATTGGCCTAGAGTAAGTGACTGGCCCTTTGGGATTGGGGGTAACCTGAATATTTTTGTGATTTTTGGTGTAAGTGACCATTATTCACAAAGTCAAATTTGCCTGGGAGGCAAGACAGACCAGCGTACCATGTTAAGGCTGTTATAGTTCTTGAGGAGTTCACACTTGGAACTTGGTTGATAAAATCTAATTATGGAATATATAGTTTGAGGTTTTTGCCCTTTTTCTTGACAGTCTGTCCTGAAGTTGGCATTCACTGTTGTGAGCCACTCCAGCCAGTGTGACAGCCAGAATGGTCATAAAACAAAAGTTTTAAAAGAAAAAAGCTGGTGCATAAGTTTTGTAAAAGTGTGGAGGATGGAAAGAAAACCATGTTCTCTGCATGGTGGTACAGAGATTACCTAAGGGTAAAGTCATTCAAGAGCATAGAAATTAATTGTCATATTGTTGGGATTTTTGGTGTAAGTGACCATCATTCACAAAGTCAAACTTGCCTGGGAGGCAAGACAGACCAGTGTACCTATCTATGACTCCATGTTAAGGCTGTTACAGTTCTTGAGGAGTTCACACTTGCTACTTGGTTGGTAAAATCTAATTACGGAATATACAACCAGTTTGAGGTTTTTGCCCTTTTTCTTGACAGTCTGTCCTGAAGTTGGCATTCACTGTTGTGAGCCACTCCAGCCAGTGTGACAGCCATAATGGTCATAAACAAAAGTTTTAAAGGAAAAAAGCTGGTGCATACGTTTTGTAAAAGTGTGGAGGTTGGAAAGAAAAGCGTGTTCTCTGCATGGTGGTACTGAGATTACCTAAGGGATAAAGTCATTCAAGAGCAGTAGAAATTAATTGCCATATAAATTAAGCATATTTTACTTGGTAGAACCTGGAGTATAAGAAGGCATTGCAAAGTGTCATCCAGAAGAATCACAGCATAGTGCTGAAATATGAGGTTGAATCAACTATAGAAGTGTTAAAAGTTTTTGTATTGTGAACCTTCAGATTTAACAACACTAGAGCAAAATTCTCAAATACACTATAATTTTTTAAAAGGGATATGGTGGTGGCTAGCTACAGTACAGTACATGCTCTGAAAGAATTTTCCCTTGTTCTTAAGAAGTACACATTTGACCTTCTTGTTTTATGGTTGACTATAGAATTACCTTACTTAAGACAGGTAGTGCCATGTAGGGGGCCCGGGCACTAAAATGCCTTAAGATAGGAGTCAGGAGACCTGGGTTCTTTTCCCATCTCTTCATTGTGACCTTGGCTAAGTCTATTCACTTATCTGTGCCTGTTTCACTAGCCTTTGCCCATCTTGTGTTTTTTTTCTTTGTCTGTCTTAGATAATAAGCTTTTAAATGTAAAGGTTGTGGCTTCTATGTTTTGTGTAGTGGCTAACACAATAGGACCTTGATCTTGGTTGTGGTTTCTAGGCACTACTGTCATATAAATAATAAATAAATAATAATAGTAATAATAATAATAATAATAATAATAATAATAAACAAGATATTCTAGTAGTTAAGTATGAAGCCAAACATTTAGTTGAACATTTGTCACTATAATTGATTAATTGTCTGTCCCTTATATTCTTACAATTATCTAAAAAGGTACTTCCTGTTGGTATGAGAGGTTTCCCTGCCCTACTACAGTTGCCACTAAAAAGTGATAAAAGGAAGGCCCATCAAATCACCCTTTCTCATTTGGGAATTTTGTACAATGCTACACTCCAGAAAACCTTTTTTAAAATCAAGTCAAGGTTGCTTTTATGCTTTCAGATTTACTGCCGCTATGCAGTACTCTGGTAACACCACTCTTAAGATATGTGACAGGACCAAATACATTAAAATTAGTTTAAAAAAATGAATATGAGAATCTAAAAGAGTTAGTTGCACTAGCTGCACAGCATCCGCTGTGAAACCTGGTACAAATCCAGCATTGTCATATTTGAAAGCAATGTAATTACATATGTGACCCTGGTTTTAGAAATACCATTAGAAACATAAAATTGAATAATGTATAAAAATTATGCAAGGCTTCTTTCAGCAAGCACTATTGAAATGTCTAGCATTTACTCATTAAGGCAAAATTAAGCAAATTTCTCCAGTGTGCAGTTTTTTTCTCTTTATTGATTAAAGTAGTTTCCTGTAATCAGTGAATCCCTCTAAGCCTCTCTGACACCATAAAATTGCTTGTCATCCATTCCATTATTTTGTGGAGCAGTATAGATTTTAGTGGTCTTGAGTATGATACACAGAAAATCCTTCATTGAATTGGGGAGGGGAAAAGGCCTTGTTTTATGTGTGAATCATGCCACAATGATTTTCATGACAAAACCGAATTTTGCCAAGCCTTGTTATCACATCAAGATCACAATGTGTTATGATGGACCACACATAAAGGTAAACATTACAAATTCAGAAGTATATTTTGGAAATTTGATTTGTAAATGTAGTAGGAATAATTGATTGAGCTATTACTATTATCAACACTAATTTAACAAATGAAGCAACATCTAACATTTTTTCAGAATGATCCTATGCAAAAAATCAACTAACTAGCCAGAAAAAAATGCTAAGTGTAGTGGTTGTTTCTTTCTCTCACTCAACATAAATTCATCACTCAGAGTTTGCAGATGACAAAAAAATTCGGGGAATGCTAAATAATGAAGAGGATAGGTCACTGATTCAAAGCAATCTGGATCTCTTGGTAAACTGTGAGCAAGCAAAGCTGTTTTTAATTAACCAGGAACAAAGAATGTAGGCCAAATTTACAGGATGGTGGACTCTATCTTGGGAAGCAGTGACTCTGAAAAAAATGTGGGGGTCATGGTGGATAACCAGCTGAATATGATGATGGTGTGGCCAAAAAAGTGAATATGATCCTGGGATACATAAACAGGGGAATCTTGAAAAGGAGTAGAGAAGTTATTTCAACTCTGTATTTTGTACTAGTATTAGTTCTGCTGGAATGTTGTATCTAGTTCTGGTGCCCACAATTCAAGAAGGAGGCTGATAAATTGGAGAGGGTTATGAGAAGTGCCACAAGAATGATTAAAAGATTAGACAACATGATGTATAATGATTGACTCAAGAAGTTCAATCTATTTGGCTTACCAAAAAGGTTAAGGCATGTCTATACATATCTACATGAGGAACAAATATTTAATAATGGGGTCTACAATCTAATAGAGAAAGATACAACACGATGCAATGGGTAGAACCTGAAGTTAGGCAAATTCAGACAGGAACTAAGGTGAACATTTTCAATGGTGAGAATAATTAACAATTGGAATAATTTGCCAAGAGTCATGGTGGATTCTCCATCACTGATCATTTTTAAATCGAGTTTGGATGTTTCTCAAAAAGATATGCTCTGGGAATTATTTTGGGGATGTTCTGTGGCCTCCTGTTGTACATGAGATCAGACTAGATGATCACATTGGCTCTGTCTGGACTTGAAATCTATGTATATGAATGAAACTCCTCCCATCTTTATTTTTTGATTCCCCAACCTTGTTCTTCCTCACAAGTTCCTTTCCTTCTTCCAGCATTATGCTATTAGAAATTCACTTACTTGCCTTCTGTTGTTTCATGTTGTTTTCCTACCTGTCTCTTCTGTATCAAGTGTCAAACTTGTCTGCTCATTTGTCAGCATCTTGCATAAACATCTCTGTGCTCACTGTGATGCTGCTCCCCATCCAGGGTATGCTGTTCCTGAGCTAAAATTATAAGGCTCCTACTATCTCCATATTTAAGTCTTTCCTAAAGATCATGGATGGCACATGAACTGCTGGCTGGGGGACAGTAGCCTCGAGCCCCGAACCTCCTGCCTGAGGCCCCACTTCTTCTTCAAACACCTGCCAGAGCCCAGAGCACCCCACAGCACCTGCTGGCCCCTGCCCCAGGCTAGCACCCTTGCCCCAGAGTGACAGGAGGGCAGGCCGCACAGCCCCAGCCCTGGAAGGGAGGACTGCATGGCCCTAGCCTGAAATGGGACCACGGAATAGTGGGAACTGCAGAGCGGGAAACAGTCTATGATACCCACGACCCATGATGAAGATTCACTTTTGCCATTGTGCCTGTGGGAGTATAACTGTCATGTTCTGTCTAACCCAAGATACCACCAAGCACCTCCCCTTCCTCAGCCACTAGTTATAGGTTTAACCTCTGTCTAACTGAATGAACTCTATGGTCAATGATTGTGCCGTACAATTCTTAAAATGTCTTCAGTGCTAATAATAATAACAACAGTCAGTAGCAGTGAGGTGTTTTCATGAGCGGTTAACATAACAGACAAGGAGGAGATTTATCATAGGAATATACAGGGTGGCGTATTTGAGAGAGACAGAAAGTCATGAGGGGGAGGCAAATTCTTCAGTCTTTGTGATATTCTTTGCTATTTTGCCTAACTCACTTCATAGGACATGATGTTGCTATTAAAGAGATAACACATTTCTATTTCCATTACAAAAATAGATTTAATGGACCCTGGGGGTGCTCAAGCCCTGTTCTGCCCCAAACCCCGCCCCCTTCCAACCCCTTCCCCCAAGTTCCCATCCCTGCCCTGCCTCTTCCTGCCCAGTTCCATCCCCTCCCCTGAGCATGCCCCATCCCCGCTCCTCCCCTTCCTCTCAGAGCCTCCTGCATGCCTCGAAACAGCTGATTGAGGCAGATGGTAGGCAGTGGGAGGGAGGGGGAGGAGTTGATCCGCAAGGTCACAGGAGGGTGGGAGGCGCTGGCAGGAAGAGGGGAGCGAGCTGCTAAGCATCCAATATTTTTTCCGTGGGTGCTCCCACGGATTCGGCACCTATGATTTCCTGTTGCCCTGTTAACCCAGCCCTTCAAAATACTGTCTCCAGCTAAACAATAGCAGCTGCAAAAATGTGAACTCTCTCCTATCATTCATCTCTATCAGGTACTCACACTTCAGAGCCCATTGGGAATTTAGTTCAAATGCAAATACTGCAATCTAGGAAACAATTGATCAGTTTAAATCAAGGCACCTTATATGTTGTGACAAAGTTCCTCCTCTACCTTGGTGGATCTTGCACTTATTGGCGGATTTGCTTGCCTTGGAGCTTTACAGCAGCCCTCAGCTTGGCCGTTTTTGTGAACCCACAGTTCAGGTCAACTCCTCCTGTGTCTGACCAGGAGTTGGGAGGTTTGGGGGGAACCCAGGCCCACCCCCTACGCCGGGTTCCAGCCCAGGGCCCTGTGGAATGCAGCTGTCTAGAGTGCCTCCTGGAACAGCTGTGCAAAACTACAAATCCCTGGTCTACTTCCCCATGGCCTCCTCCCAACACCTTCTTTATTCTCACCATAGGAACTTCCTCCTTGTGTCTGATAATGCTTGTACTCCTCAGTCCCCCAACAATACGTGTTCTCACTCTCAGCTCTTAGTACCTCTTGCTCCCAGCTCCTCACATGTGGATCACAAACTGAAGTGAGCTCTTTTTTAAGCCTAGGTGCCCTGATTAGCCTGCCTTAACTGATTCTAGCAGCTTCTTGATTGGCTGCAGGTGTTCTAATCAGCCTGTCTGTCTTAATTGTCTCCAGAAGGTTCCTGATTGTTCTGGAACCTTCCCTGTTATCTTACTCAGGGAAAAGGGACCTACTTAACCTGGGGCTAATATATCTAACTTCTATTACTCTCCTGTAGTTATCTGGCCTAACTCTGTCACAATGGGCCAAATTAACTGGTTAAAAATGATAGTGTAAATTACAAGTTAATAAGCTGATGTTATCACATGTTGTCATAAATATAAAAGGAAGGGTAAACACCTTTAAAATCCCTCCTGGCCAGAGGAAAAACCCTTTCATCTGTAAAGGGTTAAGAAGCTAGGATAACCTCGCTGGCACCTGAACAAAATGACCAATGAGGAGACAAGATACTTTCAAAGCTGTACGGGGGAGAGAAACAAAGGTTCTCTCTGGCTCTGTGATGCTTTTTCCAGGAACAGAAAAGGAATGGTGTCTTAGAACTTAGTAAGTAATCTAGCTAGATATGCGTTAGATTCTGTTTTGTTTAAATGGCTGATAAAATAAGCTGTGCTGAATGGAATGTATATTCCTGGTTTTGTGTCTTTTTGTAAATTAAGGTTTTGCCTAGAGGGATTCTCTATGTTTTGAATCTGATTACCTTGTAAGGTATTTCCCATCCTGATTTTACAGAGGTGATCCTTTTACTTTTTCTTTAATTAAAATTCTTCTTTTAAGAACCTGTTTGCTTTTTCATTGTTCTTAAGGTCCAAGGGTTTAGCTCTGTGTTCATCTATGCAAATTGGTGAGCATTTTTATCAAGCCTTCTCCAAGAAAGGGAGTGTAGGGTTTGGGGAGGATTTTGGGGAGAAAGATGTTTCCAAGCAGGCTCTTTCCCTGTTATATATTTGTTAGACGCTTGGTGGTGGCAGCAATAAAGTCTGAGGGCAAAAGATAAAATAGTTTGTACTTTGAGGAAGTTTTAACCTAAGTTGGTAAAAATAAGCTTAGGGGGTTTTCATGCAGGTCCCCACATCTGTAGCCTAGAGTTCAGAGTGAGGAAGGAACCTTGACACATGTCATGGCAGCTCCTTTGTAGTAAGAAAAAGATGTTATTTCTACCACAGCCTTACCTTTCTGTCCCCTCACTGCCTGCCCTCACTGATTCCCATTCACTTTCTTCAAAGGGAACAATATTGAATCCTCAGCATATAATTTACACCCATTTACCAATTTGTATCTTACTCCTCACTTTTATATTACTTCTAAATTTTGCCTCTACTCTTTATAGTCTCCTGTTCTTACTTTCCCAAAATTTCTCTGCAAGTTCTTTTTCTGAAAAATGTTATGTCTGCCAGGGCTAATTTGTATAAAAGTGGGTGACTCCTTAACCTTTATCCTTCTGTCCATTTTTGTTTATTTATATTCTAACAATCTCTTCACTTGTAACAGTCACAATGTTTTCAGTATTGAAGACTGATAAAGAGCTTCTTTAACAACTAGTAAAAAATTCACCTGATATGAGTACAGTGGAGATTAAAAAGTGTTAAAAGAACAGACACAAAGTTTGTACCTTATTACATTCCTTACCCTCATATATGCTTCGGATTTGGAAATAAAAGTCTAAATAGGAATATAGGGTCTCTCACTTTGCTGCATGATGGTTTAGCATTTTCAAAGTTGAATAAATATTCAATACCTTCGCTAGTGTACTATTATTTAAGGATCCCTGGATCGGCACTCTCTGCAATATATGGGCATTTTTAACCTGTAATACAAATTTAAAAGGGTCTTATATTTTAAAATCTGGGATACAAAGTTAATGCACTGCAGAATTCCACAGATTACAGAGATATCATTTGTTACATATATATAAATTGTTGTGATTTGCGTACAGTTTCTTCAGATTTCTGATGGCTCTTCAGTCTGACAATATTAGGAGCGTAAAGGTTTGTAATGCTCCTATTAATCTATGTCTATTTTACTTAATGTGAGATCGTCATCATTTTATCTAACTGGCCATTGCCTTTACAAAGTACACAAACAAATTTAGTGATATGTGAAAAGCTGAAAAGGGATTATTTAAAATAATATGATATTAAACATTGCAGAGGAAGGATACTTAGCTTTTTGTCTAGAAAAGTTGTCTTATGTTTCATAACTCTAGATCTAAGTCTTTAACACTTGAAGAACGAACATAGGAATCAATATTAATTCTGCATGCAGTATTAGAATGTCATCTTATTAGAGTCTTCCGTATTCATATGAATAAGGCCAAATTCTGTACAATGCAACTAGGATCCAAAACCAGAAATCTCCCACATCCTACCTCAGGTACTATCTTGAGGCACATACATGGAGGGTGCATGACCTCTGCTCAGCCCTGTGGTCAAGTGACAAAATACAAGAAGATTAGAAAATCCCACTCCTTATTCAAGGGATCTATTTAAAAAAAATCAGTTCTTATTTTCTTTTTTATGTGCACAGTATTTTTGCAAACTTTCCTAGGCAACATAATGGTTGAGTCGTCCGGCTAACACAGGTGATGTGACACCAGAGGGATGAAGGACTATATGCAATGGTACTTATTTATATCCAGACTTCCTATGAGCTGTGTTTTTGAAAAGGTTACAAATTTTTTAAGGAAGTATAATAATGTTTTTGGCTACATGCCTCTGAAACACCTTTTCAGTTCAACTCTTTTTTTTTAACAGTCATTTATGAATTGCATTAAAAGCTATTTGCATATTGAGAAACTAAAACATGTGGGTGCAGCATAAAACAATCTGTTGATATCATAGTAAATAATGCAAAGATTAGTGACAGGTTGTATTATCTGCTTCCATATTTAAGACTCACCTCCTTAATTAAAAAAAAACATGATGCTGCAGCAGATTTTGGAGAAAAAGTGCCAAACAATATAGGAAGCTTGCTGCAGACTTTGAGGCTAATTTGCTGTAAATACTAGGTGTTCATGCCGTTAAGTGCAGAGCAAAAAGGAAATAATAGAATTATCGGGACTTCATCTGACAGAGGTTGCCCTGACATAGAAATTCTTGGGATGCATTGTCTGCAAGAGAATGCAGATCACTAGTTCTTTTATCTACTGAAGATCATTCTCATCTTACAAGCTTCCTACAATGTTTTCTTGAAA